>NC_139814.1:21354980-21577480 GCF_963457635.1 Microchirus variegatus | reverse complement strand
ATTTTTGACTCTGAAATAATAATTGAGAAGTCCACACCACAGTGCTCAGTCACCTGATTAGAAAACCTGTGGCCGAGGTGGAGCTCCAGCAAAACAACAGTCTCATAAATCAGAGTGTCAGAAGGCTGTACCGTGAGAACTGTGTGTGTGTGTGTGGTTTGAGGCGGTTTAAACAAGTACTAAAAGAAACTTTTGTTCTTTCTTCTTCAGGTAAAAAATGAGAGCTCTGAGATGACCCACATTACTGTTCCTCCTCCTGCTCCTCCCTCCCAACAACAACAACAACAACAACAACAGCAGCAGCAGCAGCAACAACAACAACAACAACAACAACAACAACAGCAGCAGCAGCAACAACAACAACAACAACAACAACAACAGCAGCAGCAGCAGCAGCACCACCACCATACACAGCTGATGCTGGCTGGCAGTCAGCTGGCAGGGGTAAGAACACATGCAGGATTGATCTAGATTTAACTTCCATCTTGCTCATTATCTTACATTTCTGTAATATCTTAAGGATATATATCCTGCACCAAATCCCATAGAGAAAATCAAGGATTTAACCTCACAGCAAACAGGAGTGTTTCATCCACTGCTGCCTCCATCAGTATATTCAAATGTTTTTGTTGTGACTTCAGTGATTAAAATCCTTCTTTCATATTCACACAAGTGACACAACTTCACCAAAGAAGGCAGCAGTAGACCAGCAGCTCCTGTTTGTCTGTGAGCTAAAAACGCTGATTTTCTTTATGGACTTTGGTGCAGGCAAGTGAGCTGGTTTTTATGGAGGTGAACTTTTTGTTTAGTGAATAAAAATCTGGCATAAGCCATGTGTTCAGTGAGAGTGAGCATCAGTGTCCGTGTCAGTGAGCCTTGACTGTTCGTCAGTGATGTCGTGACACATGTCAAGTTGTAACTCACAGTAAAAATATTCAATGTTTGTACACTGGTGCCCTTAAGGGTAAAACAGTATTGCATAAGAACCTGCAGTAAAATGGCCCAGTGTCGTGTTCATGTGACGGTGAAATACCTCAGCTGCAGATGGAATTCTTGATTTTCTTGCTCTGGCATGCTTTAATACGCAACTTTAACAAATTCACCTGCACTCTGCTTTCTTTACACTTCCTTTACATTTTGTCTTGTCTTCTCTGATCTCTATCCTCACTCCTTCTCCTCGTCTTCCTCCTCCAGCTCGCCGCTCTCCTCCCAGCCCAGCAGCAGCTGCTCCTCCAACAGGCTCAGGCTCAGCTCCTGGCAGCCGCTGTGCAGCAGTCCAACGCGGCCCACGCTGCTCACGCTGCACATGCCGCTGCGCAGCAACAAGCCAACCAGCAGCAGCAGCAGCAGAACCAGTCCCAGTCGCAGCAGCAGCAGCCAATCAAGCAGGAGCAAAGCATCCAGGCCCCACAGCTGGCTCTGTCACAGCCAATCCAGCTCACAGCACAGGTATGAGGAGCAAGACCAGTTTCAGGTTTTGGGGGTAATGTGTCAGATGTGTCTGATGTGACTTCCTTCCCTCATTTCTGTCCATCAGCGTCGTCATAAAATGTGTTCCCTTTTTCACTCTGATGACGCGTTTTTTACAGGACATCCAGCAGCTGCTGCAGCTCCAGCAGCTGGTTCTGATGCCTGGTCATGCTCTCCAGTCTCCGGCCCAGTTCCTCCTGCCTCAGCCGACACAGGCGCAGCAGCAACAGCAGGGTGAGGAAGCACAACACACCTCTGTTTCTCACTTCTTAAAACATTATAAAGCACTCGTGTTTTACACTTTGGTTATTTGGGTTAACCCTCAAGAATTAATATGTTTTCTTTAATTGGTTTTCACAGGTTTGCTTTCACCAAATCTGATCCAGCTACCTCAGCAAAGCACTGGAGGACTTCTGACGACACCGCCTCGCCTGAGTCTCCAAGCACAGGTAAGAGAATGTTTAATGATGCAATAACTGTGTGAAATTAATTTGATCTATGCTGCAAAGGGAGAGACAAACTCCTAGATTCCTGATGTAGTTTCTGAGTTCACTGAGGATCTTCAACCTTGATTATGAACCCACAGCCAAACGTTTCACCTCATGTCCTCGGCCTTTATCTAACATAATCCACGAATGCATCCTCACACGTGTTCACAGCCCCGTTATAGATTTTTTCATTAATCTGTGATGGAAGTCATGTCAAAATGAAGCAGGTGTTACGTCTGTATGCACGCACAGAGGTGAATGTAAATGAGGCAAAGATATTGTGCATCATGTTCAGTCAATTAGTCGATGCTCCCGCAGCTCACAGGGTCGCATTCCTGCTCTGACGCCTCTGCTATAGTCAAATATTAACAGGATTGTTTTTTTCCTGCTGCTGTTTAGAATAAAGGATGTAAAAGACTGAACTGATTCCCTCATATGTATTCACTCACCAGTGCATTTACATTTAGAAAAATACTTTTTATCAACACTTTTATCCATCTGACTTGTTGATATCTCAATAATTCTTTAAAATTTGGTTTAAAAAAAATTGGTATCCATAATTATTTTAAAAATGTAATATTAAACAGGGTATCCTTTTTAAATTTGGTACAAATGTTCACTTGGACTGTTCTGGTGAGCAAAGCTCAAGGTTCGTGTGTTATCTTATGAATGCCTTAATTAATTCAAGGTCCTATTCAGAAAATGTCTGGGTTGAGTTGGGTTATTTACTTGGACTCAAGGGTTCAAAAATGAGCCAAGTCACTTTGGCTTCATAAATGGCATTTATTGCTTTCTGAGCATGATATCCATTTAAATGTAGTACAAACATTCACTTTTAGGAATTTTGAATGCAATAGCACTGGACTTTTAGAAGAAAATCCTTTCAGATTTGGCACAAAAGTTCACTTGGACTCAAGTATGAACTGGTAAAATCCTGGTGGGTAAAAATCAAGGTCAGTCTGATCTCCAAAAGCCTTTCCGTCTTTGTCATTGCTTATCTTGAGATATTCATTTCAAATGGTTTTTTTTCTCTTGTGAATGTATTTCATAAGAAACCCGGAGAATCCTCTTATATTTAGCACAAAATTTCACTTGGGTTCGAAGATAAACTGGTCACAATTTGGTTGTCAGAGGTGACACCAAAAAAGTCACCATACATGTGTTAAATGAGCCCAGAAAACAAAAGAATAGACTGAATGTTTTGGCGAACTGAGGCAAACAGCCACTGAACACTGAGTACCCTCAGGTTTATGTGACAGTCAGTACATCATATATGTTTTTGTGTCTCCTCTCAGAGAGAGAAGAGCAGTGATGTTCTGATGGCTGGAAGCAGCAACAGCAGCGGCGTCGGCATCGGTGCTTCTGTAGTTGCGACCGGCAGCAGCGGCGGCGTTGGCGTGGTGACTTCTCTGGGAGGCACGTCTGCGTCCGTCAGCACCATGGCCTCCTCGCTGAGCTCCGGCTTGACCTCCGGAGGCCACGGAGGTCACCTGGGGGAAGAGCCCAGCGACCTGGAGGAGCTGGAGCAGTTTGCCCGCACCTTCAAACAGCGACGCATCAAGCTGGGGTTCACACAGGTAAGAAAGAAGCAAGGTTCACAGAGTTAGAGACTGGTGTTTGTGTCCATGTGTGTGTCTGACACTTTTTAAATGTGCTTCTATCAGGGAGACGTCGGTGTTGCTATGGGAAAACTGTACGGCAACGATTTCAGCCAGACCACCATCTCCCGCTTTGAAGCGCTCAACCTGAGCTTTAAGAACATGTGCAAGCTGAAGCCTCTGCTGGAGAAGTGGCTGAGTGACGCAGGTGAGTGAGGAAACTAGAGCCAGTTAAAACAAATGTTTAGTCAAATTCATATTTGCAATAGTGATGATCGAAAGAGTTAAATAAAATGATATTGATTATTTTCCCTAAATCGAGTCCTGGGCCAAGACGACTCACCATAATACAGTTTCCTATACAATAGAGCAAATAATCAATGGAGCTGATTTGCAATGGACAAAGGACCACAAACACACAATACTAAGTCCAGCTCAGGGTTAGCAACTCTTTTATCAGTGTTTCATACTCACTGGGAAAAACAAATTCATAAAGCTTGTTCTGAAGTGTTATGAAGTATTTTGAAGGTTATTCGATGACCATGGAGCAGCATAAAAGAAGGCTTCTTCTTCGCTCATGCTCCTCTATCGCTATCTCTCTGTGTGTGTGTGTGTGACAGAAACCATGGCGGTGGACAGCATGCTGCCCAGTCCCTCCTCCATCTCCTCCCCTCTACACGGACTGGAGGGTCTGCCCGGCCGACGCAGGAAGAAACGCACCAGCATTGAGACCAACGTGCGAGTGGCCCTGGAGCGCAACTTCAGCACGGTGAGAGACTCGACCACCGGCCAACCACACAACTCTATCTTACACTTTAAATCACAAAATTATATTCACTTTTGTCAGTTTGTCTGTGACAAACAATCATTTAGGAGGGTTTATCAGCAGATTTAATCATATTTGTTTTAGTGTTTATTCACTTTAATAGCCACTATCTTGCTTCTTTACCGACACAGAGAGACAAAAAAGGAGAAGCCTTGAAAAGTAACCTTTGTGGTATGTGAAGGCCACCGTAGTTTCCTATTAGCTTAGGAAATGAAGGAGTGAGCCGAAGGGTCTGTATTTTGTTATAATCTGCAATCATTTCACTAAGAATTTGTACGTTTTCAGGCTGCCATAGAATAATACACGATACATGATAATATACACACACCAATCAGCCGTATATTCAATTTCTGCCAATAAACCCTCCTAAATGTTACATTTTAAGGAGATTTATGTGTATTTTATTTATTAATCTTGTGTTTTGTTTTGTCTCTTTACGTTTCTAATCTAATAACCATTACATATCTCCAAAACCTATTATGTACTGCTGCCTGTCATGGCCAGGATATATTTTTGATCTAAACAATTAATCGTAATTCGTTAATTACGATTAAGGTTAAATAAAGAATGATAATGACTCTTTTCTCACTTTTCTCCCCCTCTCAGAACCAGAAGCCTACCTCTGAAGAGATCCTTCTGATGGCGGAGCAGCTCAACATGGAGAAGGAGGTGATCCGCGTGTGGTTCTGCAACCGCCGGCAGAAAGAGAAACGCATCAACCCCTCCTCCAGCACCACCCCTCCTCTGCCCAGCCAGACTTCACCCATCGTGACGCACAAAACCTCCTGCTACAGCCCGCACATGGTACAGCCCCAGCTGCCTTCCGCCGACAATCATCCCACTCTCTGTTTTGGTGTAATTTCAGAGGCTGCTCCAATATTTGTTTCCTAATTTCTTTCCCCCTCACTCGTCTCTTCCCAGATATCGAGTCAGGGTCTGTCCCAGGTCACCACCAGCCTCAGCACAACAGGTGAGCTGTAATTACTGTTTGTGGCTGTGTTGAGCCTCGTCAATGAATTATTAAAGTCCAGAGCAATCGTGTTTTTCGGAGCCCAAAGGTCGCTCGCGGAGAAGATTAAACCGCTGCTGACATTATTTGGAGGCAGCTGGTTTTTTTTTCTGTAGCGTCTCCTTTTTCTGTTTGGGAGTTTTGATGCAGTGCCGAAGAGAAAACGATTTCTGTGAGAGGGAGAAACTGAAATAGGAAACGATAATGGTTCACCGAACGACAACATGGAAGCACTGGTCCCATCTTGAGTTGTTTACCCGTGTGTGTCGTGACTGGTGCTCGTGATTTATAGAGCTGGACGACAGTGAGAGCGATCTCAGGGTTCACAGATATGACAGACGACCTGACAGCTAACAAACACAGCTGGAAATTTATTGGCCCGCTGAGCCGAGGCTAATATTTTCCAAACTCCTCTTACGAGACTGGAGTCGAGTGGAGTCAAAGAAGACACTCGACAGAGATGAACACGTTAACCGTGATTCATTATTTTCTTTTAATAATGTGTTGGAGCTGCTCGCTCTGAGGTGGGGGGCGTTGAATGCAACTTCTGGCAGTGAAATAAATAAATAAAGCTTGAGCCCTGATAATAACTCAGCCTCAGCATCAGAAAACTATCAAATTGTCTGTGAGGCAAGAGTTAGTTTTTGTGAAGTAATTTGTGTAGCACCCACAACGCACCACTCTGTAATCTCACAAATGTGTTATAAAATGACAGATTAGATACGTGTTACAGATTATAGAAAGTGTTTTCAAGATTGGTTATGTTTAATATGTATTTAAGAACTCAAATATTGGTCTGTAATTCTACATAACTTCATAAATGTCGTTTTTTTCTAGGACTTAGAATTCATTCTGGTCCTCTATGATATCATTTATATAGTTATAACTGTCATGGCAGGGCAGTTGGCATTATACATTTACTTCTAAGTGATATTTAAAAGGTTTTTTATGGTTTAATTGTGGTGAAGATATGGGGACATTTGATAGAATTGCAATGGAATTTATCCAGGGAAAAAAATAAGTGAATTTCTTACTCAGTATCCTAACGATTCTTCTCTTCATCTCAGCTGCCAGCTTGTCACCCTCAGCATCGTGCCCCATGACTCCTGTCAGCTCGGCCGCAGTCGGCTCCACCTCTTCTTCTGTGACTCCGCCTCCTCATAGCACAGCCAGCCCCGTCTCTGCCATCCTCGGGGCCCACGGGCTCAACACTGGGTGAGTGATAATTTTATCTTCTTTTAGAAGAGCAGAAGAGCATTAGAATAGATTTAATTACACCTCCATTTGTGTTTGGAAATTATTTTTTGATAATTTCTCTTCACAAATAATGCAAAAACAATATTACAGAATATTTCAATGTGAAATTACCTAATAATATAAGATGAGATTTTATGTACAGCTTATTTTTCAGGGGTTGTTTTCGATTACACCAAACTTCTTTAACTCGACATGTTTTTATACATACACTATATAGTTGCCTGTTCCATCCAAATCCATGCTATCCAGACGTTGAGGAATGTCACACTGTTGTTGCACCCGTTTGGCTGCAATTCTGCATCTTTTTACGAGACAAACACACAAACAAACTATTTCAAATATGTGCAAACTGTGGCATGTGGCCTAGACAGAAAATACTGAAAGTACTGAACAAATATGTGATGCTTAAAGCTGTCTCCAAACACCACAGCCTGTATATAAAGATGCTTTATTCAAATATGGGTAAAATCTCAGGAAAACATGATGTGTAAAATGGTCTTTATTTTACTCCCTCTGTGTTTCCTCGCTAAAGCAGTCTTCATATTTAGTATCTAATATCTAATATCTGCTGCTGCTGTATACACACAAAGGCTCCCTCAGTCAGGACTGATCAATTTTCAGATGAAAGGACGCAGCAGACAAATAAAGTCACATAGTTTCTGTTCGATAATAGACCAAACAGCGGTGGAATAATAATATGAATGAATGAAACACAGCTGTGAATGATACCAGCTGTGTTCACTTTATATCAGTTTAATGTGTTTTCTTTTTCCTCTGCATGTGTGATTGTTCTTGTGTGTGTGTATGTTTGTGTTTGTGTGTGTGTGTGTGTGTGTGTGTGTGTGTGTGTGAATCTGCCATCATCCACATTTCAGGAACACAATGATGGGAGTAAGCACAGGGATGAACCAGGCTCTCATTGGCAGCAATCCCCTGGCTACAATGCAAGGTGTGTGTTTGTGAGTGCGTGTATGTGTCGGTGTGTGTGTGTGTGTGTGTGTGTGTGTGTGTGTGTGTGTGTGTGTGTGTGTGTCGGTGTGTGTGTCGGTGTGTGTGTCGGTGTGTGTGTCGGTGTGTGTGTGTGCTGACTATTCCCCTGCGGCTCGCCGTCTTCCTCATGAGTCTCCATTTCTAAAGACTTCCACTTCCCATTTCACCCTTCATTCATTCTCAAACCAAAATGAATTTCCTAGCAAAGCTTCAGCCAACAGCGAGGCCTCAGTGCTCACTCCTCCTCCTTCTTCTCCTCCTCAGCACAAACTTTTTGAATCACTTTGTATCATGAAAGATTCAATTGGATTCCCATACAATAGCCCTCCATTATCACAACGTGACAAGAGAGCGCCCTCATGGCAAAGATTAGGAGGCCGTCAGGTCAGCTTACAGTAAACAGTTGAACAGGCACAATCCTCCTCCTCTTCCTCCTCCTCCTCAGTATATTTACAGGCCTGTTGGCTAAATATCTCGTCTCCTCTTCCTTTCTGAAAGAGACGATCTGCTGCCAAATCAATTAAGCATCACTAACAATCCGAGCTTTGAATCCATCATGTGCTGCCTTCCTCCAGGCCGCGAGTGTTGATGAGAAGGATACAGCGTGTTATGGAAAGTGCAGCTCTGGCAGCGCCGACGCTGATGGGAGTTATCAGAAGAAAGAGAGGGAGGCTGAGTGAAAAGAGGAGGAGGATAGAGAGACGGTTTAAATGAAGTGTTTGACCAGAAAAGGATTTCTGGTTTGATTCCCGCCAGGAGCCACACGCACTGTGGATGTTTCAAGAGTTTGCTTTTTACTCTGAAGTCACCTCTCAGTTTAATGTTAGGATTAATTAGAGCAACTGATAATTGATTTTGTTTTTAAAGAAAGGAAGCTATATTTATTAGTACAGCACAGTTTTATAAACATTCATTTATTGTGCTTTAACTGGGGCTACTCAAATATTTGGATCAAAATTTAAATCCAGATTATTTCAAACTGCACTGCACTGTGTGTGTTTGTGGGAAATAATCTCCATTTTCATTCTTTTTCATCAAATATTCACCCTTCAGATCACCTGCAGATATTTTCAATTTTTAATCTACATTTTCTAGATTAACTGTTTCCCTTTTTATGCAGAAAGTTTCTCGTATTCATTTGAAAACTCTCTTATTGTCATGTCATTTTCATGAAACACACCTTTAAATATTTCCAAACTACTTCAACCAAAAGACGCAAAAAAGTATGTTTTTCATGTTTAAACATCTTCATCGTCATCATCGTCCAGGTTTTAAACGTCTCCTCTGTCGGCGATGACTCCTTCACTGACCTGTCTTCCTCTTTTCCTACTTTCCCTTCTTATTTTATTCAAATGTCCCTTCCTTATCATCCACCTGCCTCCATTAATCACGCTCTCCATCTTTCACCTCCTGTTTTTACTCTTCCTTCTTTCTCTTTGTCACTCTTATCCTTGTTATTTTCTGTCCCTCTTTCTTTTCTTCCTCTGCACCTTGTCACTTTTTCTCCATCATCTCTTTTTTTGTCTTTCATGTATCTTCCCCCTCCACCTCCTCACTTCCTCTCGACCTTGTCTTCTCTGTCCCTCCTCCTTCCTTCCTCTCTTCCTTCCTTCCAGCTCTGGCAGCCAGCAGCGGTCAGCTGTCCATCTCCAGCCTGGAGGCGGGAGCAGGTCACATGCTTCTGGGTGGACATGGCGGTCCTGCTGTCCCCGCCTCCCTCCGCCCTTCCCTCTTCCTCAACCGCCCCACGCTCCTCCCCATGGTGACCTGCTCCATGGCGACCGCCTCCACAGCCACCATGGGCCTGGTCAGCAGCAGCGGCGGCGGCGGTCTTGGCGGCCCCAGGCTCTGCTTCTCCCAGTCGCCGCCCGCCGGTGCCAGCGTTGACCTCATGAGCCCGACCTCTTGCCCCGAGGAGTCTCCGTGTTCGAGTCCCGCCTCCTTCTGTTCCTTCAGCGAAGCCTCGCCGCCGCCGCTGGGCGGAGCCATGGCCGAGTGATTCCTGACTGACAGCCAAAGTATCCTATCAGAGGAGGAGGACGAGGAGGAGCAAAGAGGGCGTTAAAGGAGCTTTAAAAATCTAAAATTTACAAACCTCGCCTTTCAACCAAAGCCATCTCTCTGTCTGATCCATCTGCGATTTCCTCTCTCTCTCCCCGCCGACGTCCTCCGAAGCCAAAAATATACACAGATGAACGCAGGGAGCAAAGAGAGAGAGAGAGGATGGAGAGAATAGAGAGAACTGCAGAATGGAGGGGAGAAATCTGAAACCAAATAATGATCTACAGCTGGAGACGTGGCACTGAGGAGTGTTGTGTTTTTTTTGTTTTTTTGGCATCGGGGGGAAACGAACACCACGCCTTTTAACGGCTGGAGAAGAAGAAGAAAAAAAAAAACTCTGATGAGGGCAGGGATGAGACCTGGAACTGTGTGTGAAAGATGGGAGGCAAAAAAAAACAAAAAGCAGGAAAAGGAAAAGACTTGTTTAACAAGCGCAAAGGGTCAGGAAGTTGGCTGCAACCAAATTTTTAAAAAGAAAGAAAAGATGCTGGAGGAGAAACACACACCTACAAAGATGAAAACCAAAATCTCCAAATACCAAAAACTGAAAACCAAAAAAAGACAAAAAAAAAACAATAAACGGAGAGAAAAGCTTTAGTTCAAAAAGACTTTTACATTCTGATCTGTCCAGGGTCAGTTCACCACTTCATTCATTCCATTTCACTCAGGATTCTTTTCTTTTAGCAAACACGTTCATGTTTCACAGCTGATCACACATGCAGGGTAAATACCTACCTCTCTCTAAAACAGCTTTACCACCATTAACCTACCTGTCGTGACAACACTGTGTTCGCTTTGTTCAGCCTGGAGTAACAGACGGGTGGAGTTTACCACGATAATCAATATAAAGTCAGGTTAAGATGCCGATCCTCACGTACTTGTCGTATAAATAGAACTTTAACAAAGCTTTACCATGTATGCCTCAGATCTGTGGGGTTCATTTATTCAAGTGATGTGGCAGAATTCACTCGTCCGGCACGTACACAGGTGAAAATCAACTCTACACGGGGGCGAAAATCTGGTTTCGATCGTCTTTTTTAAGTTAAAACTGGTCAAATTAGTTTTGTGTGAAGCTGTTTGTGAAATTTCAGAACTTATTTTCGGGTCACAACAAGGATTTCATCACCATTATTTAGTATTTATACTGTCGACAAAGAGGAAAAACACCCCCCCCCCCCACACACACACACAGAGAGATGTGGGAGGGGTTTACAGTATTATTTATTCTTTCTTTTATTTATTATCACCCCATACCATCGTCATGTCATTTTCCAGACTGCTCATCTACCACCAGACAGTCACTCTTGGATACCAAAGCATCGCCTCTGGCAGCGTTGTCTCTGGATTTGCCCGGGAGACGAGTGTCCAGACAAAACCTCAGCAGTGTCAAAGGGAAGAGGAGGAAATACACACACACACACACACACACACACACTACAACCATAAGAAAGAGTCCAAACCAAAAAAAAAAGAACAAAAGAAAGAGGTGAAGCACTGGCGTTCCCCTTACTGCCCCCAAACCCCTGCCCTCCATCCCTCCCGCCCATCTGCCCCCCATCCTTTGTCTCCAAAGATCACATGAAAGGGCCAAAATAAAAAAAGAAGAGGAAGAAGAGGAGAAGGAGAAGTGGTCAGGAGCAGAGGAGCCAAAGGTTTAAAAAGCTGCAGGGGAAAGAAAGAAGAAAAAAAAAGAGGAGGAGGAGCAGGAGGAGGTAAAAACCAAAAAGTAACCCAAAAACCAAAAGCTACTACTACTGCTATGTATGAGTGACTGAACTGTAACTAAACCAAATACAAACAAAGAAGGGGAGAGAAGAGGAGGGAGTAAGGCCGTGTCTGTCCGTTTGTCTTTAACTGTGATTGCCGTTCTTGTATCAGACAGACAGAAATCGTTCCCTCCCTCGCTCTGCCGCCCACCTCGGCTTTGTTCTCACTTTCCTTTTTCCTTTCTTTTACCTGGATGGAGAAAAATATGGAATAACCTCAACGAAAACTGACTTTGAGAGTATATATATTTTTGTTTTTGCCTTCCATAGTGTGTCTGTTAACTATGTATGGATTTGTCTCATTGCTTTCTACTTATTAAGCGGCGGGCGGGAAAACAGGGAGGCGGGTAGCGGGGGGCCGGGGGTAACGTCTTGCCTATTTTCATATCTTCTTGTCTCTTCGGTTGTGCTCTGGGTTTTTCATTTAACTTCAGTTAAGTTCGGACATAAATGTGAAAATGTAGCTTCCAAGATAAAAAATAATAATAACAATAATAATAATAATCCAAAGTGTTGTGTGAAAAAGCCAAAACAGAAAACCAAAAGCAAAACCTTTTAGACCGTACGACCAAATAGAACAACCAAACCAATGCACAAAGACGTACGAGTGTGTGTGTGTGTGTGTGTGTCTGTGTGTGTGTGTGTGTGTGTGAGTGTGTGTGTGTGTGTTTACATACAGTATCAGTGCGTGTGATTGTGTGATAGTGTAAAGATAATTCTTACAAACCAAATAACAAACATAACCGTAACAAAACAACACACTTTTTTTACACAGTTCAGATAAAAAAAAACTCTGGTCATTTTCAACCTGGACCTGTTTTTAACTCACTCATCACATATCACTTATTGAAGAAATACTGTGTTTAAAAAAACACACAAAAGTCTCAGAAACCAATAAAAAATACCAGAAACAAAACATACAGCTAAATTACAGACTGACATTTGGGATTTCATAAGGTGCTAGTTGAACTGGCTAGCTCTTTGTTAGCTAGGCATGTGTTTAGTGTCCACTAATACTAATTTAAACATTATTGAATTAAAACACATTGAACCACACAGTAGCTTTCACACTCGCAGTGCTGACATCTATTGATTAATTTACCCAGTTTCTCTGCCAATGAATGGCACCCATACACTGGATGTTCGCCGATATGCATGTACACAATATAAACAGACAGGAAATCAGCTTATATAGTGGTCAAAAAAACTCACACAGGGTCCCTTTAAAAATAAATAAACATCCATGTGAATTTCAAGGCAGTTTTTAAGTTGATATCCCACAGTAAATACTTTTCGGAATCAACATAAAACGCAAATATGTGACAAAACTGAGGTGAGAACAAAAACAGGCCCAGGTAGAAACCAATATCCACGGACACAGGTATTGAAGGCAACCAGTGATGAAGATGATATGGGGAGGGGGAGCAGATATCTGAGACGGATTAAAGCCTGTTAACGTAAACTTTTAGAGGGAATGTATCCATTAGTTCTGATAGGTTTTTTGTAGGGGGAAATAATATATGTTCAACTGCTCTTACTTGTTGCTGATGTACAAAGAGGCTGGGACTATAATCCTCGACGATGATGATGATGATGATGACGACCGAAGACGGTGACTTGATTTAAGAACCAAAAGCTTTAAAACTCTTTTATCTCTCACAGGCTTCTTTGTTGGTTAAAAAAAAAGAAAAAAAAGTATTTGTATTTATTGTATACGGGAGGTGTGTGTGCTTTTTCGGGGGATGGGGGTAAAAAAGTGGGTCCGTTTGTATTTTATGAACTTCTTTGTCCCTCATGTTGTTTGTTTTATTTATTGATCCCTTATTTATGTATTTATTGAATGATTCTATTTAAGTCTTTCTTTGTAATAGTTTCTTCACGGGGGAGTGGGGAGGGAGGGGGGGTTGTTGTGAGGCTTGTGTCCGCAGAGAGGGGTGTTCTTGAGATCCAGACGAGAAGAGAAGACGCCAAACGAATGTTTTCAAAGCAAAACCAAACCATAAGACTGTTGTAAGCAGGGAAACCGTGACGGGGGGAAATGTTGCTTGTAAATTAACTCTATGGGGGAAAAACACACAGAGTTTGGAGAATGTTCAACTAATTTACATTATTCACTCAATGGTGTTTACTTTTGCACAGGTTTTCATTTTGTAGCAGGGATTTCATAAGGTGCTAGTTGAACTGGCTAGCTCTTTGTTGGCTCAAAGTTAACTAGGCATGTCAGTTTAGTGTCCACTAATACTAATTTAAACATTATTAAATTAAAACACCACACTGTAGCTTTCACATGGAGGTTAAATGTTGCTTTACTTTGTTATGTCATGCTAACGACTAGCTAAACGCGACTAGCTAAGTGATGTTAACGTTCGACCAGATTTCTTTTCAAACTGCGTGAATACAACTATTTACAGCAGATATACTTACTGTATTATAGATTGGAGTAAATTAGCCTATTAAGAACATTTGTTTTCACTTGTTTTTACAGTCTCAGCGTGTCATAGACTACCACTGTGTAAGCAGTAAGAAATGACTTAACACATATTAGCACATTTATTAGTACAGGTGGGTTATATTCGTAGCCTCAGGACATTTATGTAGCATGTGTCACCTGAAAGTAAACTTATCTGACTGTGAAATGCTAGCTGTTTAACCCTGTTCAGTTTCACACAGTTTAACTTGGTTAACCTGGTCAGTGGTTAACCTGATTCTCCCTTTTTTCCCCCCATGCTTTAGTTTACGAAGCAACATTTAGCGTGATCGTCCTCACGTCTCCTCCTCTGCTCTCTAAAAAGCTTTCTTATTCCCTCTGTCCCACATCAGGACGAGGCTTTTAACTCATACCTCTGATACTAACTGATAAAAAAAAACCAAATAGATATTCAAGCTTTAATGATTTAAAAATAATAATAATAAAAAAAATAAATAAAAAAAGATGATGTGACATGTTTGAACTCAGGAGTGAGGGATGTAAAACTGGCCCTAGCGAGTTAGTTTAACGATGGAAAAACAAAGATTTTCACAAACTAGTCTTTCTTACCGGCTTAAACCTAAAGAATACACCACCGCGTCTTCTCCTGTTTGCTGTGTGGCGTTCAGGACACTGTTGTAGAGACGAGGGTGTGTGTTTATTCATCACTGCTGTCAGAGGAAAGTGTTTTAAACCCAGGTTTTTGAAAACATGCATGGATGTCAAACTAAAGAAAAATAGCCACTTATATTCCACAGGGTTGCGGGTTATTTTGGCTCTGACAGCAGTGCAGCTCTGGCGATTACGCGTGTGTGAAGTCAGATTCATCTGTGGTGGACAGAGAATGATACCAAAGTTAACACTACCACAGTGAAACACAACACGACACACACTCTACACACACACAGACACACACTCACGGTGGTTTCATGTGTATATAAACATTCAGGATCCTCATTAGGGACTGTAACTGATGAAATAAAGGATATCCAGCGCCTGACATTAGTATTAAAATACTGTCAGATTATAAAAGCACTTCAGGCCTTGAAAGTTTTGTTTTTGTTTGTTTATTTTTTACTGTAGTTCTTCTGTGGCTGTGAATGTTAATTTTACTTCTCTGCTCAACTTTTCCAAGTCACCATTAAGATATAAAAGACTTTTTTTGGCCTTGAGAACACAAAATGTAAAACCTTACAACAGATAGAGTGGGAGGAAAACAAAAAAAAGAGAGAATATCTTCAGTCGTTATTGTTTGCCCCGTATTGTTTTTTAATTTATTTCGTGAAAATTTAAAAAAGACGCGTTATCATTTCTATTTTTTCTACAATGCAGCTTAAATCCAAAGGTTAAGAGGACAGCAAAGATAGATTTTACTGCTAAAGAAAAAGAACCTCAATAGTGAAAACCAAAGAGTTCCACTGTATCTTCTCACCTTGATGATTATGTTTTATTTTATCCGCATTGTACGACTCCCACATTTTTACGATGGCCCCCAAAGTGTTCTTTTACATAGCCTAATGATAACGATGGTGGTGGACATAAGTAATGAAGCAAACACTGCTCTGTAAGCTTTAGTATCTGTTGTTTTTGGGTCATTTCTGTTTTGAAGTATGCTTACATGAATATGCTGTTTTTTGACCTCGAGGCTCTCTCTGTCTAAGTTGATTCTGTTGAAAACGTTTGGGTTTGAAACTGTTCTCTACTGTCCCTTAACTCATCGCTATCTGTGTGCCTGTTGTTTTGGGGGCCAGGGAAACGGGGACAAAACAAACCTGTAAGTGTTAGGAATAAAGTGCGAATTTAGACCAATGTCTTTGTTGTTGTTATTTTATTTACTTAACACTAACCTGACCTGTACTGACCTCAACTAATCTAACATGTGCCAACTTAACTAAACCAAACCTGTACTGAGCTGAACGGATCTAACGTGCTAACCAAACCTGAACTAACCTGACCTAACCAAACCTGACCTGTACTGACCTCAACTAATCTAACATGTGCCAACTTAACTAAACCAAACCTGTACTGAGCTGAACGGATCTAACGTGCTAACCAAACCTGAACTAACCTGACCTGTACTGACCTCAACTAATCTAATTTGCCAACTAAACTAAACCTGCACTGAAATAATCTAACATGTGCTAACCAAACCTGACCTAACTTAAACTAACCTGACCTAACAAACCTGACTTGTACTGACCTGAACTAATCTAACATCTGCTAACCAAACCAAACTTGACCTAACCAAACCTGACATATACTGACCTGAACAGATCTAAGATGTGCTAAACAAACCAAACCTGATCTAACCTAAACTAACCTGACTGAGTCAAACCTGACCTGTGCTAACCAAACAAACCTGACCTAAACTGAACTCACCTGACCCAACTAAACCTGACCTAACTTTACCTAACCTAAACTAACCAAATCTGACCTGAAGTAATCCATCGTGTGTAACTAAACCAAACCTGACCTAACCTAACCTAACTGAACCAAACCAAACCAAACCAAATCTAACCTGATAAACCTAACTTAACCGGACCAAACCTGACCTAATTTGAGCCAAGCTGACCAAACCAAACTTGACCTAATCTAACCGAACCAAATCTAACCTAAGTGACCAGACCAAACCTGACCTGACCAAACCTAACCTAACCTAACTTGTGCCAAGCTGACAAAACCAAACCTGACCTAATCTAACCAACCAAACTTGACCAGAATTAACATTTAAGGAATAAAGTATAAATTTAGGGGTCAGAAGGTTTTTCACTTCTAGCTCTAACTTCAAAACTTTAAAACAAAGCAACAATGTATATCAAAGGATTCAAAAATCAAAACAGTCATTTATTTGATGGAACTATAATTTCTTACATCATCTTTCTCTCCGCCGTGCCGTCTGATTCTCATTCCTCTCACTTTCTTTCTTTTGTAGTTTGTTCTGTCCAAAGTTGCTGACGTAGCAGCAGGAACACGGTGAGACATGAACACATGAACTCTCGTCTCTGCAGCACTTTCTACAGTTTGCACATTCACACGTGTCATCAGGGAGGGAAAGCCCTGAATCATTCAGCGAGCCTGCAGCAGCACAGCACCCCTACCTGTCAGCTGGTATAGATATTTAATGTGTTAGTGCTGGAGTCCGACTCACAGGAGGCCCTGGGTTTTCTATCAACGCCCCTGCGCACACACACACACACACACACACGGTGGTTTCTGTGGACCTTAAAGGTTTGTTGTTGTTTAGAGAATTAACTTTAAACTTCTTTTCTTTCCCTAAAGCTACATTGTTTCATGGAGTGTCTGGGTTCTTCTCCTTCTTTGTCTCCTCCTCCTCTCCTGTTTTTTCATGAGCTGGATCCAGAATCATGTGTCAGTCATCAGGATCAGTCGGACCAGAATCCACACTCTTCCTTCTGGCTGCACCAAATCACAAGAGTCCACACACACACACACACGCTCACTCACAGGAGTCCAGCTTCTGCAGGGTAAGTTTTCAATATGTAATACAAGTCTTTTGATCTTAGATGTTCACATAAGTTCAGGAGACACATGAAAAAAAACTCAGACTAAAACTAGTTTATTTTTTACTTAGTTTGGTTTTGTTTAGTTAAGTTTAGCTTAGCTTAGCTTAGTTTGTTAAGTTTAGTTTAATTTTATTTAGGTGATGTCATTTTAGGTAAGATCAGCTCAGATTAGTTCGGGCCAGGTTAATTCTGGTCAGGTGTGGTTGGTTAGATTAGTTCAGGTTAGGTTAGGTTAAGTTTGGTTTAGCTAGGATAGATTAGATTAGTTCAGGTCAGTAAAGGTCAGGTTTGGTTAGGTCATATTAGGTTAGGTTAATTCAGGTCCAGTTTGGTTTAGTTTAGTTACCACATGTTAGATTAGTTCAGGTCAGTACAGGTTAGTTTAGGTTGGTTTGGTTAGGATATACTAGATTAGGTCAGATCAGGTTTGATTGGTTTAGTTAGCATATGTTAGATTATTTCAGCTCAGGTTTGGTTAGACCAGGTTAGTTTAGTTAAGGTTAGATCAGGTCAGGTTAGACTGGATTATGTCGAGAGCTTTCTTCATAATTCTCAGAATATAATCCGGCCACTTAATTTTACTGATTATTCACTAAATATCAGTTTTGTTGTTTTCGTAATAATACATTTATTTGTTTTTTTTATTATGTTTATTTATTGGTAGTAGTACATTTGATTGCTCCATTTACTACTTCATTTGTTTATTTAATTATGTCAGTAGTGACTGTCAATAGTGAACCGTCATGGATGTTATAATTATAATCTGGGGTTGTGTGTCCTGTGGTCAGTTGGGTGTGGTTATATAACCTTAAAAGTTAAAAAAATAACTTTTAAAACTATACTTTTAGAGTAAAGAGCTTGGTTTTTGTCAGATCTGTTTCTTCATCGTCGCCTAAAACAACACTTCTCATCAATTCTGCCACATAAAAAATGAAAACAGCCATTTTTGGTTGGACGTTTCACTCTGAGCAGTACTTAGTTTGTCCTACAACACACACACACACACAGCTGCCTCCTGCGGTGGTGAGATAAAAGTCAGAGCGACAGATATGAAGCTGGCGATGTGTAGTTTTGACATTCAGCCACAGTTCCCTCATGAAATAGTGATGATGCTCTCAGAGCTGGGAGGTTCACATCTGGGTGGCCTGGTCTCTGTGTGTCTGTGTGTGTGTAGTAGGCTGTGAGGACACACATTTTGATTCAAACCAACCTTTGCGAGGACATTTTGACTGTTTTAAAGGCTTTTTTGAGGTTTAAGACTTAGTTTTAGGATTAGCTAAAGCGTCCTCAAAAAGAATGCTGTACAGGTATGTGTGTGTATCTACATGTATTGATATCTTTATGAGGACATTTTGACCTTGTGGGGGACACTTTGTCTCATCCCCACAATTTTAAAGGGCCTTTTCAGGGTTAAGATTTTAAGGTTTTAGGGTTAGGTTATATGTTAATTATGTGTACCTGGTATTCCTCATGTTGTGGGGACCTAAATCTGTTTTCCACAGTCACATTATGGGGACTTGTCAAACATCAAGTCCTCTTAACATAAATTGAACTACATTTTAAGGTGAAGACCTGTTTTTAAAGTTAGGCTGAGGTTGGGTAGTAGTTATTATGGTTAAGGTTAAGAGAAAATGTTTCCAGGAAATGAATGTAAGTCAATGTAATGTCCTCTGAAGTCATGGAAACCAGTGCGTGTGTGTCCATGTGTGTGCATACTTGTGTATGTGTGTATATGTGTGTGTTTCCAGTCAGTCTCTGGTCTGGGAACTAACATGTTGTTACCCACAAATCCCTCAGGAGCGGCTTCCTACAGGGAAGAAAACTCCCTCTCTCTCTCTCTCTCTGTGTGCGTGTGCGTGTGTGCGTGTGTGTGTGTGTGTGTGTGTGTGTGTGTGTGTGTGTGTGTGTGTGTGTGTGTGTGTGTGTGTGTGTGTGTGTGTGTGTGTGTGTCGTCTCCACGCTCAGTAAACCATGAATAAACCTCTGTGTTTGCACCTTCACACACTCTGTGAGCCAGATGTGAACGAGCCAAATGTTTGGAAACTTCAGTGAAATGCCAGGTGTGAAGCAGGCGTGACATCATCTTCATCATCATCATCATCATCACCACCCTGACCCCAGATCAGAGGTATACTGATTTAATCAAATTGTATTTTTGGCCACAAAACATTTATTTATTCTGTTGATTTTATGTCACTTTTATTTCAAAAGAACAGTCAAAAAAAATATTAATTTCACAAGAAAACACAATAATCCAAGTTTCAGATTAAGTCATGCGGAAATAATCCCAAAAAAATATTAGGCATTAGTTTAATACACAATTGATTAATACAATTTTAAACTGTAAATCTAAATTTCATATATTTAGGGTTTTCTTGCAAAATATCAGAATAATGTGTCATAATTTACATCTTTATGCTCTTTCTCTAAAAATGACTGATTTGTTAAATTGCAGTTTATATTAATCGCCACTAGGTGGAGCTCCATCCGTATAAACAGATCAGGACAGGCCATCTCACCTGATTCAATCCATCCTTTCAACAAATAAATGACCACAACCAACGCTTTACCTATAAATAATTAATAATAATAAATGAATATTTAATATTGACTTTGTTTTTTCTGCATTCAACATAACAGTTTTAAAATGGCATAAACATCACTTAATGTGTCTCCAGCCTCACCACTAGATGGCGCCACCCGTTCTCCACCTCAGTCTATTGTCTTTGTACAACAATAAACTTGTCTTATATTGTATTAGTTTTATTGTTAAAGCTGTAAAGAGTTGCAGTCAAACTAGAGTGTTGCTCACAAACCACAGCATGAATTAGATTTTGACCATGTGGTGGCGCTAGAGTAAAGGTCAGCCGGGGGTCAAACGTCTAGTCGGTGTCGGTGTGTTTTGAGTTTTTGAGTCTGAACCAAAACAAACTTAATTTCCTCTTCACTCAGCTCCCACTTTGTTAGATACACCTGCACATGGAAGCTTGTGAATATTGCTGATATTCTGGGATTATCTCACACGACCGTGTCTTTGTTTTTTCAGATAATCTTCTGAAATCAGAGGAGAATGGACTTCAACAGCAGAAGATCACAGCATGTGCTGCTCCTGGATGTCGTGTGTACCTGGTGAGTTCAAATCTGCATTTCAAACTCTGTCCATGTCTCTTTCAGACATAATCTGTACGTCTGCTCCCCTCAGCCTCAATCCTAGTCTCAGTGTCAGTGTAAATAATCCACAGAAGTGACCTGAAGTGTCCTGGTTAGAAAGTCTCTTCCTTACATACAGTAAATACCAGCAGCTGCTCAGCAGCATTTCTCATGTAAATTGCGTGGCACAGCGGTTTAAACAGTTTAACTGTCTCTCTCAGTCTCTGCTGCAGGACCAGTACAGACACGTCACACTGGTTTCCACAGATTTTTGAATAAATATTAAAATCAGCAGACAAAAACCGTTCAGGCTGTATGTATGCACATTCAAAGACCTGCGCAAGTTGTTTTTATGTTTTATAACGTGTTTAAATGAAAGTTATACTGTGTAAATATAAAAGAACTAAATTACAAGCAAAAGTACTTTAACTCTTATGCAAGTGTAGGGACTGTTTACACTTTAGGATTAGGATTAGGCCTAATCCTAAATTAACCCTCTTTATGAGAGAAAGTCGCTTAATATTCACAAGAAAACGGCACAAAATGTAAACAAACATTGGTTCACTTTCTTTCCTCTGGCTCCGTTCATTCTGTTTGTTTCTGTTATTATATCTGTAACAGATGACACGTCTTCTTCTCTGTTTTTGGTGTAACCTTACGGTGCCACCTACAGCCCTGGCATACGTACTCAACGTAATGTTGTTTAAAACAACAAAAACACACATTTACAGGTGTTTTGCCACTTTTTTACGCTGATTTGGCAGCTTCCTGCAACATCACGAGTGGAATTACCGTAATAACCATGCGTTGGCTTTGACGTGCAACTTCTCAGCTTTCAGAAACCGTCTGAAATAGCACAAACCCTTGCATAAGTACGCTAATGCAAAGTGCGCTTGCGCGAACGTGTCGTCTGCGATACGCTCGCTGTTAAAGGGTTAAGAAAGTGTCTGAACTTTCCTGGAAATGAGAGTTTGAACTGCAGTTTCTCCTTTTCCTGAACTCTGAGTTGTGAAGATAAATCCAGGAGAAAGACAGATGTTTTTTGTTTTTTTTTAAGTGTCAAAACGTAAAGAATGAAGCAGTAAAAGTGCCGTGTTGTCTCTGTGAACCCTCAGATTGGGGGGTTTCCCCCTCTGCAGAATGTCAGCCTGGATAAATTTAGCGTGATTTGCCCTCAGGCGTACGTGAACACGGCTGCACGCCTCAAACGTAAACACCGCGACACCACATCTGCGCCGTCTGACGTTGGACTTTGTCTCCGCGAGGTTTCCACCGTCCAGACGCGGCGATGCAGACCCTCTGTCGCTATAGAAACCAAACTGTGCGCTCTGGTTAGTGTGGTAGGTGGCCGTGGGCTGCCTGGCTCGTGGTGTGATGTCTGTTGCCATCACCGTGCTCCTCACACCAGCGTTGCCTTCAGACGGCTGAGCCTGGAGGCCAAACCCTACACAAACACGGTGCCAGCCAATCTCAACCCAACTCAGACGACTCCACTGTGCGTCCAGAGCCGTGCGAGCGTGACTGTGTGCAGCCAGGCCCACCGCACTCCACCCTGCACCAGCCCCACATCTGACACTTAATCCCAAAGACGGCGTTTATCCAGCGCTTTATCCTCACAACTGTCTTACTGTCGGCGTAATTGTCGGCGGCGTCGTCTGCTGCAGCGTCTCCTCTGACTCAAAGGTCACACGCTCGTCGTCGGGAATCGACAGGATTCTGTCCGTCAGTCAACTGTCAGAGAGTTGGAAAAAAACACCCAAAAACCACAACCTCAATAACCATCAATAACGAATGTAAATCCACGAGTAAATTCACTGACAATCAGTGAGAAATACACTCACAAGAGTGGAAAATGATGCAGAGGATTCATGTGGGCGAACTGTCGTCAGTGTCAGTCAAAGAAAACACATCTTAGCCTTCATTAGAGGAACCATAACCTGTCATTATGAGTTTAGGAGACCGTTTTCTGCTTCTTTAGGCTTTTCTGTCTCAAAAAGATGCTTTTTATGCCATTACTTTTTACTTTTATGACCTTTTATTTCAAAGTATCTCACAATTTTGACTCAAATTTCATAATTTTAACTGTCTAACCTCCAAATTGTGTCATTTTACTTTATATTATCTGCTTTTTATCTCATAATTGTGACTCTATGTCATAGTTTTTAAATTGTTTTCATAATTTGACCTTTTTACTTTATAATCATGACTTTTTATCTTATAATTTACTTTTTATTGCAAAGGTGTGACTTTTTCCCTCATTCTTAACCTGTCATGAGTTTATGAGACCATTTTCTGCTACTTTCACAATCACAAAAAGAGGCTTTTTCTTTAGAATTTTAACATTTTATGCTATTAGTTTTATGTTTCTTATATCCGATAAGTAACTTTTCATTTTAAAGTAAGCTTTTTATCCCATTATACTTCATAATACTGACTTTCGATTCCATAATTACAACTCTTTATGTCATAGTTGTGACTTGGAATTAAAACTTTAAAGATTTAAAATATCGCAATTCAACTTTTTTTTTACCTTATAATTATGATTTTTTTTTTACAAAGAAAATCTCAAATGTCTTCTTATATCATAAATTGTCTCATCTCAAAATTCTGACACTAATTAAATCATTCTCACAGTTCTACTTATTTATCTCATAAAAATGATGACTTTTATCTCATAGTTGTGACTTTTTATATCAAAACGTTAATTTAAAATGTCACAATTTGACTATTTATCCAATACATTTGAATTATCTGATAATAATGATGACATTTTATCTCACATTTGTTGACAATAAATCTCACACTTTGACTTTTTTCATCTCATAATTTTCACTTTTCTTCTCTTATTTATGGCTTTGGAGTGTAAGTACTGTCTGTGATGCTCTTTTTTCTTTCTTTCTTTCTTAATTTATCTTGTATTTTGTGGATTAAAACACAGACAGACAGGTACAGACATATATGTTGACATATAACAGCGTCTCACTGGCCTGTAAAGCACAGGACACTAGACTATACATATCACAGCATTTTATATACAGTATATATATCCATACAATAAGGCCGAGAGACGAGAGAGCAGCTGCTCAAGCTCAACATCTCTGCTTCTGTCGTGTGGAAAAGGAAACGGGTCACAGTGATGAAGAGCAGGATTTTACTCTGGAGAAAGAAAAAAGACGAGAGAGTGAAATAGGAGAGGAGGAAGTGAAGGAGAAAACAACAAAAGTTTTCCTGTAAATGAAGAAAACTGTTGTCAACACACAGTAAAACAGTATGAATGAAGTTCAGTGTGAGACGCCAGAAATGCAGTCGTCTCAAATATATATTTATATTTATGTATATGACGCAGCCGTATCAGTGAACTGAACTCTACAAGTTCACACATGTCCTCCTGTCCTCATGTCCTCTGGGTCATTCTGTCATATGAGAACATAGATTAAGTGTTCTTTATCTGATAATTTACTTTTTATTGCAAAGGTTTGGATTTTTTTCCTCATAATCTTAACTTTTTATCCCAGAATTGTGTCATTTTACTTCATAATACTGGCTTTTTATCTCATAATTTGGCCTTTTCATCTCATAATCCTGACTTTTTATGTGAGCTCAACACGTCCACACATGTCCTCTGGGTCATTCTGTCAAACAAAGACCTTTATACTGAATATAAAGTAGAAGCTCACACACTTTTCTACCTCAAAAAAATGTTTTTTTCTCTTGAATTTGACTTTTTAATCACCTTATTATTATTATTATTATCCCATCATTTTTTACTTTTTATCTGAAAGTTTACTTTCTATTCCATAAATATGACTTTTTAGCCCCAAATTGTGTCATTTTACGTCATAAAACTGGCTTTTATTGAACAATTCTGACTCTTTATGTCATTATTGTGACTTTCTATCTCATAATTTGGCCTTTTTTCCCTCATAATCCTGACTTTTTATGTGAGCTCAACACGTCCACACATGTCCTCTGGGTCATTCTGTCAAACAAAGACTATAAAGCAGACGCACACACACACACACACACACACACTCTGGGCTGATGTTAGACAACATAAATAAAGTATTTCCTTTAACGTACAGGCGGAGAGTTTCTAAAGAGACGTTGACGGAGTTGTCTGAGTATTCTGGCCAGACTATGATGGGAGGAAGAGGACAAGTGGTGCCAATTGGAAGAGGAAGAGGGAGTTCCTACACACACACACACACACACAGACACACACACACACACTCACACACACACACACACACACAGTGAGCTCCATATAGACTGACACCGTTCCTCACATGCCATGACTTCAACTCCTCGCTGCTCCACTTCCTGCAACCCTCTCTCTTTCCATCTTTGCCAACTCACACTCCTTCCCTTCACCCACTCCTCCCCTCCTCCTGTCTCAGGTTTCCCTTACTCATGCTCTTCTTCTTCCTCTCCTCTCCTCCTCTCTCTCCCTCCATCACAGACTTGGCACAAGGCCGCAGAGATCAGTCAAATATAACTCTCACATTCCTGTCTGCAGTCGCTCTTCCTCTCCAAGGACCGAGCGTGGCCTCGGCGAGACGTTTAAAGGTCTATTAGCCGCCATTCCACCAGTTTAACCTGCTCCTAATTAAACTCTCTCTCTCTCTCTTCTTCGCTACTCGCTAGCTTCGTTATGCACCACGCGATGATTCCTCGGCGGTTCATTAATGACAAAATTTCGGAGGCGGCCACAGAGAAAGAAAGAAAGCACATTGAAGTGGTAATCAGTTTGCAGGCTGGAGTGGTTCGAGCACAAAGCTCTGAGTGTGTTCCATTCCTGATTTCAAGTGCATTCTTTCTTAAAAAGGTTCGCTCACCCCCAAAAGTGTGTTTTCATGCTAAGTCTGACTTGTTTCAGCAGAGGTGAGAGTGGTTCCTCCTCTTGATGCAGACTCTCACACCTGCACTGAAGTCTGAGCGTGTTCATGGAACTGGAATGAACGCGACTAAACACTAAAATGTCTACTCTTCGCGATGGAAACGCAATATTTTCAACCTGGAAATTCCCAGATGTCTCCTGCAGCCATGGCTCCTAATGCACGATAGAATCAGAATGGGGATTTAGTGCCAAGTACTTTTACACATACAAGGAATTTGACTCTTTTAAATAGAATGAAATTAGAAAAGAAAAATGAAAAATTAGTGTTAGCCTAAAAGTAATTTTTTTGGTAACTGTGATATCTGCCTAACTTTACCTATGTGCTTACTAAAAAATGTGTGGGTTTTTTGTATTCCGTTCAAATATGACTTAAGCAACTATGCTATTAGGCTAACGATATATACATTTATATAGATATAAAAAATGTATACATAAACACAAAATATGTGTTAAACAATCATAGTTTGTTCTCTATTTTTCTAATTTGAAATACAACATTTAAAAAAGACCTAAATCAACTGAGAAGTAGACGCTAGTTTTCCTAAAGACTTCCATTTAAGGTGATTTCTTTCTACGACCACTGACTCGCCCCCTAGTGGCTATATTATATTCGGATATTCGTATTTCATGGCGCTTTTCAACTATTATCAACTATTTTCTTTTTGCCGCGCACACACACACCTAAAAAAGTTATCGCCCCCTGGTGGCCATTTTTATAAACAGTCTATACATTTTACTCTGTAACTGAGGACATTTATACAATATTGGACAGTAAGTGTTGACACTGAAGGACAGATTTAGTCACAGACGGACACGTACGTGTCCATAGACATCATGTCCAGACGCGTCTCAACATGTTTATGGACAGAGGAGATGACAAGCTCACGTCATCCAGACACTTTTCTGCAGCTGTGGACGATGTCATTTATTAGGTTTGAGACGAGGACAGCTGCTGCAGGGCGTCTCTTACGCCTCGGGACGTGTCTCACCGTGGTTTTGATTTTAACTGCCGATGTTTTAAGGGACGAGAGAAAAAGTCAGCAATGAAATTCTTATTATATTATATATTATTAAGTCTGTGTCCTCGACAGTTTTTGAAGAAACGGTTAAAAACAATAAAAATCTCAGCGTTGAGTTCATTAGCGTGACTTTCGACCACTAGAGGGCAGTGACATTAAACATAAACAAAGGCCAAATCGACACGGAAACACAACTTTAACTACTTTACAGTCCCTTTCTTTTTTGTTTTTGAAACGTTTTGAATAAAGACAATTACTCGATTAATCGATTATCAAATTAATCGTCAAATATTTCGATAATCGATTAATGGGCTTGAGTGTTTTTCTGATTTTCATCTTCTCAAATATGAATATTTTAAAGTTTCTATGCTCCATACAAGCTAATAAATCATTAAAAATTGAATAATTTTTGGTTTGTGGACAAAACCATTTGAGAATTTTTTTTTTTAAATCGCAATTTCAGTCAAAATAACGATCCTAATTAGATATTTAGATATAAAATTGTAATTTGAAGCACCTGAACTTATTTCTGATTATTGATAAATACAATATTACGATTATTTACACACACATTTTGTGATTCCTGCCCCCAAATTCAAATGAAATGTCCCCTGTGGCTTCCCGTAGAGTAAAACACCGAGCAAACGGAAAAGACTTCTCCCACCCTTCTTTCTTTCCTCTGTCTGTTTGTTTTCCTTTTCAGGAACCCCCCACTGCTCTCTCTCTTTCCTCTCTCTTTCCTCCCCCCACATACACACACACACCTTCCCTCATTTTAACCCTGCAAACACAGTTTCTTCCATGGCCTCATCCATGCATCCTCCCTTCTTTCCCTTCTTCTTCTCTTCCTCCTCAGCAGCAGCAGCAGCAGCAGCAGTGTTCGTTAATCCTATTACACGTGTGTGAAAACCAGCTGGAAGAGAGAGAGAGAGACGGGGGAACAGAGAGTGTTTGTGTTCATGTGTGAGTGACTGCACACTACATGACTGTGTCTGCCTCAAGCCTCAAGCTAAACCCCCCACCCCTCAATATAATGTAAAGGGAGTTTACAGTCATATAATGTACGTTTTCAGTTCCAGTTTATGTAAAAGGAGGCTTCATAATCTCATCTTTTTCACTTTAATTCAACTTTATTAACTTTATTTACGCACCTACTGTGCGTTTATTTCACGAAATATAAGTTTGTCAATAGGTTGTGGAGAAATCGGACTGTTTTTAGTGCAATTAATTGTCCATAAACTAAGATTTCTGAGTCTAATCAGCCAATTCCTTGCGACACAAAGCTAGAGAAGCTGACTTTAAGCCTCAGTGTCCTCGTCTCGAGTGAATTTCCACGACAAAAGGAGTCCATTTCCATGTAAAGTAACACATTTAAAGCTTCGGTGAAGGAAGGTGGAGCTGCATCTGCGTCTCCTGACAGGCGCATTCAAGGCTCTTTAAAACTATACTAAAAGTTGTTTTTGTGTGTTTTCTCCTCCTCTGGTTCTGACTCAGCTGTGCTCTCGTCTGGTCGCTGGGATGTCGATGTGTGAGAGAGAGTGAGACGGTGCAGACAGGCCTCAGTGTGGCTCCTGAAGACTTCAAGCGCCAAGAAAATAAACAAGCTTTTTGATCACAAAGGGCCCATTCACTCTGCCTCACTCTTTCTTTCTCTCCCTCGACTTATCCTTGCCTCCTCCTCCACTCTCTCCTCTCCTGACCTCTATTTCTTTTTCCCCTCATTTCAGACACACACGTGTGTGAGTGTGTGTGTGTGTGTGTGTGAGTGTGTTCACCGTCTTTCTGTGTCATCTTCACACTGTTTTTTTTTTATTATTAAGAGCTTGGAGGACAAAAGCAGCAACAGCAGAGACAGACGTCATCATGTGACCAGACAGACACAGACAGACGGACAGACAAGGGCCTCCTTATTCCACAAACATAGTCATGGTGCAGCGCAGAGGAACACGACATGGAAAATGTCTTCATCACTTCATCGTTAGAAGAAGAAGAAGAAAAACACACACACAAGACTTTTCCTCTTCTTTCACACTCTTTTCACTGCTCTGACTTCACCACTTCACACCCTGTGTGTGTGTGTGTGTGTGTGTTTTCTTCTGCATACAGATGGGCTGGTGTGAAAAGGCCTCTCCTGTTATAGTTTTGTTGTGGACAGTGAGTGAGTGCTGCTCACTCCCGGGTGTGGCTCAGTTCCCATTTGCCCCCTCAGGCCTGTTTTCCATTTTCAAAACACAACAGAAATATCTCCTCCCTGTAAAAAAACAATTAAAAATATAAACATAGACAGATTTGTTTTCAAACTCTCTCTCTATTTTTGCTGTTTGGATGGAACGTGACGGACGTAATTGATGAATGACCAACTGATTTGATCATTTTTGGTTTGTTTATAAGACAAAGCGACGACATTTTGAGGTCTGGGAAACACTGATGAACACTATGCTCCATTTCCTGCATTTTATGGACAAAACAAGTCATTAGCTAACCCATAAAATTATGAATTCATTCGTGTGTAAAAATAATAGTCGATTGCGGCCCTAAATGTAACAAATATTCTACAATTTAATGCATTAATGCATACATTTTTCTCCATTATCTACACTTTATGGACAAAACAAGTCATTCATTATCCAATAAAATCATTTAATTATGAATTGATGCATCAAATAATGTTAGTTGCAGCCCTATGTGACCCAAACACAGTCGTACATCAACGTAATATTAATAAGAAATTCAAAATATGGCTGAGAATCTCTCTTTTTAACTCTTTTATTCTCAGATTTTAAGTTACGACCTGAGCTTTTATGTTAAAACAAGTTGTAAAGGGAAAAAAAAGATGACTTTTTAGTCACTGACCCCACGTTTTTTATTTTAAAAAGTCATATCGCGTGAAATCAGAGTCGATCACGTTTCCCGTTGATGAAATTTCCTCTGCGATTTCCCCACATGTATCGATCAAGTGATGGATTGATTGACTCAGGTCACTGATTGAGGTCATTACCACCTCAGTAATGAACTGACGCTGACTCAGGTTATAAATTAGGCCCAATCACTGCACCAATTCACACATATGTAACTGTTAGCACCCCTGCTGGGCTTTTGTTGCTGCTACTTTCACATGCAGCCGCTCACACACACACACACACTATAATTTCCACCACAGCTCTTGTTTAAACCTGATTGGCCACAGTTTTCGTGTGCTTGATTAAACCTGCTGTGTTGCATTGACAGACATAGAGGGGGGGCGGGGTCAGCGGGGGTCACTGACCCCGACTGAAATGTGACTGACCTCTGAAGTTTCCCCTGACCTGTGAGAGCCTCTCGTCCTTCACCTCCTTATGTCTCGTCTGCTCAGACTTGACGTAAAAAAAAAAATGCGTTTCACTCTGCGTACGGTGCAGGAATGTCTCCACAGACACGAAACAGAGACATTTGTTTATATTTAAAAGTTACAAACTACTATAATGTTGGTGTTTCTTGTTTTTTCCCCCTCATATTATTCCAATGAAAAATGAATATTGTGCCTCTGTGTGTGTATTTGTTGCTATTTATAGAGTTACATACTACAGCTTTAAGTCAGTCGTATGTAATCCAGAGAAAGTGTTCTGTAGAAGTGTGTGTGTGTGTGTGTTCTTGTACTTGTGGCATACTGAGGACCAGTGAGGGTTTTTAACCAACGAAGTGAGGACATTTTGGCCAGTCCTCAAAATGTGGACAAAACCATTTGAGAATATATTTATAATTGTGTTGATTTATAAACTGGATTTGCTGGTCCTCAGTATGCGGCAAGTGCAAGAATGTGTGTGTGTGTGGGTGTGTGACATATGAAACACCTCAAAATGTAAACAAGCAGAGTAGAGCAAGGATGGATGCTCAGGTTAGTGACTACTTCTTTCATTAAAGAAAAAGTGTGTGAGAGTTCTTGCATTTGTCACCTCCTTAGGACCTTTTCTGGTCCAGTAGTCCTCATGGAGACCAAAACCTGGTCCTAATAAGGAGGAGCCTCAACTGGTTAAGGTGAATGATATAGAGATAAGACTTTGTCCAAGTGTGGATGTAAGGCACAGTGTCCTCAGGTGTGTGTGTGTGTTGTGTTATGATAACACTGTTATGTAAATGTCACAGTGTCTCCATCTCCATTCATACACATGTGGATTGTCTTTCCTTCCCTCCTCGTGTCTCCTCTTCCTCTCTGTCTGTCTGTCTGTGTCTGAGTTCTCAGGTAAACACGCTCATCTCCATCTCGACACATCACGCGTCTCCACAGCAACGCCGTGACGCGCCAGAGAGAGAGAAAGAAAGAGGTGACAAACACCGAGCAAGCGACGAGTCCTCATCCAAGATCGTCTATACCACGGAGATGAGTCACTCAATACAAATTAACTTTAAAAAAAAACTATGTCCTTGGTTGTATTTTTCACTTTATTGTCATGGTGTATGAGTGCTTTTCTTACGACATACAATGAATTTGATAAACGGAAGGATTTTTATTTCCTATATCCACACAGTCCCGTGTGGATATAGGAAATAGTCCCAAGGATAAATTAGTCCCAAGGATAAACAAGATGTATCTTAGTTGTTTTGAAAGGGTAGTATAATTATGCCAGGCCAAATGTAGTCCTGAAACGGATGCACACAAAAGGTGAAGTCTGAGGCAGTACCTTCAATGTCCACCAGGGCTCTGCTTTTAGCCAGTGCTGCTTCTTACTATGGATGAGCATGGGTATCGGTCCGATACAGGTCGAAATCACTGGAATGGTTATCGGAAAGATGAAAATGTAGAATCCGATACAATCCAAACATCCTATATATCACATGAAAAAACAGCTTCATAGTTCATAAATAGTCTAAAATCACTGTATCAGACTAATAAAGGTATCTCTAGATATTTAAGTATCGTCCTATTCGTACTTCTTACAACATTACTTTCTTTTCCTGTAATTTGAAAAAAAATGTTGTATTATCTTTATTTTTTAAGGAGAAAAAAAGAGATTTACACTTACAATATTTTTTTTATTTTTTTTGCATATTTCACCATTAATTTTTTTATCCAGAAATGCACCTCCAGAGTGATCATCAGCCAGATAAACATAGACGATCTTTGGCAACAAGTGGGCGTTGAGTTTCTCTCCCCGTCCCTCCCTCCGCAGGTCAGCGTGGGCGGCCCCGTGTGGCAGGAGGAGAGAGAAACACGACACCCCGCCAGAGGAAGAAGGGGGGGCTGAGTGAGCACGAAGTGAGTGAGTGAGTGGAAAAAGAAAAAGTGTGTGCCGGAGGAAGAAAGAGTGAGAAAGAGGCAGAGAAAGAAGAATAACTTTTTATTTTGAACCCTCTCTCGGCACCGCGTCGTTGTTTTTAAGTGTCGGCGAGGATGAAGACGGTGATGTGGAGGAGGAAAATAGCAGGCGGTGTCTTCACAACAGACGGGATGAACATTTAGACTCGTCGCATTCCGTTGCTCCAGCAGCACCGACCGACCGACGGCAGCAGCAGCAAACTCCGACCTGCGCCATTCACACCCGGGCGACTGGAGCGCCCCCTTCCTCCTCCTCCAGAGATTTGGGGCAACACTTTCTCATCAGAACACACAAACACTCCGGCACAAAAGTTTTTTGAGAGAAAAATAGAAGCTCGTGTGAAGTATACGGAGTTTTATGTGTTTGTGTTTTTAACTTTTGTCTGGACGCCGGAGCAGGTTCTTCTCTCGCGAGCCTCTTCTTGTGAGAACAACACCGGAGGAGGGAGCGGGGGTGTCGCTGCTAACGGCTAAGCTAACTCCCCGTCTAAAGTTACCAGTCGACGGGGGAAAGTGAGCGAAGCGGCGACGGCGAGGATGAAAACCACGACAGACGGGGGTGAGTACACGGCCACGCACACTCGGCGCACTTTTATTTCATTTTACTTGTGCCCCCTTTTTGTTTTCGCCTTTCGTCTCCTAAAGAAAGCAGCGCATGTAGCTTCCCGTGCTAACTGGCTAGCATGCTAAGCAACTCCAGGGAAAGTGTGACAAAATTATGGCGCAAGTGTGTGTGTGCGTGCGGATCTCCTGTTGTTGTTTCAGCGGAGACTCAGAAAGTATGTACCGCTTATTTTACGTGCTTTCTAACACAGTCCAGTCTTATTCAAACTGTATTTCAGCCATGTTGAACTTTAAGCGCATGTCCCCAAAAAGTTACTGTGTAGCGGGATTAACAGGCAATGAGGATAAGAGGTTATCTTTAATTTCCTGCGTGACTGTGAAGGAGTCAGATTGAGGGCCAAAGTGCACACAGACTGTGACTTTACCATTGATTTTTAATAACGATTTCATGTTAATAACTATTTACTATTTTACTATTATACCATTTTACTGGAAATGTAAATTTTTAAGGAAACCAAGTGAGCTTTGCCCACAAGAACACAGTCCAGCATGAAATTAAGGAGAGAAAGTTCAGTTTGATGCAACACAGTAGAAGTTGTGTTCTTAATCCAATCATGACAGCCATTTTACACCTTTCACTGCATGATTTGCTGATTGGTTTGATGATGTGAATTAATTATTACTAAATTATTCGATAATCGATTCATCGGCCCTTAAATGTGTTTCTTTCGTTATAAAACACGTTTTTATAATTTTTCACCTTCTGAAATGTGAATATATTCTGATTTATTTGTTTAGAGGACAAAGAGAAAATAATCTACAGATTAATTGATTGTGGAAATAATCGTTGTTAGTTGCAGCTCTAGATGTAAATGCAGACATAATACATACTCACAATAACTTTTTATCCACATGTAACTGACATTTTGGGTTCAAGAGTGGAAAAATACCTCAAAATGCCAACTTGCCTTTTCATGTTTACAACCAATAAGAAACATTTGGGAAATCATCTTAATCGTTGTCAGTGGCTTCTGTAGATTGAACACAGCTTGCAAGTTATTGGTTTCTTGTTCAAAGTTGTTTTACAGAAATATTGAATTGCGAAAGTTCCGTTTCCATTTGGAAAATTGGAAGTGCATTACACCAAAGCAGTAGTTTGTGCATGGATTGGTTCTGAGATTTTAACATAGCCTAGTGCCTCTTTGCTTCACTCAGTGCTGCCTTCTACTTCTTCCATCTACACAAGACTTGTCCCACCACCTTCTTACACAGACCCATTGCTCATTTTTGTCTTCAGTGCATTTTCTCAAACAAATTGTCATTCATCAATTTGAGTTGTGGTGCAACGCTGTAACCCTTACACACACTTACTTACTCACAAACACATTCACTTAATCACTCACAGTAACTCATGATAATTGGTCAGCGTGTTAGAGCAATAGTTGTTGTGCAGCATCCTCTTTTTTTGTAGCCAAAATAGTTCCACACAACCAACATTCTCTGCATGTTTGACACAAAAATGTCCACAGTGCTGGGTTGTGTTGAGCCCGAGGCCATTGTTCATCAGGTAACCTCTTCCCTCCTCCTTCAGCTCACTGATCTGCTATCACTTTCAAGTCACTGGAGTGTAATTGCAACCTTTACGGTTAGAAAGATTCTCATTTTGTCATACTGTGATCGCTCAGACCTACTACACTAGCGGGAAAATTGGCAACAGGCGTACAAACATTGATTTATTTATTGACTATTATTAAGGCTAGGTGACGTGGCCATAAAGATGATTTGTAACTTATCACATAAAATATAATTAAAGATTGGTTTGTCTTTTAATGACATATTTGCGTTTGTGATTATTCTAAGGTCTCGGGTTTCTATTCATCCCTGCATCGTCGCAGCCTGCAGTGAAAGGTGGGAAGTGACTAAGATGATTGGATTGTGAACTTAACTGCTCTTGTATTTAATCAGTTTAACTCTCTTAGATTACATGCCCCAGGCCATTTGATTGTTGTGTGAAGATCACATTTGGCTTCCTCCTGAAAGGTATTTTCTGAGTAAACCTGTTTTTGACCCTTGACTGGCGCTAGAATGGGATCCAGGTGGACCGTTTTTTACCTGTGTAGTTAAAAGCTTTTGGAATTCAAGTCGATTTCAGCTCTGAAACTAGAAGTTCCTGCTTTATTGAATTCTGCACATTTTTCCAGGGCATTTTTTGGTTCCCCTGACATTTGTTACGATTGTCCACCCAAGGGGTATGATTTCACCTCCAATGTGCATTTAGGTGCTTTTAAACTCGGTTCAGTCCGGAGTTGTTGTGTGGTAATCTTGGCCAGGCAGAGCTCCAGTTCCCATAATGGATGTTTTAAGAGGGGAATGCCACACACCACAACACAACGTCATAATTAGAAATATGGCTCCTAGATCACGGTGCTGCTTGAGATAACTTTTTATATCAAAACGCTAAAACTTAAACACAAGAAACCTTTTATACTGTGGGCTGTTTTTGTCAAAGGCTCTGCAATTAAAGGAGTTTAAACGAGGAGATTGGACTATTGGGTGCAGGGTTGTTTGGTTTTCAGCATGCTTTTGAGTTAAGCAACTGCCTTCAACAATGAAACATCCTTATTGTGCAGAAAATTATCCACAGGCAATTGTAAATCATTGATTTGGGAACGCACAGTGAAATAAAGTCACCCTAGAGAGCCACACAAGCAATTTCTGTTCAACTTTAAGCAGCAATGATGCAGACGATGGCTCCCTCTGTCTGCATTGTTTATTCTGTTTGGTTTACAATGACTTTTAAGAGCTTCACACTCCAAAGTGTGACGGCACGGCGTCAAAATGAAAGCCAACATGGTTTGGTTTGTGTGTTCTCAGCAGTTCCCGTTTTTTTCGTCGTGATTCACATAAACTACACTCGGGTTTCCAGAAATAAGCATCGCTTGTGATTCACTGGTGGGTTACAAAAATACGATGATGGTCATTTTGGTTTCATGAGAGCACCGTTTTTTTTGCGAGGCGAGGATGGCATCGAGTAAACCTGATTTATATCCACATTACATTACACTCTCAGCTACACAGCCCCTTTGTTTGTATGTCCCATGGTGTTAAAGCCTGTTGACTACTATGTGTGTGTGTGTGTGTATATAAATATATATGGGTCAAACTCCACTCTCTTCCTATCAGGAAGTCAGCAGTCTGGCCCCACCAGCTTCAATTTTCCACTTGTGTTACTCCTTGTATCAACAACGCGCCACATGTAAGACGTCACAGCTGTAGACAGGCCGGGCCAGCAAACCCGCACGCCAAGCAAGAGTGTGTGCGTGCGCGCGTCAGTGTGTGTGTGTGTCTGTTTGAGTGAGTGAGTGAAAGGAGCCATACATGAGCAATTAGCCGGTGTTAAGTCTGGTGAGCGCCGGGCTGCTGTTTACGACCCTGAATGTATTTAAATGTTTGTGAGTGTAAGTGGATGCGTGTGTGTGTGCCCATATGTCTGTCACTGTGTGCCTCACTACCTGACACTGATGTGGTCACAACAAAGTGAGTGTTTTCACTTTTCCCAGCGAGACCAAATTGCCCTTGAGGAAGACCATTTGCTTGTGGGCAGTTGACTCAGCCTGTTGTAATTACAGGAAGAGCCACTAGACGTCTTTATGCAGATTCTAATGGCTCTAATAACAACGGGTTAGTCCAAAGCTAATGAAGCAAGCTCTCATTTTATTTTAAATAAATGACGCTGTGAGTTTCTTTTGGGAAAGACTGTTGTGTTACTGTCTCGGCACCGCCGTACTGAATTAAGCCGTTGGCACCGGCAGCAGAGACGTGACAGTTTTGAAGCAAGCCGAGGCCAAGTTGTTTGTCTCTGGGAAAGTTTGAGAAGAGGTGCTGGCAACCGATGTACAGTGATGTGGTTTTTATAGTTGCTGTGTTTTAGGACACTGTCTTTCTGTGAGTCACTGGAGATGCTGTTAGTGTCAAAAGCCTTCCGGTTTTTCGTGAAGCCAAATCTGAAGTGAACATTTTTTTGAATATCCAGCAGGGGACGACTCTACCAGTTGCAAAAAAGAAGTCGGCTTGAAGTCTTGTTTTTGAAAGTTCTAATAAAATGAATTATTTTTATTAATTGAAAGAAATCATTAAAACTGAGCCGCATTGGTTTGTGGACAAAACAAAACAAAAACACCGCCATTTACAGGTTTTAAAAACAGTGATCCAACACTTTCTGCCATTTTACATACCAAGCGAGTACTACATACTTAATACGTATGAAAGTTATCGTTAATTGCAGTTGTTTAGTTTAAAAGAGTGTGTGTGTGTGTGTGTATATATGAATCTTTACAACAGAAACATATACAATCACGTTTCACTGTTGGCAGCACGAGCCAGGCTCAGTGGGGGTCGAGCAGTAAACGTGAGTCCAGACAAAGTTTAGGTCTCAGTTTCACTGTTTTTAAAACCTACTAAATCACAACAGAGGCACATTTAAGAGGAAAATGTCAGAACAAAAAAAAGCCCCTAAATACCAGTACTCCTCACGGGATGCACCTTTTCCCCACTTTCCCTTCCATTGTGTACATTCTCTCTGATAGGGTCAACGCAAAGGTTGACCTGATCACATTCCTGATTACTACTGTGCCGAGTCTGGACAAGCGGACCCTGGAAAAACCGGGTGGGGGGCGGGGGACATGGACGTCAGCATTTCTCTGGTGTGTTGTCAAAGTGGCTGCCCAGGTCAACGCTGCTGCGATCATCTCCCGAGTTTACAGCAAGCCTCTTTTCCTGGAAGTGTGCGTGCACGGTGGCTTTTGTGACCCGTGCAAAGAGATGAGAATAGACGACAGAGAGCAGACGAGCTGGGACATGCTGGCCAAACAAACGGCAGGGCCTCGTGCGCAGGAAGGCGTCGCAGGCGGGTCGCATGATGAACGTTGAGCAGCATCCGCGTTTCTAAAGCTTTACGTCATAAAATAACAGGATCGGTTTCATTGAAGTGGTTTAATAATAATATCAAATTAAAATTCCTGTCACAGTTTTAATTGGTCTTTTTGTAATTGTTTGTCTCAATGATGTAATTTTTAGGTAACTTGTTTTTGGAATCCACTGCCTCAATTATTTTGACACCAGGACGCTAATCCTAGCCAAGGGTGTTTTTTTTAATTCTTCTTATCCGCACTGCTGACCCGTGATGTAAAAAAAAAAGTCTACAGTCGACTTGTTTACAGTCTGAAAACACTGCTCTCTCCATTTTAGTTTGAAAGTGGAGATGCAGTTACTGGCATTTTCCCCCTGATTGGTTCTTATCAGTCACAGCTTGCATATCAGCTGTGAAGTTTCAGTTTCACCTCATTGTCTTTCTTCATGATAAACGTTGACACCTAATCTGCAGTAGATTAGAAAAATCGACCTCGTGTTTACACTGGCATCCACGTCCAGTGTGCGTGAATGTCTGTGATGTACGCAACACTAGTGATCCACTGACTAATTAGACTACAAAGTTGTCAAATGTAGCTTCTTCTCCACATTGAACTGGCATTTTTGGGTCCCAGAGTTGTCAAATGTGAGCGTTTGGGTGTATACAACTATTACGGGTTGTGTTGGTAAATTTAAGTTTCCCTGTGGTTGAGGCCTAATAGCACTGTTTTTGTCCAGTGGTTGAGGGCAAAACTATTTCCCTGCCTTTTTTGTGATGAATTTCTTTTTGCGTGGTGGTTGAACATCTGTGTAGTGCTTTCGAGTTTAGAAAGAAGAATCTCTTTCTGGATTGAGAGGCTGTCGTCAAAAGCTGACATTTATGTTCATATTTTAGAAAGCTGAACCAGCAGCAGCTGTTTATGTGGTAAAAGCTATATTTTTCTTGTATAATGGTAAATTTTGATGTCATGAAGAATGCAGTTTTTGGGGCTGTCAGAATGTAGAAAACCCTGGAGTGTAAGCTGCTTCTTTATCATTAAGTACCGACCGTATTGTGTTTTTTTTCGTTCCTTATAATATAATCGGTATCTTAAATGTCTTTGTCGGCAGACGCGTTCCCTTCCTATCTAAGTATTTATGAGTGAGTGAATCTGTGTTGGCACCGTGACAGTCGACCTCCAGCAGGGCAGATGAAAGAATGAAGCAGGCCAAGTGGAACCCACAGCTTGCTTGACTGAGCAGATAAGGAAGGTTTCTGCAGCAGGACAGATATCTGTGAAACACCTGACGCGATACAGTATTTACAGCTGCAGGCCACGCACTCACATTAAGCCCCAGATCACACAAAGGCCGATAATTTGAGTCGGCACCACTGTATATCAAATAATCAATAATCAAAATAGTTTTTATGACCTTTTAATACTACTTGAGACACATATGAACAGTAGATAAATCAGTGCATTGTATTGATCGAGTATTACAAAGCACACGAGAAGCTTCTAAAAACTTTGTTCACCACAAAATGCAGATGTTTCTTCAATAACATTTTCCTTTTTGAAATTGCATTTGCACGTTTTTCAATCCGATCATGGCCGAGGGAGCTTTGAAGGTGTTGAGGCAGGTTAGTGCTTTGTCTGCAGCTGTTTTGACTGGAGTCACTCAGACTGACTGGTGCCGAGTGTCTTGCTGTGTTATGTCTATCATCTGTGGTTCGTGGAGGGAAGACCTGGCTGCTTTGTAAAGCTCAACCAACCATCAGGGTCCGACTTCTACTCTGCTGCGAAGAGACTCGGGGGACAGCCGAGGTGTGGTCTTGTATGACTGTTCCATGCTGCCCACGGTGCCAAGGCTGAAGTAGCTGCGACTAAGTTGCTGTTAGGGCATAAAATATCCACCAAATGCCATATGTCTGCTGTAGCTAAAGGAGTGATTAGAGTTCGACTGCCAGGTTATGTTCTGGCAGTTTAAGAGGGCTGCAGTTGGTGGTAACATCATTTTCTTGAAGGAATGGGAGCATTGACACTGAAATTAACAGTGGCATTCATTGGCAGCGCACTGCAACCCCAGTGGAAAGTCTTCTTTTAGAAACCCCCATTGTAAAATGAGGAAAAATAAATCGGGCGCATTTTCCTCAAAAGGGGCCACCTCAGGAGTCGCTGAGAGAAACACTTCCAACAGGTTCCAGAGAGTTGGTTTTTGTGGTTGTTTGGACGTGGCTGATCCAACCCAGACTTTTCCTGCCCCGTACACTTGTTGGCTTTACACCTGCATTTTTACCCAAGCGCTGCTCGGTTTGAAAATCTGATATGTCCAGCGTTCAGAAACAAATTCTTTGTTCATAATCGCATAAATTTAAACCACGGTAGGTGAATAAATACGAATGCCTTCAAACCCCGCCTTGTCCGTGTGCCGCCACCGAAACATCTATGAAAAAGCAGTGGAAAGTCGAGCTAAGAGCAACATTGACGCCAAATATGCAGCTTGTTAATCCAGATAGACGTTCAAAACAAGCATCTCAGTGTTCTGTGTGGCATTTTCCAGGTGTTTGGTAGTAACGACTGACATGGGCCCACTGGTTGTAAAGTCAGGTGTGATTAAGGTGGCTGTCCATTGGCTCTCGCGCCAGATTTTTGCGGTCACTGCAGCGACCGTGTGCAACGTTGTACCACAGGGTTCTACAAGAAAACAACTTTTTGTTGACTTTATACATCATTTATATCCTTTTCACTGTAACAGAATTCCCTAAATGTCATTTTAAAAACTGACAGGTTACATATTTCATCGGAATTCTGTCCTTGTGTCCAGAGTAATTAAATCCAAATACAACAAGCATCTGGTGTGACTCTCACCACTCTCTTAAAAGCCTATTTTCTTAAATATACAGTAAAATTGACAGTTTCCTCCCACTGAGTTTAATGCATTTGATATTCTGGAAACGTCGATCAAAAATTCTGAGGACTTTCTGACATTTATGTACCAACCAACTGATGGAAATAATGGATGGATACCATTTAAACACTTGTAACAGGGGTGGACCAGTACGTATGTAGATGTAATGAAAAATGTAGTGTATTACAATTTTTTTGGCCTGTTTTTACACACTTTTTGTGTAAAGTTAAAATGCTTTAAAAAATGTGAGATTTCATTTTTCCTCCTACTGCCGTGACATAACCTTTTTAAAGTTTAATCTTGTTTAAGCAGCACTGTGGCTCGTGGATTAAAGACTGTGCCTTGTTACATCCTCGATCCAATCTGACAATCATGCTGCTTGCTCATTTTAAGTTTCGTGCCAGCACTGCTGTAATTTTATCTTCTTGTACTTTCTTGTAAAAATACAGGAAATCTGGAGGAGTTTTTTTTTTTTTTTAACTGCTGTCACTGTCATGCCCAAGAGTTAAGGATTCAGCAGATTTTTGCTTCAGTTTGGTTTTCTGTCTCTAATGGATGTCTGGGTATCCACAGTTATCGGTGTATGATTGATGTGACTGTGACCTACCTTTATTGTAGGAAGTTTAACTTATTGCTCAAAAAAAAAAAATTCACACCCCAAACCACATGAATGCACACACACACACACACTCTCGTTTTCCCACACCCTCTCTCTTTCATAACCCACACCTTCACCCTCTCACACACCCACATTCAAACACGCAGGAAGGTTCAGCGAAACCTTTCTGTCACCATAACAAATATGTACACTCGCCGAGTGTCTCCCTCACACACACACCTGACAGGTGGCAGCAGTTATCTCACCTGTAGACACATCAAAGTCGGGTGTGTCGATAAGCGAGACGACACAAGACAAAGGGCTTAATGACGCTGGCACTTTTACAGGATATAAAGCCGTATGACGGCATATTCCTCTTCCAGCAATTCAGTACAGGTGATCTTACCGACCAGATAGCCAGACGTGATGAGCAAGGAAGGCCCTGCAACGTCTTTCAACTTTGGCCTAAATCCACCATTTTGACAGACCAAACCTGACAAATTTACCAATCATGTAGAATTATGCTGTAAACACTATTTTTTATACTCTGAGACACACTACCTTGGTATAATTTATCACACTAATTGCATTAATATGTCAATTAGTGTTGTTGAATGTGTTGTTTTTGATTACTCTTACATCATTTAATTGTTTGGCCCCTGAAAAACATACTCGAACAACATAAACAAACTCCAAATGATGTTGTCACATTTATGAAGCTGAAATCAGTCATTGATTATTTATCTGAAACTTGCAGTTTACCTTTATCCCCAAAATGGTGGATACTCCAGAGGTGTTTTTTTTAGACTTAATAAAATGGTTGTCTTAAAAATCATGGTCACGAGTGTTGCTGTTGGTGCTCCCATGTCTCTTTTCAGTATAGGATGTAGTTTTTGCTCTGATTTACGTTTGTTCCAACGTGTCAGGTGATTGAAAAACCAATCTTGGCCTCTGTTCAGACCAGTTCACATGTGCAGCTCTGGCACTGAGAATGGCTTAAAAGCTGAGACTGTTGAAGCTGATATGGGCCTTGTCTTGTTTGCTGCTTCAAAGGTAGGCCATAAATTCTATAAGCGATAAGAATGGCTCCATTTGATCAGGTCAGCATCATTAGTCTGCCACATAGTCCAGCCTGTCAGTCCCTTTGTGCATGACCTGTAAACCTCAAACTCTGCCGACGTCATAACTTTGTTAAAGCTGGTTTTCTCAGAAGTAGGTGGACCATCTCTAAAGGTTTGCACATAATTAGATGACTTGGTGAGTTAGTTGAACGCAACATTTTTTTTTAACAATAGTGTCACACGTTGTCGCACACATTGACTTTATTAAGTTCAAAGTTCCTTTCCTTTTTCATTCTGGAGACATGTGAGCCGTTTGTTGGCTGTTTGAAACCCCGAGGGCCGGTGGCAGTGACGAATGAGTCGTTTCTTTGTTTTATTGAAATGCGAAAGTCAGTCAGTCCGTCAGACACTCGCTAATCTCGCCCACTCCCTGCATGCACTCTGTATTAGGGGGTCTGGACCCCCCACATGCCATGAAAATGGGTGATGTCTGTCTTGCATTAACACACACAGAGAGAGAGAGAGAAAGACACACGTTTTTAATTTTCTGCAGCTAGCGAGCACGGCTTGCTCATTTGGGCTGCCATCTCCCTGCGGTGACGCCGTCATGCCTCCGTCTTTAATGTTTTTACACAGTGAGCGAGCCACTCAGTCTAGAGACTGAAGGATCCAGCTTTAATGCAATAGACTGAGGAATTAAGACTGCGGTGGCTCTGCCAATGAGGAAAGGCTGACTAACGCACCCAGACATCACACATGTAGAAAGTCCCTCGCTGGCTGTTGTGTGTTTGAAGAATTTCGTGGACACCCTCACCCACACCGAATTACTGTCACTGTGATTGAACATGAATGAGCGAGAAGTGGTACAACAACAATATTATGAGCTAATGCTGAAGACTGGCAGCTCAGAACCAAGATCTCAGCCTGTAAAAACACACGTTTATTGGACCCGCAAGGTTGGTTAATCGCCACCTATTTTGATAATTGATTAATCGGTTGGAGTGTTTCTTTAGAAATTAAAACAAGTTCTGTGATTTTTCAGCTTCTTAAATGTGAATATTTCTTTGAAAAATGTGAATGTTTCTTTACTCTGTATAAAACAAAGAAACCATTATAACTGAATAATTTTGGTTTGTGGATTTGAGAAGACAATTTCAAGGGTTGGAAAACAGTCGATGTTTTACAACATTTTCTGGACCAAACAACTAATTGATTAATTAAGTAATCAGTAGAAGAGTCTATAATGGAAAATGGCTCCATGTGACTGGAGTCCTCAGAACAAGCCATTAAGAAATGGCATACACCGCTGAAGCCAGAACTTTCCAAGCGAGCCATGGAAAAATGGCAGGAAACGTGTAGCCAAAATCCACAGTTCCACCACAGTCAAGAGGCTCTGACAGTGGAGCTGATGGACACTGGGTGGGATTTAGCATTGCCTTTAATCAACAGTCTCTAGCTTTTCCAGACGTACAAACTCTTGTTTTAACTCTTGTTAAGTAAATCCCACAGACAGTGAGGGAACAGGTTGAGGATCAGAGACGGCTGTAGCACTTCGAGTGACCCATTATTTTGACTGTAGCGGAGCGTATCACCCACCAAAAGAACTAGCAGTTATTCCTTGTGTTGCTGGAACTGAAAGTTTATTTTCATTATCACTTGATCTGCAAATAGTTTTCTCTGTTATTCACTTGACAGTTTTGTCTGTAAAGTGAAAGAATGCCTTGGGATGTTTCCCAGGACCTAACGTCATGTCTTCACCAGTCCAACATTCAAAGATAATAATTTATTTGGTGACAAAGCAGAGAATAAAAACACATGGAATTTACCAGTTTCAAAAAATCATTGATTTTCTGTTGATTGACTGAACATTACAGCTTTAGTTCCTTCAGCATTGATTTTTGTGACATAACAAACTGACTTTTTTCTTGTTAAAGTAGTTTTGTTTTTGTTGTTTTTTGCTCTTCACACCCTCTGGCTGTAAATACTGTGGTTATGCTGCTCCTGGTGTTTTACGACTTAAAAAGTGTTTAGATTTTTCTTTTTTCTTTCCACTGTTTGTCATTATCAGCCACATCACTGAACCTAAACCTCTAGCATTGTCAAACTGGTTGTCCTATGAGTCGTAATCAAGAGTGGAGCCTCTTTGTCTGCGTGGAAAGATGCTGAGAAGGAAAGCAAAGTAATGGGAAAGGAGGTGGGGGGTTAAAAAAGAGGAGATGAAATTTGATTGGCAAGGAATACGGGAATGAGTCACTCTTCCAGCTTCCTGCAGTTGGAGCCGCGCTCCTATTCTGGGCTGTGGTGACACGTGCATGTGTGTATTTATGTAGCCGTGTGCGTGTGCACGTGCACACCGCTGTTCACATGGCACAGTCCAACAGCTGAAGTCGCCAGATTTTCATTGTCTTTGTATCAGTCTACATTTTAGTTCTGCTTGTGAGGACACATGGGCATGGTTTATTTTTATTTCTGGTTAAATTTAGGAAGGTATCAAGTCGATGAAGTGTGCGTGTGTGTGTGTTAGTGGGGAGGGGGGAATGAAAGTAGTCTTGTCTGGAGGCCAGACCACAAAACAGACGCCAGATCTAAACGCAGATATTTATCATTTTCTCCTGCTCTCAACGCGACCACTCAGCAGTTCCACAATGTCCAATTAATGAGTTGACATAGTTTTTGTATTCGTGATCGTTGTCCGTTAATAGGACCGTTGCACGGCAGCCATTTTGACAGCAGACTCCGCAGGTGTAAATAATCGCGTGAATGATGGCTGAGTTCCATTTAGCTTCCTCAGTTTCTGGCTTGTTTTCTGTCACACAATCCTGACTTACATGAACCAGACAGTGCTGTCGTTAATGTGATCAGCAACATCTGTGCTTTCCCAGTAAAAAAAAAAAGTGTTAAAATGGCTGCTGGAAAACAGTCTGGATTCTGTGGTGCAAAAGCACAGGGACACACAATCGTAATCCTATTAATATAATATGGGATGTTATGAAGGATGTTAAAGGGATAGTTAAGGTATTTTGAAGTGTGGTTGTGTTGGCACTGAGGCACAATCGGTTCTGTCTTTACGACATTACTTTACAACGCTAAAACTACCTCTTTACATCTGTTTTAAAGACATTTATAATTTGATTTTTGCTCCATCGTTGTTTCCCTCTTTCCCAGACACATTTCAGTTTCAGGAGCGATGGTTCTTCCTATTCAACGTCCTCCCGTTAAAGGGTGGTCTTATTGTTCATTCTTCCAGCTGGCTTCCCACTTTGATGCTATTAATTAGCGCAGAGAGAGAATGCCCGAGCTGCGGAGCTGGTCAGTTTGTAGGGCTCAAAGCTGCTTGACTTCACTCTATGTTCCATATCATGCACATGGAGCATGTGTGTGTCTGCACAACAGATAGGCCAAATCTGTTCTGCCTCACTGCAGCTCTGCTTGGAGACACATCTCACCCTCTTTCCTCCCTGTCAGTCTCTTACTCTATTTCTCTTATTCACACAACAGCAATCCTGTGTGCGCACACACATTCACAACATTGCTTTCAAACTAATTCCAGCCCCGACTATAAGGAAGTCAGTTTGAGAATCTCGAGTGATAGTCAGTCAGGTAGCCAGGAGCTCATTATAGCTGAAGGGTTTGTCATTTTCTGGAAGGAAAGCGTGCTCAGACGGGTTTCATAGCACGGGTACATGCGTACGTCGTCTTTGTCTCTGGGAATATACCGAAGGTCTGAAGATAAGTCTTCAACCTTGGCTGCAGATGAAGAGATAAACGTTTGCTGCGAGACGATGATGTGATCGTTTAGGATTTTGTTTCTCATTAACACAGTCGTGATGGTCTTTTCCTACGAGGATTGCCTTCTTGCCTCCTCTCACTGTCTTTTTACCTTCCCATTAAAGCACCTCAATTACATATTAATGTCTCCCTGAAAGGTGTGTCCATTAAATGCTCCAGGCAAATTTCCACTGCTAACGTGAGTTTCTGACAAACACAAAACGGCTGTGTTACCCAGAAGACTTGCTGAAAGCAACATGAATGTTAACCTCCTATCTTGCAGTAATAACTGGCTGTTAAACACACTCACACTCACACTCATGTACTCACAGAGCCACAGACAGACACACACGTGCCAAGTTGGGGTTGGCTTAATCACAGCCTTGGCTGCCTCCAAGGTGCTGCTGCGTTCTCCAGGACACGACAGGTTTCTGTCTGGCGAGGTGCAGTCGCTCGTCGTGTTACATATTAGTGCAACTCTACTGTCTCAGCTGTAGCACGGATAGTGCATGTGCATGCTATAGGTCACATGTAATTCTGAGCATTGAGAAAACCACCTCATTATCCCCAGGAGAACCAGGGTGGTGATTTAAGCCATGCAAAGCCACTTTATTAATGGTTACATAAAGTTTCAGTGGTATTTTCCAAATCTGCCAACAAAGACTGCCTTAATCCATCTTCTGCACTAATTTCAGTCATTAATTTTCTTTCCTGGACCACAGATTTTAAGCAAAATTCGAGTTAAAGGGATGGTTGTTTATGGTTGTTTTTGTTAGTAACACAAACTCAAAGTCCCTAAATGTACGTCCTTTGGTGCAGGAGAGTGGCTTACAGACCTCCGTGTAGGGCTGTAATGATTAATAGATGACTAAATTGATGGTCAAATATTTGAATGTTTTTCTTTAATTAATAAAAACTAGTTCTCAGCTTCTTAAATGTGAATATTTTGTGGTTTATTTGCTCCATTTTGTCATTTGCACAAAATTAGGGTCGTTAGGACGTTTTATGGACCAAACAAGAAAGTAATGGGCAGATCAGTCGATTAAATCAGGCCTACTGTTAAGATATTTTTTTTAGTATTTCATAAACAGGTGTAGATCTTATCAGGATAGCTACTCTTTAAAAATAACTGTCAAATTAATATTCATCCACGTTCTTCCTGTTGTGTTTGTGTTGTTGGTAGTAAGGTGAGTTTCTCTTCTGTTTTCTCACACATGTCACACTTCCTTCTTTGAAAACACTGACTTGCGTTTCCCTTATTCTCTTTTTGTTTCCGTCGAGCTTTCTCTTTCCTTTTAGCCTCCACCTCTTTGCCCAGATCTTTAATCGTTCTCTTGGTCGATCACGGAAATTCAATCTACATACAGACTTAATATCTTCACCCTAGTGTAAGGATATTTTTAGCGACTCACTTGTATCTTTGTAAGTCTGTCTTTATTTCTCCTCCCATCCTTCCTGACTCTGACCTTGTTTCCCCTCCTTCCTTTCTCAGCCCATCTTTGTGTCCGTCTCTCTTCTCTCTCTGAGTGTAAGCCTTATGTAATGGAAGGATCATGCGAGAACAGAGAGGTGAAGGTTTCTGCCGTGCACCTGCAAACAGCTGTCCCACTCTCTCTTTGATCTCTGCTGGACTGTGTTCCTCCTCCTCAACCTCCTCCTACACTGTACCGTTCCACCTGATTTACTCCTCATCCTAGTGTCTGACTCCTCCCTGGGTTTAGGCCCCTGGCTCCTCGAATCTTAATTCCCATCTTTTAAGGGTAATTATGAGATCACCTCAATGAGGAGCAGAGGGATTTTAAATAGCAGTTTGAGGCCCAGGGCTCCTCAGTAAAGCTGTGTTATATTGTCTGTTGTGATCCCCGTGTTTTAGACGGGGCAGTTTATGCAGCATTGCAGAGATGGAAATTGTCAAAGTGGTCTGAGCGGATATCAAAAGACAATAAAATCTAATCCGGCGTGATGATGGTTATTTAAATCTTCCTTTTTCTCTCTTTGATTTCCTGTGTTTGCTGAGCTGGTGCCTACACCAAATAACTCAGGGTTTAAAGTCCATGTTTTCATGTACATGTTCAAATGAACTAGTGAACTCGATATACCACTTTTTTTGTTTTTTTTTTAATCCACACATTTCTTTCAAGATTATAAAGTTACATATAAGAACTATTTTACTTTTATAAAGAAACATTTATACATTTTGCTTGTTCAATATCTGGTCCAGTGAGTTGACCAATCAGACAGAAACCCTAGATTTATTCATTTTGTTTTTTATTTGCGTGTTTTCCCCCAGAATCTAACTTTCTGCACATGCCAGCACCGTTTACGCCCAACGGAGATTCCCCGTTTCCTGCACTGTACCCATTTATTTCCTGCCTTTCTGTGTTGTCCAGATCCTTTCCCTGATTAAAAAAACAAACAAAAAAACCCCGTCCAGATTTCAGTAGCCAGCCAGGCCCCGGTCGTTTAGCCCAACCTCTTACCTCTCTGTGTCGATGTCCGTGGCCTCGAATCATTACACCGCAGACAGACACGGGTCGACCTTTGCTGCCGCTAAATATAGACGCTCCAAAGAATAGGAGGAAGGGAGGGAAAAATAAACTGGGGGATAGATGGATAGATGGAACAACATGTTAAAGAAACTTGTCCGTGGTGAGCAAGAGAAACGAACAAGAGGTGGTCGTTTGTTGTTTAGCCTCCGCGGCTGCATGCCTTCTGGACAATACCCCAATGATTGCTATCGGTCATTATGAGCAATATTCCAACAGCGGTGACGTCAGAGTCCCTAAGAAAAGCAGAGCTGCGAAAACCACTCAGCCGCTGATTGCTGCTGCGCTGATCCTGTGTTTCTCTTGGAAAGAAGAACGCAGGTGGTTTGAGACTTCAGACCAATAGTAAATTAGTTTTTCCTGCTCTGTACTTGGCTATATATAGAATTCAGTGAGGCCTGAAATGGTGCGTTTCACCTCAGCTTAACAATCAGAAATTCTTCCTGTCTGGAGCAGAGCTTGCCAGATCGTGTTCAGGCCTTTGGGTTCGTTTGTCCACTTAGCTTTTCGTCCAGAAACTCTTCTGCCGTCAGTGCCATACACTTTATATTCAAAATGGCAAACACAAAACTCAATATAACACTGCATCCAACATTAAACTGGCGGCTGATAATGAGCCAGGTCAGTGACACGTACTGTAATCTGTTAAAGTTCGACCAGTTTTTCCTCACAAGTTGCTTCTGTGCAGCTCAGATAAATAAAAACACATTAGATAACCACTCTCCATTTGTGCTCCATCACTAAGTGTGAGTGCAAGTCATGCCTTGTGCATTATGTAAAATATCTCAAACTTTAAGTAGAATCTAAAGGAGGTTTATGAACAGAAGGTTGTAGCAGAAGATACAACAGGATATGTCTTGTATAAATTTGAAATCATGATATATAATGCTGTAATTTCTGTTTAAAAATATATCTTTTCCCCATAATTAGTCAGACTTGGTGATGGTGCTGTAGTTTGTGTGGGACAACAACATTTGAGCGCGTCTTTCTTCAGTGGTCCTGCTCGTCTTCTGTCCACGTCACCCCGCTGCCTGTTAATGTGTTTCTACTCTCGGCACAAACACCACCAGCTGCAACAGATGCACATCTGAGTGGACGCTCATTTGAGCATCTGTCAGAATGCCAGAGGCTCAGCTGTGCTCTTCTGACTCACTGTTTTTCCCTCTCCTGCTATCACGCCGCTGTTTCTCATTCATTTTTCACATGTAAGATGTGATGGATGTGAATGAATGAGCTTCATGTGGCTTCAGAAACCAAATGCAAGTCGATATGAATGTTGAGCGTGGCGATGGAAGTACAAACTCGGGGCTTTAAGTGCTTTCAGGATCTTTGTGTTTCCGTAGTTAGCACAGTGTGACAGCGAGGGTCGACGCTGCAGTGAAAAGGTCTCTCCTGGTCAGACGGATCACACCCTTCGCTTTGCAGGTCCCTGGATCTGCACCTGAACTCGAAACTCTTTTGCCAAGTTTCTGTAATTGAATCATATTTTGTCTTGTTTGTCGTGACTCGTTCGTTTATTTTTAGAGCTCAAAGCTTTTGTTGCTAGGCGACCGTGTGTCATAGGAGAGGCTGAGCGAGGGAGGGACAGAGTGAAATGGAAAAGAAGGCAAGAAAGAAAGCGATGGCAGCGGCGTTGTGCGGGTAGAAAGGCGGAATCTGTGAAAGGCGAACGACAAATGAACAAGATATGAGTCAGCAGGGACATGTGCAACACACATGCATGCAGTGGGCATGGTTGCTATTCGTGTGTGCTTTGGTCTGTGTGTTCTGTGTGCCCACGCATGAACCCACTTACCTCCCCACTAACCTGCACTGCATCTGTGTACTTAGTGTGTGTGAGAGCAATATTAGTTCGCCCACTTTATTTTTAATGCTCTCTGTGGAAGTGTACTGTACGTGTGCTCGTGAGTGTTTTTCAGTGGCAGTAATCACCAGTGGACCTCGTCGCACACACACAGCTCAGTGTTGTGTCTGTGTCACAACGCCTAACCTGTCCCCAATGACAAGAGCCGTATTGTCATGCGTGTGTGAATCATATGCTTGTACCCCCATTAGTAATCTGCCTTCAAATGGCTATTACCAACTATCACAGCCAGCCACTCTCTCTCTTGGCTCAGTGTCCAAGCACCATGGGAGACCAGATCGCAGCATGTGGTTTATTAGTCATCACAAGAGGGTCTGTTTTTCTGATTCTCCTTAAGACGCCTTTTGTTCGATTTTTTATTTTTTTATTTTTTTATCATTTGCCGCCTCCAGAAACAAAGCCACCATATTTGCAGATTTGGAGAGTGGGTGTCACACATCATCACCTCCTTACATTTCAAGTTTTCCGTGTCAAGTCTGTTTTTTAACAAACTGGCATCGCCGCAGAAGTTATTTAAATACAAACAAAAGAAGTTGCAGTGTAGAAACAACCGTGCATGCTCATTTGTCAGCAATAGAAGCGCAATGCTACTCAAGTTTACCTATCAATTATGGCTGCAACTAACGATTATTTTTATAATCAATTAATATTGATTAATTGATTATTTTACTTGTTTGGTTCGTAAAATGTGAGTAAATGTCTTGTTTTGTCCACAAATGGAAACGATTCAATTTTAATTTCATTATGTGAAGCAAATATTTTTGAACAATCAGAAAGCTTGCTTTAATTATTAAAGAGCACTCAAACAATGAATAATCAACTAATAATGAATTAATCAAATAACCGTCACAGCCCTAAAATGAAGTATAAGAATAAAGCACTAAATACAATGGAGTAAAAGAAGACTGTAGTTTACTAGAACACTTGTAAAAGTTGTGCAGTCTGTTCTACAACATAAACTTCCAGCCTGAAGCTCAGAAATCAGCCATAAAGGATAAAGCAGACTGCACTTACTCAACTCTAAATTATGTAGTCAAGTGACAAAGGCAACATGCCTGCATTTTGCTTGTAGCTAGTGGCAACATGTGGTTGCAATATGGGCATTTTTCACAGGCTACATTACAATTAAGAAAACTTCTCTGTGTTGAAACATGAGTGTGTAATATCCAGATTTTCCACTGTGTGTGTGGCTTCTTCCTCTCTGTTAACTATGGATTATAAATACACCTCTTGCACAATTTCTCAATTGTTGTGGTCAGACTTTCGCTCATTTAATCCATTATTTGCTCCAACTAATGCTGCTGCTGCTACTGCTGTGTATTAGTGACATTTGCAGATGCAACTGCACACCTGACGCTGGACTTTGGTTTCACTGTGTTCAGTTTGGTGAGTTTTTCCATGACTCACTTTGACTCCATTTACACCTGCTATTAAAGTCTCATCTGTATCTGGTTAACAGCAAAGAAAAAAGCATGAGTTGCTTTGTGGCCAAGTTGTAAACACATGCATCTTTGCTGATCCAACATATCGAAGAATTGTGACTGATATTAGCAAAGTCGGCTGCTTGTAAAGGCCCCTTTGTGTTGAGGAGGAACCACCCATGTGGACGAGTGTGCCAAAAATGACATTTAAAAAAACTGCATTAAAAGGGACATATTTAAAAGTTCACATGACACACTTTCCAGCTGGATTAGGCACGCGATGAGTGAAGGTTTTAGTGGTTTTGATAGCTTGACTTAATAGCATTATGGTACACCTTGAAACAGGTTCTCGGCCCATGCCTTGAGGTGGCCGACAAGTGTTTCGACTTGTTTCAATTCACCCTTAATAGGCTCATGATTGGCAGCTGCAAAGTGTGAAATATTCAAACGTGTGTTCCCTTTTGGAGAAGCAATGTAAAGTCTGTGACGACTCCAGCCACCCCAACCAAACGGAGATAAAGACGGTGGGGAAACCTGAACAGGAAGACTGAGGTGAAGTTCCGCGGTCGACACAGAAACCTGAAACCGAGCTTAAAAGAACGCTTACGTGTGTTTTTGCCACCACGTGCGTTCGTGACGAGATGCATTACTCTGAGTTGCTCCTCGTTTTCTTTCCTTTTTGTGTGTTACCTCATGATTGTCGAGACTCCAGGTCACAAGACGGCCTGTTGTAGACGGTGGAAGTGGTGCAGCGGAGCAGTGTGTACTTGGCCTAATCCACGTAAGCACACGGTGTCTGCGCACACTGTGCAAATGGAAAAGTCATAATTGCTTTAATCACCATCTGGGCACCATATCCAGATACAGTTGACTTCAGTTGCCAGGTGCGACTGTGTCTGTTTTCCCCCCAACAAACACTTTTACAACTCTTTTGTTGTTGTTTTTTATGTCATCTTATCTGCTTTTCATCTGCTCTCGTGTTCTTTTATGTGGTTGCGCTGCGGTGTTACCGAGCTGCCCCCGAGCACATTCCGATCAGAATTCCCTTCACGTTAAGGCCGATGCCATGCCTTTAATATTCTGCTTTACCGTCTCATGCAGTGCCATCAGACGCGGGTCAGCGGGCCACACCGCCTCATAGCTTAATAGTAGGTCAGCCTTGAGGGCATCATTGTAAACACTTCACTGTCACTGTACGTGTAGACATAATGGGCTTTATGGAGTGTGGGAAAATGATTGTAACCCTGGTGTTTAGGATACTGCATTTTCATAAACACGCACACAAAATTCAGCATTGTTATATTGTGCCCATATGTTTCCCATCCTCGGCTTTCTCAGCCTGATTGCCAAGGCACATCTGGTCCTAATGAGGTGTGTGTGTGTGCATGTACGCACTGGGTGCCTCTGCTATTCAGCCTTTCAGCTCGGCCTTGTGTGGAAGTAGTGTTGAGTCTTTTACTGCCACCCACTTCTTTACAACACAAAGCCTATACTTTAAACTGTTGGATAATGCTGCGTGTGTGTGCGTGTTCTGATAGTCGTTATAAAACCATAGCTTATATTTTGTCTGCTCATATCTCTCAAGGTCTGTTAATCTCTTAAAACAGTGCTGATTTCACAGCTTTGATGCTGATACCGATGTAGTTTAATATGACTGAACGCGGTGGGAGCCGAATTTCGGCCAAAATCTGCATTAGAACGTCTGTAAATGTGATCGCTGCTCTCCTAAAACCATGAGATCCCGTTTTCTCCTAAATGTACATAAACTATGTATACAATTCTGTAGCGTTAAAAAGGTCCAGTCCTCTCTCTTTCTTTTACACATTTTCACTTGTGTGTTGTGTTTTACATGTGCTTGAAATTCCTGAAAATATGTTGATTTTGATGTTGTGTTTTCAAGCTTTTGAAAAGTGCTTGAATTTTTAATGAAGTGCTTGAAGATGTTTGAAATGTTAACTGAATTCTGTCAAAATGATCCGCTATGTGACTCAGTATTTTTGCATGTTAGATGGATGAATGAAAATACTGTTGTCTGTGACACATTTTAACTTTTGTGAATCTTTCTGCTATTATGAAACACCATTTTAGTTGCTCATAGCGTAACGCCATGTCTTTTAATGTGATTTTAAACCGTGATATCATCAGTTTGAGTATGCACTACACTGTGTTCTTATAAAAATGGAATTTCCCGCAGCCGTAAGGGCTGAAAAAGCCTGAAAATTGACACTGAAAGTGCTTAAAACGTGCTTGAATTCGACCCTAGAATAGGTGTGTGAACCCAGATCCACACAGAGCACAGCCACCAGATTCATAGTCCAGTTAAATCCCCCCGCCGAATTTGAATGTGCCTCCATTTGAACACGGCTCCCCTCTCATCACTTAGGGTTTGTCTTCCCAGACTGGGCCTACAAGCCCGAGTCGAGCCCGGGCTCCAGGCAGATCCAGCTGTGGCATTTCATCCTGGAGCTGCTGAGGAAAGAGGAGTACCACGATGTCATCGCCTGGCAGGGAGACTACGGCGAGTTCGTCATCAAGGACCCGGACGAGGTGGCACGTCTGTGGGGAGCCAGGAAGTGTAAACCGCAGATGAACTACGACAAGCTCAGCCGAGCTCTGAGGTGAGGGGAAGTGGGCGAAAAAGGGCTGAGAGAAACTCGGAGTGACGTAAAGTTCTGTTGAATGTGGATGTCACCGAATGAGGAAACTGAAACTGAAACAGGTTTCAGACGTATAAGGAAGTCTGGAAGTTTTCCTGAAATTGTCCAAATTTACAAATGTCTGAATATGTCACTCCTGAATTTATCATTTTGAGTATACATGAGGTTATTTGAGAACACGGCAGGATCATTTACAGGAACAACTGAATAAATACAGCTGGGGTTATGAAAAGGCAGAATTTGTGACTGAAAGTTTCACGTTCATTTAAACGGGGCTAGTTGGTGATATATTAACATAAATGACAAAAAACGGTGTATTGTGCTTTGTAATGGCATTGTCACGACCGGCACTAATATTTGCCTGGCGCCTCTATATCGAATGACTCTGATACCGTTAAAGATACCAGGCAATCGTATTGGTGTTGAGTTTCAGGAACTAGAATCCTGTTTGTTTTTTGAACTCCACGTGAACTGTGCTAAACGAAAATAGATCCTGTTTGTTTTGTGGTAACAAAGTGGACATTGCAGTTACCACAGGGTAACGGAAGGATAACCGTGTACGTCACGCAGCAGTCATTTATTCTCAAAGCTGTAATCGAGTGCGCTGTGCCTCCTCCATGTTTTACGTTTTAAAATGATCTCAGACATGGGTGAAATCTTCAGATTTATAATGTTGTAATGTGATAGAATCTGCTTTTTAAGCCTATAATAAAGGTGAAAAACAAGGTCACGGTAACACTATCAAGAATCTAACCCTCACCTTTCCATCATTAGTGTTTGTGTTTAATGCACTGTAACCCTTTAACCAAAACGTGCAATGTTGTTGTTTTTGACGGCTGCAGCAGCTAGCGCCGCACGCTCAAACACCAGGGCGACGGCGTATTTAGAAACACGCACCTTCTCCTCTTCTCTCCGCAGAGCACATGTGGGATGCTGCAGGGTTTTTATTTAGCTGCCAGTCTGTTCCCTCATCGCCGTGTACACAAACACATGCACACACAGGAACACAGCTAGTCATCAGTGTCGCCTCCTGTGTTGTAGGCAGTGTGGGTTATAGTTTGCCATGGTGATGACTAGTTACACTGCCTCATCAACACACACACACACACACACACACACACTTAACACCTTGTTATGTCAGCCCTCCTCCAGCCCATCTGTGTCTTGTTTGTTGCCTCAACCTTTATTTGTCTGACTGCATATTTAAAGACACCCAGCCTTATCTTGATCTTAGAATATCGTTGATCACCACTTCACAGATCACAACATTGTGTTTGAGTTATGTTTGATGCCGACGTAGTGCATTATTAAAGTGGAAATTTGCAAGACTGTACGCCTTTTTGCCTTTAAATCTACGGAGCTCCCCCTACAGTTTACAGGAGTACATATTTTTATGACAATACCATCAACATTCATCCATCCATCATCTACCACTTAAACTACCCCTTCCCTTCTCCGGAAGGAGCCGGCGAAAACAAGCCGTGGAACCATAGAGCTGGTTGACATCCACCAGCATCGACTCACAACTAGACATTTAAACATCACAATGCGTCTGAAACTGACAAATCAGGGTAAAAATCTGAATAGTTCTGCTTTAATTTGGTAGTTTATTTATAGGTTCAGTGTGTAACCTGCTTATAGCCATTACTTGCAATGTATTCAGATCTGTTCAGATGTTACTGAGCTACTGTATATGCATCTGTATGTGTTAAACAAGAGTTTCTCTGTTAAATATAAATTGCTGCCAAATCTGTAATCTGGCTCAGATATGAATTAAATTTAATCTGATGGTAATGTCTGATACTACATGCACTACATGCACATACCAAATTTGACAGAAATATATACATTTTTTGGTTAGGGTTAGATAAAACGACTTGGGCGCAATTGTTGGGGTTCAATTATCCTCCATTTCTGTTTCTTTCTGACATCATTCAAGCTTATGTATTGTGACTCAAAACAAATCAAAAACCACACTAAAACATTAAAAAATAAAGGGCTAAAAACTGAAACTTAATGACCTGTAAGCACAAGTGGAGCCCACAAATGTTTAACAGCATATTAACAGTCAGTGTGTTACAGAGTTGCTGTTGCTTTCACTTTGGTCACAGCGAGTGTTGAACATCAAGCAGCAGCTGGATCCAAACTTTGCTGTGAAGGCCTTTTATTGTGGTGTGTAAAGCTTTTATTTGAACGAAGGGCTGTTAATTAAGTCTAAGGCCTTCAGAGGGAAGTTTTGGTCTCTGTTGTGAAGTTTTTGATTGATGCTTCTCAGCGCCTTTGAAGAGAGTGCTGCATGCATTGGCACACGTGTGTGTGTGTGTGTGTGTGTGTGTGTTCATTCATGCTTTTAAAGCATATGTGTGTAGAAAACGGCTGAGTCTGTACTCTTTTGTATACATGAGTATACTCATGAGGTTCTTTGTAGCTTGTTTGAAGGAAGTTCAAATAGTCCTAAAAGAGCAGGAAGACCGCAAGCAAGTCTGGGTCCAGTGTGTGAGACTGATGTGTCACATGTTCAATCAATACTGTTTGAAGGTGTGTTGCAGCAGATGGCGCTGTCAGTGCAGTTTGGCCTTAGATCCATTTTGAATTCCCTAGTCAGTTTTATAGCGCCTTTCCACTATATGACTCGGCACGGCTGAACTCTACTCAGTTTGGTATGGTTTTCCATAACTTTGGTACCTCAGAGTCATCATAGCACCATGAAACTGCCGTGACGTCATTTTCTATCTGACGCACACAAACTACTGACTTGTAAAGCAGTTGTTTTCTGTGTTAGTGAATCATCAGCATCAGTTAATTAAAAAGTTAAATTAGTTACTTCCTTGCATGCCGGGAGCACAGACTCCGTCTGACACAGTCACTGAACTGGTGGACACTGGAGCTAAATCGTCATGACACAAAGAGTATTTCTGGTTCTGGATCCAATCTCACCTGTTAGCTCCTCCTGAGTGAGGTGGTAGAGGAGGCATCACAGTCGGGCAGCGCAAAAGACACCCGTGGTGTGTGTGACCTTTTCCCCCACGACTCATTTAAAGTGCCATCCATCCATGCATGCATGCAGCCGTCTGTTAACATCATGTCCCTTCATCTTTGTCTTCAAATTCAGGCCTGATGTTGCTAACACCCACTCACAAATCTCTGTAAACCTTCTGCAGAGTGTGTGTCTGTTCTGTCATTGTTGTACACTCAGTGTTTTGCATTAGTTCACCTTAGACTTGTAAATTTGCACCTCTGTCGGCTTCTCGAGAACTGAACTGAACCTCAGCACAGATTTGTCGTCAACTCACAAACCATATTCCTGACTTTGAATATTAAGATTCAGAAACATTCATGTACTCCTTTCAGTTAAACCCCTTTAAACCCACACTGAGATACTGCTGCAAATACTGCAAATACTGTTGTTAATTTAATCAAAAACCAATCAGCTGATTATTTTCCTGATCCAGTTTTGTCTGTAAAATGACAGACGAGAGTGAAAAATTCACTAAAGTTAACATTTCTTCAGTTAAGAAATGTTAGCTTTACACATGATTGCTACTGCTCTACATTTAAATGGAAAATAATATCCTTTTAATCCCAATATTCTTTGATGGTTAAATAAGATCAGTTCATTTTAATTATCTTTTACCCCCTTAAGAACATTCACGTTATTACATAAATCATAGTTTTAAACTCCCTTTTTAAACTTGTTTGCTGTTTGTGAATAGTTCTTTAGTTTACTCAATATTTCTTCACCTTTGCGTGTTTCGTGTGCATGTGTGGGTAGAGTTGAGTAATGATATTACCTAATATCAAATCACCTCTCATCTGTTTTTCATATCCACAGTGGTTGGTGTTTTTTTTTTTCATTACTTTGCTGCTGTATTGTTTATTTGTGCCTGTTTTTTTCCTTTGTGTGGATTTGTATCTGGTCGTGTTACATGTGCTGGTGTGTGGGGGCGTGTGTGTGTGTGCGCGTAGTGGTCGGCTCTGTCAGAAGGAAAAAGAAGCAGAGACGCTTCACTCATTGAGTCATTTAGAGGCTGGGTGATTATCCTGGTTCACACCATCCTGCTCCACTGTGTTCTCTATTGTACGAACCTCCTGTGACTAACATGCTGTTCATTCTGGATAAAGCTTCGTCATTATGACTCATAGTCATTTTCAGCTGCTGTCAGTTGTTTAGCAGATTTGAGGAAAATGCTGTTTTTAATATTTACATCATTAACTACAGTTCATAGTGAAAAAATGCTGGGGTTTTTTATTAGAAAGTACAATTCACTTCTAAAATACACCAGTATGTTTATTCAAAGGTCCAGTGTGTAATATGGCTGGACAATATGGCAAAAAAATATCGTATTATTATTGATATATATCATGATATAAACCAAATCAATATTTCTGTATATTTCACATATATAACCCAGATAGGGATATAAAGCTGCACGCTGGATGTTTCGTCTTTTGAGAGAGTGACAATTCACTGTAAATAAAGTAAAATATCTACTCTTTCATGTATTTTTTAACCAATATACATATATTTAATGTATTATCAATGCAACAGCCTTTAAACCAAGGAAAGGGTTTATTGGCAGACATGGAATATTCTTACCACGAGTTTGTTTGAATAAGTGTGTGATGGCTTTATAATAAAAAATAGTTTGGCTTTGACGGCCTTTATATGTGATATTTAGGGCAGGGCCTTGCTTTACAGATCCCGCCACCTTACAGCAAACAAAGAATAGCGTCCTGTCTTGCGTTACAATCTATATTGTCATATATTCTCTTAAAATCAGCTGTATGTGTACAAAGTCAACCACTGAGCATCTGCCTGCTTCTTATTTAATCTGGATTCTGACTCGGTGGGAAAATAAAGATAACATTTTACTATTTATTTCAGAATGAAGCAGCCAGTCACAAAGGAATGAGATAGACTGTGTGAGGAAATATGAATGTGTGGTTCGGTCCTGAGGCTATCGATGAGTCACAGGGAGCCATTTTATCATCTTTTTAGATGAGCTGTCTACGACTCGCTCTTCACTCCTCTGCATCCCTGTGTGCACCGACAGTGACTAATGCACTCGTGCTAATGGAGCCCGCCTGGGTCAGTCGTCAGGACGGCTACCGCACTAAGTAATCACAGTCGGAATTGAAAGGCTAACTCTGTGTACTTATAGTGAGCAGCATGTAATCCAGTGTTTCTCAGACTGGGGGAGGGCGTACGCCTGTGGTCAGACCTCTCAAAAGGATGTGACCCTACCGTTAGAATTGAACATACTAGGAATTCAGCCTTTTCCTTTCTTTGTAAATCATCTTAAACTGTGCTCATAATGCAATGATATTTTTATTCATGTAGTTATCAGAGCAACACAGTGGAAGATAACCTTCTTCTTCCTTTCTCTCTCTCTTCTAGATACTACTACAACAAGAGGATCCTCCATAAGACCAAAGGGAAGAGATTCACCTACAAATTCAACTTCAACAAATTAGTGCTGGTCAACTACCCTTTCATCGACATGGGCACTGGTACGTAGACGACACTTTTGATGGCTAAAGCACATACAGGTTCTGTCATTTCCGCAGAGTTGAGGCAGTTTAGACTGGGGAAAAAAAGTAAAAGTTTTCTTAAGCACCACTTGTTAAAAGTGCAGGATCTTAAAACTCATCTCTTAACATTTCGTTTCTCCTTCTTGCTTTATGTAAAGTCTTTAGTTGTTGAATAGCAGAATCACACTTGAACACTGAGGACCTGTTCAAAAAAGTGTTGGCTCAAGGACGGAATGAAGTTGTCTTCCTCTTCCTCTGACTTCAAACATGACTTCACAGTTAAAGAACTAAAAACATATGAATGAGCCTTTCCTGCTTTGACCATCACAGATTTCAGTGGTTCTTAAAGGGACGGTGGGAATAATCGTTGACCACACTCTCATACCTCCAGAATGTCACAAATGTAATTTCTTATTCACCTTCCTTCACCTTTTTGGGGCATTTTGTGCCCTTTATTTAAACAGATATTGTGATTTACGTGCAGTGTAGCAATTATTGCATACAGCCGTCGAATGTTAATGTATTGACCAATTCTTACAAGTTATGCTTTTTTGTTCTCAGAAACTTGATTTCTTTTGTCCACAAAAGCAAAAAATTTTTTTAACAAGCTATAAAATCAGGAAGCTTGTTTTAATAAACCATGATAGAAACACAGCATTAGCGTTGTTCAATAACTGGTTACTGATTTTGGACATGGAGTGGAAAGAAGGAGAAAAAGCTAAATATACGGTTGACTTCTACTTGCTAGCTCTGTAGCCAGCTGCATGGAGCTAATGTGCTACAGTCAGTGTGTTTGTGTGTGTTTGTGTGTCTGCTAAGACACGAGTGTGCCACGTCCTATTTTTTTTTTTTATCTTTCCTCCTCTTCCCTCCGTCTCTGAAGTCGTCTCTTGTTCTGGTCCCGGCCACCCAGTGTAAACACAGCCCATATGTAGCGTTGGATACGGGCGACACAAGTGCGGCACCAAACTTAAATTATAGCCTGTGTGTGATGTGGCCGACACGCTGACATGTTGTGATATGATGGTTTTGGTATGATGGTTTTTTTACACACACCCACATGCCCACGTCAATCTGGATACGAGCACATATGCTCGCTTATGCATACACTACGCAAACACACACACGCATAACACGCAGTTTTTCTCATCACCGATGTGAGATGTGTGAGAGAACCACACACACACACACACACACACGCACTCACTCGCTCTCTGTGGGACTGGAAAAAACAGAGGAACCCAGCCCATGTTTGTGATGGCAGTAAGAGCGAATTTTCCAATATTTAATTCTGGCACGTGCTCAGATGCCAAGAATTTATTGCAGTGCCACAGTCTCCCTGGTGTGTGTGCGTGTGTGAGTGTGCTTATACTTGTATCTTTGTGAGGTCCACCAAAAAAAAACAACTTAAAAACCTATCTTTATGGGGACATTTTGTCTGTGCTGCACAACTTTAAAGGGCTTTTCCAGGGTTAAGACCTGGTTTTAGGGTTAGAAATAGGATTGGGTTATGGGTAAGTCAATGATGTGTCCTCACAAAGATATAAGAACATGTTTGTGTGTGTGTGTGGGTGTGTGTGAGAGAGAGAGAGGGAGAGGGGGGGATTTAAAGAGGGATCTTGTGGCTTTGTGTTAGCCTGTGTTTTCTCTGCGAGTGCCTGCGACCCTCAGGGTAAAATAGTTGGAGTTATGAGAGATGTGACTTACTCTCATTAGTTACTCTTCTCTCTCTCTCTGTTTTTCTCTGTCCATTTTAAATTCTAAACAAATCTCTTGTGACCCACCAAGAACTCAAACTCACAAAAGCCCTGAGAATCAAACACATCGTTTTTATAGTATTTTCTTACATAAACAGACAGAAAATAACTTTAAACTTTGGTTCATGTGAATGTTACAAATTACAAAGCACCTTTTCTTAAGTTATTCATGAGTGTTTTAGTTGTTTAAAGTTTGTAGGCGCAGTTATTTTGGAACAACTGTTGTTTTAAGGATTATAACCATGTTACTTTTTATATCCACGAATGTTCTCGTCTCTGAGCAGACCGTTCATGTTTCTCACTCTGACCTCTCTTCCTCGCAGGTCGAGGCATCCCTCAGAGCGCTCCTCCGGTGCCATCTGGAGGCAACCACTTCCGTTTCCCCCCCTCCACGCCGTCAGACATCCTCTCGTCCAGCGAGGAGCTGCGCAGCCCGGGCATGTTCAGCACCGTGGCCCGTCGCATGGCTCGAGGCTCCGTCAGCGACTGCAGCGATGGCACCTCCACCAACTCAGAGCTGGAGGAGGCCGTGGGGGTGGATGAGCGAGGTGTGGGGCCCGAGCGGGCGTTCAGAGGTCTGCTTCCTCCCCGCCTGCCTCACGATTCTCTCTTCAGGGTCTACGGTGGAGGTCCGAACCCTGCCGGACTCCCCAGACCTGCACCCAGAGTCCATCCAGATTCTCTGTCTCCGTTCCCCGTCTCCCCCCTGCCCGGCCCTGGCAGTCTCCTGGCTCCAACTCTGTCCCCCGCCCTCTCCATGACCCCCACCCCCCATCTCTCTTACACCCCCTCCCCCTCCATGTCCTCACCAATGATGGGCTCCCACTTCTCCTTCAACGCGGAGGATATGAAGCACTACCTGCAGGCCCACACCCAGTCTGTCTACAACTACCACCTCAGCCCCCGAGCTTTCCTCCATTACCCCAACATCATCATCCCTCAGCCCCACCGCCCCACCCTGGAGAAGCTGCCTGCTCACCACCTCCACGGCCCGCCCCTGCCGCCGCTCTCTCACTCGCTCGGCCAGCATCCAGGAGGAGGTGGAGAGGAGGCGCAGCAACACCCGTCTCCGTTCAAGTTCAAGCTGCAGCCTCCTCCGCTGGGGCGCAAGCAGAGGGATTCAGGAAGCTCATTGGCTGCGTGTACTTCCTCATCCTCCTCCAGCCAGTCCTCGTCATTCAGTCATTCTGGACAGATGAGCAGCTCAGTCCTGGCTACAGGACCTCCCAAGATCAAGGTGAGACTGATGACACTGAAGAAGACATGTTTGTGGTCTGTCTACGACGTGGAGATAGTGTCCAAAAATAATTCTTTTGGAATGGCTTTTCTACATAATGTCTATTAAAAACAAATTTGTGCTAATGCTACAGGCAGTGACAGACATTTGGAGCCTTCACTACCTGGTAACATGACTGTGGTAGGGTGTGTCTCTCTTTACAGCATCTGAATCTGTAAAGGGTTTATCAGATTTTACTATGTCCAATATCTGATTCAATGATTTTGACCAATATTGGACAGACGCTGGGAAAAAGATCTGTCGCTTTCCCTCCAGACTTAGTTTTCTAACAAACACAGAGCCATTTATGTGTTCAAACGTCACTATTCTGACATATCTGAAGCTGTATTTCTGCATATTTGAACGAGTGTGCATGAAATGGTGAGTCATCTGTCCATAAATCAAATTAACTCAAACCTCATTTCTCTCCAGGTGGAGCCAATATCTGACATTGAGTCAGAGGAGGAAGTGGAGGTGACTGACATCAGCGAGGAAGACGAGATGAATCACAATGACGAGGACGATGAAGGTGACATCTTCGCCCCGACAGCTCATCATCATCACCACCAGCTCAACAGCCATCCTCGGGCCAACGGGAGCGGCAGCAGCCCCTCTGCTCCTCTCCCTCCTCCTCCTCCACACAGTAACCACCACCACGACGATGATCCTGACGAAGATGAGGTCTTCAAGACCCCGGCCACGCCTCCCGTCGGCAGCTCCGCCCTGCCCTTCCCTCTTATCAGCCTGAAGAGCGAGCCGAGTCAGCTGGCGCCCATCAGCCCTGGCGGCACGCAATGCATCCCCATCAAGCTGCGCTTCAAACGCCGCTGGAGCGAGGACCAGAAGATGGAGGCGGAAGGAGAGAGGGATGAGGCGGAGGACAAGAAAGTGAGGGCCGACCGGGAAGAGGAGATGGAGGAGGCGGGGAGGAGAGGAAGGGAGGTGGAAAACGGAGGAGGGAAAGGTGTTATTTTGGGCTTGATGCTGCCACCGCCACCCACCCAACGCCGAGCCAGCTCCGAGCTGCAGAGGGCCACGGCACAGCTGTCGCTGGAGAACACTGGCTGCTGAGCTGCACGTGTGTGCTTAAACACACACACACAGACACACACACAGGGGATCTGCTTAGACACAAAAACACACACGTCTGCGAGTCTTGGTAACAAGCTGAATAGTTGTTCATAGATCATAATGGCCTGTAAAGAAAGAACTGAAAGGTTTCTTATCATTGCCATGTGTGCGACGTAGGCACAGTAATTAAAGGAGTAGTCGGGCACTTTTTCACTGACCTCACAGCCTCACATCAGCTCCTGAAATGACTTAACAAAGACGGAATATTCTTCTACATAGTTTACATCTGCATTACTTTTTAAAAAGACCATTTCGGTTAAGTTGAAGTGTGGCATCAACACGGGAAACTGAAGGTTTTCTTACTCTCCCACACCAAAGTCCACAGAGGACGCACAGGAGTTTTTCTTTATCCACTGCTGCCTCCGTTTGTCCAAATGTGTTATTTTGTGACTTATGTGGATTTTAGTAAGTGACACTCACTCACCACATGAGGCAGCAGTGGACCTGAACCTCCTGTGTCTCCATGAGCTTTGGTGTGTGAGAGTAAACGCAGTTTTCAGACTTCAGTTTTCCGTTGTAAACGTCTGTAAAGCAGCGAGATTAAAGACCACGTTATCACAGACTTTCGCGGGCATCCATTTTATTCAGTACCTCATACCAGCCACACTTCACAAAACCTGACCTGCCTTTTTAACCTTTCAGCTTTTACTCTGTTAATAACTTAGTGGTCAGTACTGTTAGGTGTTATGATCTATGTAACACGATTTAAAGACTCACACGTGCCGGTGCAACGTTAAAAAACAAAGACACTTTTAAGCCCCGGTACAAACACAGCAGTGTTTCCTCTGTGTCTTGCAACACTAAGAGATGAACTTGGTTTTGTACATTGACTTCTGTTTAAACATTAGCGCCCCCACAGAGAGAGGAAGAAGAAAACTGGGTCTGCTCTGGGTCTAAAATCTCTTAGGAAGTGCACACTGCCTTCTCAGAGCCTCCTCATAGTGCCAGTACGTCTGCCAGCGATGAGCTCACATCATCACACCTGTGCCCAGATCACGCCTGTGCTGGGATTTAATGGCTCACGTCCACCTTGGAAGGAATTTCTCACTTGCGTCCTGCTCGTTTGAAGAAGCTTCTCATCTCAGAGCGAGAGAAGAAGAAAACCCAGAAAAGGGCAGTGCCGCGACATGACCAACCCCCCCAGTTATTCTCCTCAGATTGTGTCGTTGCTAAAATATGGCTTTGAACAAAACGGCGCTGACGGAGATTACAGAAGTGTGTCTGCGGCTGTCGTTTACAAGATGGAGGGCGACGAACAAAAACGTGAAAGAACTGAACCGTCAGTCTTCTCTGCAGCTGATGGACTGAATCACGGGTGACCTCTTCATCCTCACCCTTCACTACAGCGTATAAAGACGGATTTGTCAACACTGAGGGCCACAAACTCAACCTGGTTCACTTTCTCTTGTGAGACCTTTGTCAACGACGGTGTCGGACGCGGCCGTTTTTTTCCCCCCACTGTACAGAAAAGCCGCGGAGGCGTCTCATCTTTGTCTCCTCCACACTTTGCAGGAGGAAGCAGCTCCGCACAGAACTGTAATTACAGCCACGCTCGCTCCTGAATGTGTGCGTGGTGTGAAAACGTCAGGGAGAGACAGGTGGGCGTCTACGCTGAACACCCCCACCTCCTATCCTCGTGTCCCTGCGTGACTCCACACCATCTTTTTTTGTGTTTTTTCGAGCGTTTTCACACATCCTCAGTTCTCTTGTGCATTCCCTTTCCCCCTCGTTCTTCGTCGATGTTTTTAAAGACTTTCTCTGTCGGAGGAAAAGCTCGTGCCTCCCGAGGACATGGACAGTATTTTAGGGCATTTTGCAGTCATCCGAGGGCTTTGTGTCGAAGAAACAAAAGCCCGATCTGTTCATGTGATGTTTTTGAGAAGCGGGAAGCATGTAATGAATGTCGAGCATCAAGGCTAACTCAGGCAAACCTTCACTGGGATGTTAAGAGACGACTTATTTTTATGACGTATTCGTTTTATGTAGTTTTTTTTTTTTTAAAGAAAGAAGAGGAAACAAGATATTTTGCCCATTTTAATGAACAAAACAAATAAGAATGTGCCTTTTTTTTAAAAAGAAAGAAAAAAAAACAAGCCAACATGAATTTTATCAAGCCCCCCCCACATGAAAAAATATTTTACACAACCACCATGCCTTCTTTGTTTTTGTAAAAGAGCTACAGAAGAAGTGAATCTACACATATATATATATTTTATTCAAATATATATTGAATTCAAATATTATATTTCAATATGGTCATTTGATACAAATCAGTTTTAAAAAAAAAAACAAATAAAGAATCCTAGATATTTTTAATGGTAAAGATGTGTATATATATATTCTAACGGGCATATTATCACCAGTATAATTCAGCCTTTGCCTTCTCACCCTTGCCTTCTCGCGACCGTTGAGCTGCAGCGGAGAAAAAAAAACAAATAAAAACAAAGCCACCGCTGTGGGAGTTTTATATTTATATTGTAAAAAATATAAAAGATAAAAAAAACTGTTATGGTGCATTCAGGGGGGAAAAAAGGAGGGTGCAGCGAATCGTGGGTCGAGTCGTGTTTCGCCGTGTTGTAGCGGGGCGCATTTGTTTTTAACACAACTCGTAACTCGGAGAGAGAGAGAGAGACAAAGTTTTACTCTCGTCTCCTGTTAGAAAATGTCGACGCACAGGTGGAAACGGCAGCTCGTGTGTTCAGAGAAAGACGAGTTCAACCTCGGTGTCAGCAGCTGCTGATATGACGGGACTTTGGTTTGAGCGTGGACTGTGGACTCCAGCTGCACACGTTTGTGTACAGTGAGGACACATCATGCAATCCTTCACCCCTTAACCATCATAACCTGAGGCCCTAATACTTAACTTTAACCCAATTATTTCGGGCCTTAACTCCAAAACTAAGTCTCTCTTCCTTTAAAAAATTTGAGGAACAGCCAATACGTCCTCACAAAGATAGGTTTGAATCTAAATTTCTTTTTAAAACCTACAACTACTACTATCTAAGTGTTTTAAAGATGTAAGGACCAGCCAAAATGTCCTCACTTTAACAAAATATCCTCACAAAGCAGGAAATATAAGAACACACACACAGTGTGAGTGAGTGCTGGTTACAGTCAGGCTTCACTGTGGCTATAATCGAGAGCAGGGTGACGTCACATGTGACATCAGACGCTGCCACAGTTGTTCTAGAATAGACGCCATAACCACCACAATGTCACACACCTACACACACACAGAGAGAGAGAGTGGTGATGACGATCAGACTTAAAGGTCCAGAATTAGTTTGACACTCCTCTCAATCCTCTCCTTCCCCAAGTACGTCAGGGAACTACGGTGGCCTTTACAGACCAGAAAAGAGTCTGGTTTGACAGATTTTTATACAATCATCAGGCTGCCGTAGAAACACGAGAGGCACAAGATGCCGGCTGTCACAAAGCAAAGAAAGGCTCTTACCTAAAGTACAAGGGCTTATTCTAATGCTAAGGGAATATTAAAGCTATTATTAAGGCTGCAACTAACAATTATCTTCATAATCGATTAATCGAGTACTTCTTTTAGTCAAGAATATGGTCAGAAAATGACAAATTATTGTTTCCCAAATCTGAAATCCATCTGAAAATTATGTTTTTGTCCACAAACCAAAATGATTCAGTTTTAATGATTTTCTTTGTTACACGGAAGCAAAAAGGCTGAAAAAAAAACCTCAAACTTCATTGATTCATTGATTTAGTAAACAGATTGATAATCGATTAATAGAACAATCGCTGCAGCCCTAGCTGTTATAAACTTATACAGACATACTTGTGCGTAGTAATATAGTCACTTTTTACACACTGGACCTTTTTTAAATGTGGCCAAAAAATGAGAGGAAGCGTGACAATAGTCTCTCTAATCATACACACATTTACACACACACACAGGAAATGACCTCACAAAACCTCAGAGTGGAGTGAAGAAAGAGAGGGACTTACCATAATCTGACTCACCTGCTTTGCTCAGTGTGTGTGTGTGTGTGAAGGGGGGTTTCTTTGTCCCCACACACACATACGTCATCCACACGTTTCTTGTCCATTGTGAAAGACGGGGCCTTAATTGTCATGTTTCTGATATATTTGAGTTATATACTTAGTTAAGATCCAGCTCTAGCTTTAAAACCTAAAACGACATCAACATATAGTTTGTGTCCTGGTGAACGAGCAGCTCCAGTCTCACGTCCTCGTCTCCATTTGTCGGGGATCGTTTTTCTTCCTCGGGCAAAAGAGGCAGAAAACTGCGTTATCAACACACAAAACGAGAGCTGCTGTTTCTGCCTGTCGTGTCTTCAAAAACAAAAACAAACAAACAAACACAGGAGGGAAGAATCATAAGAAGAAAGTGTTTCCCGACCAGGTGGATATTTGCACCCCCTCAATTTCATTACGTTGCTGTTGTCATCGTTTTTTTTCTTCTGTATGTTTTCAGACGTATTTACTGTTACTCTTGTAATTATTACAGTATATTATTATTAACATGACTATTTTTGATTATTTTGTACCCTCTCTCTCTCTTCCTCTCACTCTCTCTTTTTTCTCCATGAATTCCTGGTTTGGAGTTGTCGTTGTTTTTTGTTCCAGTTTTGCACTCGTCTCCATGAACTTTAACTTTTCATTTTCAGTGCAGTCTTTTCTATTTTTTCTTTTTACTCACAATGATTTTATAATCATGTTACCATGGAGAAGAGGAGGGTCACATTTCCCCCCCATATTATACAGACCGGCAAGGGGGGAGAGAGACTTATTTTCCTTTTTTTGTGTTTTCGATGTTGTGTATATATATTTTTTTTCCATTTTGGAGGATTCTGTAATAAACAAAAAGAGCATTGTACTGTTTAACCATTGTATTATTTGAATGAACCTCCTCATACACGTCCTCTGCTCTCGTCTCCGTCTGTCCTCCAAGTGTCACTCCAGAGAAGAGACGGAGACTTTTCTTCTTCTTCTTCTTGTTTTTTAATCACGGGAGGATCCACCTGTTTATTTTTCTTCTTATTTGTTCATCTTCATTTGTAATTAAACAATAATCAGGGTTCATTAAAAAAGGTTAAAAATGGACGTTGCCTTCTGTTTTTCTTGATTATCTTTTGCCTTTGAGCCCCATTTACCTTACAACTTAATAAGTGATTAATCGTGCCAATATTTGTCATTTATTAATGTCCATTTATTATAAAATTGCATATTTGTGTACATGGTAAATATGTTTATTTTGATCAGAAAGTCATCATTTGTCCATAATGGTCATATGTAGATTTGTTTACTACTTTTAAGACTTATCTGCATGTATTTTTCCCCATCAAGTTGTATATTTCATATCTTGCAGGGCCAAAAACACGTCATTGATCAAATGACGTGTTATTTGATCAATCACTATTTTCGACTTCAAACGGCACAAAAATCCAAATATATTAACTTAACTCTCATACAAACTAGAAATATTCATCTGAGACGCTCAGTCCACTGAATTTTTGTTCCAAATGGCAAATTATTCATTTAGTTTCAACACTTGATTTTTCCCACAAACACACATGATGTTTTTAGACACAGATTCTCCTCAGTGTTGAGCTAATAACATGAATAACAATTAGAGTTTGTCCTACTTATATTCACCTTTTAACCTTTATAGTGTTCAAAAACAACAAAAGAAAAGTCACATGCACGTGAACTGGACAGTTTCCAACTAAAATATTTTAAATTAAACCCGTGTTTAAATGTGAAACGTATTGAAGGAACACTGATGAATTGAATGCCACTGTATAACCGTTAACAATCCCTTCCCACAGACTCTGCTGCCATCTGCTTTCAGCCTGTAGTACTACGACTCCACAAGTACTACTTCCGGGAGCGAAAGGTATACAAATGTTTTTTTTATCAATCGTTAAAACGTTTTAATTATTTAAAAAATAGAGGGAAATACTACTTTATATATTTAGAGACAATATAACACTGTATAACATGTCGTGTGACTAATTTTATTTCGATTTTTAAAGTTTTTGTCCAGGAAAAATTTCCATATTTAGCTCATTTTAGCTAGCTTATCTTAGCATAAACACAAGCACAAAATCTCGAAGTAAAGCAGTGTTTAAACTGATTATTAAATAAGTATTAAGTAATGTTGTATAAATAGTTATAGATAACTGTATATGTTATTTAATGTATATATATATATGTGTTGTAAAAAATAATTACACTAGGCCTACAATGAAAATTTAAAAACGCTGTTTTCGTCCTTGATATACTTAAAGAAAAAGTAGAAACAAACTACAAAACTGTGAAAAACACTCAAATGAATGCAAGTAAAAGCTCAGCAAAGTAAAATGTAGCATAGTTAATGTCTTATTCATGCAGAAACGTGCTCTTCTGAATATAGAACACAATGTAATATATTATGTTGTATTTAACAATTCAGGAAATACTAATGCACTAAATACTTACTCGATTATGAATTGATTACTAAATTTATTGCCAACAATTTTCCTTCTTAAATTTGAGTTTTTGCTGAATTTAACTCAAAAATCATTCCATCCCAATAATTTCTGTTTGTGGACAAAACAGTAACTAGTATTCCTCTGTTTAGATTTCATAAACGTGACGTTTGCTGCAGAACCCCCTCTCTGTCAGTATCTAACATGTAATGCCTCCCACACTCTCCTCTTTTCCACTGTCATTGTTTTCTTATTCAAAATTATCTGTTAATCATTGCATCATTTGTCTCTCCCTCTCATCCTCCCCTCCATCTCCATCTCCTCCTCCTCCACTCTCTGTTTCTCCAAGCATTCATCTGCCGCTGCTCTCAGCAGGAGACGAGCCTCATTAAAAGGAGTGTGATTGACGGGACTGTTTGGCTGTTTGGTTTCCAGCGGGGAGGGATTGTGCTCTGGCTGAGGGGACGAGGTCAGAGGTCAGAGTCCAGAGAGCGCCGCAGACAGAGAACAGATCACAGCGGAAGCTAATTATCATGCGCTGTGGCAGGAATCCTGCTGGGACTCAGTCACTCCGCCCTCACTTTCACCAGCGTGTCACACTAGAAAGGTCTGGACCTCCAACATTTACAACCTGGTGAGACGCACACACGTCATTAATGACACATGATTTAACTGCCGCACGTTTACACTGGACGTCTGAGAAACTAAGAAAAACAAGGCACGGATTGTTCAAAATGAACACAGAAACATGTTGACTTGAATTTAATAAATGTAAAAAATCTATTGAAAATATGTGATAATAGTAATAATATAGATTAGGTGTTCCCCAAATTTAAGCCTTAAATTGTGCAAAACCACACCCATATTTTGTATTTTTAACAGAAACAGTTATCATACAAGGAATTTGCTTTGGTGCTTTACTGCTATTACTGCTATTTATTCATTTTTACATATATAACAAAATAATAATAATTAATTAATTAAAAGACGTATCATACGTTCCATGAATATATGAAGGAGAATTGAAATTACACAAACATAAATTGAGATATAAAACCTATCACAGTTAGTACAACATTGACATTAACTGATAAAATAAATAAATATTGTACAAAATCAAAATATGCTCCCCTGTAACCAATGAGTAATCATACATATAAATATATGACTAGTGATCAAAATATACCTAAGTTACATTTGTGGTATAACTTAGAGGAACACCGCAGTTAATATTTAAATGTGAATAATAAAAGTGGGAAAACTTTTAACATAGTCTAGCAGTCTATAAAACAGGCCCACCTGCAATACCTCCATGGTCCACCAGGTTATCACAGCCCACACTTTGAAAGGCACTGATTATTTGCAACTTTTGTCACAATTTGAGACAAATTTATTCAAATAAATGATTTTAAAAATCCATTGAAATAGATTGTTAGTACAAAAAAAGGATCTATTGTTTATACGCAATTGCTACGTCTTTTACTTTCTTGCGATGATTACGGTTTGCAGTGTTAACAACATCTACAGTTGTTAATTCAGCGTCATGGAGCCATTAATGACATTACAATGACAGTTTATCTCACAGGTGACGAGCCGTATAAGTATTGTGTTAGTAGTGGATCAGGCAGGTGATGAGTGCGTGTGTGGAGGATTATACACTGTGACTGTGGAGCAGCAGCAGAGCTGTGAGTGTGAGTGTATTTCAGGAACCAGATTGTCCCTGTGACTCAGCAGCAGCAGCAGCAGCAGCAGCAGCAGCAGCAGCAGCAGCAGCAGCAGCAACAGCAGCAGCAGCAGCAGCAGCAGCAGCGTTCTCTTCTCGGTAATGAGGACTGATTGTTTGTGTGAGGAGCGAGAAGAGAACACACTCTCAGCTGACGTGTTTTCCCATGAACCTGACAAACCTGCTGCTGCTGCTGCTGCTGCTGCTGCTCGCAGGTTCAGGCCGGAGGTCACTGTCAGGTCACAGAGTCCATCAAACACGAGCAGGGTCAGACTGTGAGACGAGGTCAGACTGGCGCGTGAATCCCAGAACCGCACGAATCGATCAATCAGATAAACGAATAAACTGAGCTTCAGACAAACAAAGAGAGAGTGAGAGAGAGACGTACATCTGCATGTCAGGGCACTAACAGGACAGTGCCATCTATTGTGCAATAGGAGTAAGTGCAGCAGAAGAAGTGACCTTTGTTTGTTCTGAAAAGTGTGCAGTTGAGTAGTCACACTTTTGATGTTCTTCCACTGCTGCTCACTTGTCCCTGATCCAGTTTTTTTTCTGTACAAATTTCAAAATAAAACATGCCTTTTTTATCGAAAAACATCTAAACTTTGAGATGTAATAAAAAGTTCTGAGCAGGACTGACTCGGTTGTGTTCAGGACATCTGTGATGACTAGTGTCCTTATCAGCAGCTTCTCTGTTCATTATCTACTCCACCTTCAAAGTGAGATGGGGGAGAGCAGAGCTGGAGTTAAGCCTAAACAAAGTGTTATCCCTCACTAGTTAATGCCTTCCTTTAACCTTAACTTAACTACAATTCAAATCTGATAACCTAAGCATAACCAGTTCCTTCAAAAATGACGGTCAGGACCAGGTTTTGGTCTCCATGAGGACGACTGGTCCTGACAAGGTCAGTGTTTGTATTCACTTACATTCAGTTTCAGGAGATTTACTCAATTCTTAACCACAACTACGACTAATACTAACCTTAACCTGAACCTGACCCTAACCTCATCCTCCTAACCACACTACATTTCCTTACCATATATGGACATGACATTTGTCACAACAGTAATGTGACTGAACCATCACCACACTAACATTTTACCTCATCCTCAACCAAAAGTCCTTTAAAGTTGTGAGGACCAGCCCACATGTCCACACACACACACACAGTTGAAGTGGACAGTGTCAGAGTGTTGGGTCATGCTCAGTGCAGCCTCCCTGGAGCTGTTTAGCAGTTAAGTGGCCATAATGCATTTAGTGTAAAGTGACTGGGATTGTGTGGCTTAGCGGCAGCTCGGCGTCTCATTCTTAGAAAGTGCTCAGAGGAGCTGATACCGCTGTGGATTTATGCTTCTCATTCACACAGCAGCAGCAGCAGCAGCAGCAGCAGCAGCAGCAGCAGCAGCAGCAGCAGCAGCAGCAGCAGCAGCAGCAGCAGCAGCAGCAGCAGCAGCAGCAGCAGCTCCACTTCTGCTGCTGCTGCTGCTGCTGCTGCTGCTGCTGCTGCTGCTGCTGCTGCAAAAGACTCACTTTCAGTTTAACTGAGACGACCTCGCTGACCGTCTCTGTCCCTCTTTGTCTGCTCCCACGAGTCAGATCCTCCTCACCAACCAGCCCCGTCTTTCATATATCTCCTCCTCTGTCTCACTTCTACCTTTCACCGCGGAGCTCCCCCTCACACCTTTCATGCCCAGCCTCGTCTCTGAAGCTGTTGTCAGACTCGAATCTCACTTTTTCTGTCTCTAAATGTGTCTCGACAGAGCCTTTAAGAAACCAGCTGCCACTCAAAGTTACGTGCTGCAGGCTGCACTCACCCAACCCGACATTTTCTGAATCTGTGGTGAATGAGCGATCAGTGACTGCAGCTCTAAGTCTCTGTGTCTGCAGAATCAACCCTCGCACTGGACTTTGACTTTCACTGATTTTTGAGTCAAATGTTGCTCATGTTATGGCCTTAAAATGCATAGACGCTGCATATTGTGTGAGTGTGTGTGTGTCTTTAGGAACTGGGCAGAACCATTGACCTTACATGAAAGTGGACATAGTCGTCCAGGTTGAGGCGAAGTGGCAGCTATTCTTGAAGTCACTCTGATTTTGAAGACTCCAGAATTGCGAGATGTTTTGTAAACACATGTGAGTGGACAGCAGTGTGATTGACAGCTGGTGTTGTTCAATAGTAGCCTTGTAGTAGCCTAGGCTTTCAGATTATTTTTGGTGGACACTTTCACAGGACCAATGGACCTCATGGAGACCAAGGCCTGGTCCCAGTGAGGCAGAACCTCAAAGGTATTAACTGGTTAGGGTGAAGGGGTAGGTTGTGGTGTTTCCAACCCATGGATGTGAGGCCATTTTGAAATTGTGAAGTAATTTTAAGACTTTTTAAGTTATGTATGAGGTCATTAAACATAAACCATAGGACGTGATGATATTTTGACTGGTTTCCACCTTCTGTCACACTAGGATATACCTAGATTGAGACTTGGTTATAGAGTTTGGGCTAGAACCAGGATTAGGTTAAGGGCTAGGGTGACGTAACTAGTTGTGATGTTAAGGCTAGGCTTAGGGGCTGTGAGTGTCCTATTCAAAATTATGTTGAAGTGTGATGTGCCACAGTGAGTGTTTGCATGCTAAAAGTGCTTACACAGGTCCTAAATCTGTTTACACAGCCACATTATGGGGACAACAATTGAGCCCTCATAACATAAATGACTACATTTTAAGGTGAAGACGTGTTTTAAAGTTAGGTTGAGGTTAAGGTGAGGATCAGGGTTAGGATTACGGCAGCAGTAATTATGGTTTAGTTTAGATTAAGTCTCCAGCAAATGAATGTAAGTCAATGCAGTGTCCTCTGAAGACATAGAAACCAGTGTGTCCGTGTGTGTGTGTGTGCGCCACTACACGTACATCTTATGTAACGCCCAGTAATGTTATAACCCCACTATGCTTTCTATGTGTGTGTGTAGGTGCTTGCTTATATGCATGCACCCACTTGTGTGTGTAGCTGTGATGTGTGTGTGTTTGTGTGTTTGTGTGTTTGTGTGTGTGTGTGTTTGTGTGAGTGAGACTGCAGTGCTGCATCTATCTCACTCCCGTAGCATCATCATCATCATCATCATCATTGACCAAACTCACCATCTGTGCCTGTAAGCTATAGAAACAGCGTGTCGCATTGATACGCAGCGATCCACACAGCAGTAGTGTGTTATGAAATCGCAGCCACCATGTTTTGTGTGTGTGTGCGTGTGTGAGCTTGTTTGCATGATGTCTTGTATTCTCTCTTGTGAGATACAACCTGTACCTGCTCTCCTCGTACACATGCACACCTCCCTCCTCCTCACACCTCCTGTGTGTGCGTGTGTGTGTGAGTGAGTGCATACAGGGAGAGTCCCACAGTGAATATAGGTCACTCTCTCAGGAACCATAATCCCATGTTTGAACTAAGTTACCCACTGAGGGTTTTTGCTCTTCCTGTTTGGCCGAGCTGATGGCAACAAGCACGATGACCTCACCACAGCACTCGGTCATTGGCCTGCAGACCCCGAGCCTCTCGGCCAATCGCGTGCCGCTCTGGTGACGTACAGCCTCCTGCGGCTGCTCTGATTGGCCGTGGGGGCGGGACTAAGGGATGCCTTGCAGTTTAGAGCAACTCTGACTATCTGTGGGCTGAGAAAAAGAGAGAGAGAGAGAGAGAGCAGGAGAGTCTGTGAATGTGGGATTTGGTGTTTTCTGTGGATTTCTTTTGAAACTTCACTCAAACCTGTGGCTCACATGGAACACAGTGTAGATCACATGCGTGTGCATGTGCATAACAAGCACATAGGACGTCTCTGAGCTGGTTTTTAACGTAACACATTTTGGTCTTGATCTCCGTTAAATTTGATATTGTCATGTCAGATGTTTAGAGTTCTTTAAAGGAAGTCTAACCTGTTTTGAAAACACACACACACATCACACACCCTGTCTCTCTCTCTCTCTCTCTGTCTGCTCTGGTTTGGATAATACACAATATTGATGCACAAGACGATAAAAAAGCACTCACAATAAGCCGATTGTGGTGAATCTTTATCATCAGGGTCATCGTGAATAGAGATAAATTTTTTATTATTTCGCGTGAGTCACTTGCGTGTCATGTCTACTGTAGCTCACCAACATACAGTCCTAGTGCCACAAGGGGGAGCCTTCATGTTTCCAGGCATTCACGATTTATAATGATTACATTTAAATTATTACAAGTATAGAGCAGATTACTACCCATGGGTAGGTTTATATAATTGCTTATAATTCCCATAAATCTAATAATTGTTGCAGCCATACTTAGAGAATGGCTCCGCCCACATTTACCCACGGCATAAACCAATCAAAGAGTGTAGAAAGTTGTGAGAGATTTCATGAACTCTTACAATATTGGTATTGGGCAATATTGGCTTTGAGATGTATTATCAGATATTGCCAAACACCATGAGTAATGACTAAATACGCCACTACTTCCTTGACTTCACCCTCTACTGAAAAGATTATGTTAATTTCTACAGAGGAGACTAAATGACCTCTGCAGTTGGGCGCAGGGAAAAACAAATACATCGGTGTTGGTTATTAGTTGTTGCCAAAGCTATCCTAATATCGGTTTATCGGATATTAGCGAAAAAGTCAAAATTCTGAAGTAAAATCTACCATAATTCCCTGACATGTATGGTTAACACCCTTTGTTTGTTGCAATCTGCAGGCTCACCACTAGATGTCATTAAAGGCCTGTTTCAAGCTGTACATTTGGTAAGTTATGAAATTATATGCTTGATTGTTGAAACTTTGCGAAGGCTTCTAAAATAGCTGACTCGTGCATCCCACTCTTTGGTGGCCTTCTGTTTAAGTAGCTAGCATAGTGGTCCTGCACTTAAAGGGGCGGGGCTAGACTCACTGCATCCTTTGATTGGTCAACGGAGAATTGCAAAATACAGAAAGGAATATTAATAACACAAAAAGCATTTTGACATTTATTAGGTTAAAGTTACAATGTACCATGTTGGAATGTTATCTTAGCTAACGCATCTATCGCAATCCAGCCTTAACACACCCTGTGCTGGAAATGCAAATCTGATCAGAGTTTTAAAAATAAAGATACACTTAGTCACATGTTTTTGTAACTAACCTTAATTTTAAGTTAAATAATTATTATACTATTTAAAGGCTTTATGGTGGAATTTCCAAAATATTTGCGGAAGAACAACGGACAAATGTTCGAGTGTGTGGTATATATATGTTATATGTTATATTATTCTATTTTTTTTAACGCTAACAGATATGCACAGAGTAAAGATAATGTGTGAATAAAAAATACATGTATATGTCATATAAATACAGATTTTTTAAAATGTATTTTACAATTTTTGCACTGATTATTTTGGTAAGGATAATCGTTACAGGAACTGTGTTTATGCAAACTGTTCCCAGACTCTCAGACAAATATTTGCAGACAAATGAAGGAGGGATGAGAAGAAAAGGGAGGTTTTATTGGTGCCCTACAGTTGAAATTATGTAAATACACTGTATATTAATGATCCAGTGTGTTAGAAATAGTGACATCTAGTAGTCAGACTGCAGAATGTGACGAAATCGGGACTATTTTATGCAAGGCCCTTGTGTAAAGTATATAAAAAAGGCAGTAAAGTTATTACACACTTATACTAACAAACTCTGAGGGTACTATATTCAATTTCTGACAGCAAACCCTCACGTCAGTTGTTGACGTGAGTAAAATGACTTCATCTGTTTATGCTATTATATTTTATAGTATTATTATATTCATTATAATAAGTAAAGCTAGTGTATAAATCAACAAAACGCATGTTTTTGTTATTCTATTGCAATACTAATGAGCATCACAATGATTGTGGTCAGGATAATCGTGTTTATCCATACTGTTCCCAGACTGTCACACAAATATTTGCAGACAAATGAAGGAGGGATGAGGAGGAGAAGAAGAAGAGGAGGGAGGTTTCATTGGTGTCCTACACTTTGAGCTTGTCTTTAAGTCGCAGTCATGCTCACACAGTGAAGCTTCATTGGCCGCCGCAGCCTCTCTCTCCTCAACAGCTGTTTTCTGTTTTCCCACACTCTGATTGGCTGCCGCGTGCTGTCCGTCAATCTGACTTTGACGCGCGGCCCCGCCCCCTCCCTCCGTGCTCGCCTCCTCATTGGCTACTGTACGCGTTCGTGCTCCGCGATTGGCCGCGCGGCCTGGTTGTCAAGGCTTTCGGGGGCTTCATTCACCATTTTGCGACTGTAGAGTAGAATATATAGGGCAGTAGTTTTTTCCCCTCTCCTCCGTTTTTAAGTTGGAGAAACATGAACGGCGTACGCTGGAAGTGTTGAAGCAGCAGCAGGCCCTATTTGACCCGGCGGACTCGGCGGAGGAGCGAACACACCCGGCGCTGCTGCTGCTGCTGCTGCTGCTAGTGAACCAAAGCTCCGGTGAGTACCATAAAGCTGCCCGCAAATCTTCCTCCCTCCCGCAGCACTGCAGTCACTGTCTCTCGGCGTGTTTGTGCTCGTTTCGTGCCGTCAATGCTAACGTAGTTTTACGGCGTGTTAGCAGTTGTTGTTAGCCCCCGGGAGCGTTATTTTCTCCTCCGCGGAGGGAGCGCGGAGCGGATTGGGTGTCATCTGCGTAAAAAAAAAAAAAAAAAAAAGAAAAGAGAAAAAAACAAGGGAGCGGTGCGGCGAGACATAGTGAGCGTGAAACTTTTCCACTAGAAATACATTGAACGCCATAACTACTGCTGGACTTCCTATGACAACTGTTATTGTGAAGAAAAACTCCTCTCACTCCTCCTCCTCCTCCTCTTCTTCTTCTCCTTCTTCTTTCACTTCTTTTTTTTTTTTCAATCAACGTGGCTCTGTGAATTTTAAGGCCTTCTCTTAAAAACCTCCTCATGACACTTTTATTTTAATGTACAACGACAACAAAACAGCGACGAGGCTCAGCTCAAAGTTGACTGTCACTTTCTGATGGGCCCAAACAAGCCACTATTGTGTGTGTATGTGTGAGTGTGTGTATGTGTGTGTGTGTGTGTGGATTGACAAAGTTAACGCGTTCATCTTGTTTGTTGGGGGGTTATTTCACCCTGTCATGCGCCACAGGAAGGCTACATGTGTGGTATTACCGTGGTATTACGGATCAGTGTGGCCGTTAAACCGGTTATTTCCCGGTGACACACACGTAAACACACACTCTCAGAGGCCTGGTGTGTGTAGTTGAGGCCTGGTCAGTGCACGGCCTGCTGCTCCTGCTGCTGTTGTGTTGTGTTGTGTAGTAAAGTGGTAGTAATCGCGGTACTACGAGGGCTCGACACTCGCACGGTACTAGCACAGGTGACGACATCACCTCTCCCTGTAGTTTGCATTTCGTGCTTTGGGCCTTGTCTAGATAAAGTTAACAGCTGTTATCAACTCTGGATTATGATTATGTCACTTCATGTGTGGTGTAATTATACTCTGGTGTGTATGGCAATAACGCTCTGTGCCGATCTGCTAATGACAAGGCTTTAACGTGTACCCTAGGTCGGAAATAAGTGGGGTTTGGGGGCCACAACAAAGGGGCCAACTCCTATGTTACACTACTACACTACTACGTGTTCATTTAAAAATAGCACATTAGGATAAAAACGATCGGCTTCCAGTTGAGCGTTTCAGGCCTAATCTGCATCCATATCAAGTGGAAACCGGCCGCAATGTCACCTACAGGAATCTGAACCCTTTTGAAGCCTTGCGGTTTTGTGATTTGTCCTGCAAGCAGAGGCATACTGGGGCCTCACGGTCACACATGTTGGCTCACAGCAAGAAGGTTGCTGGTTTCATGTCCTGGTTTATTCCCACGAGGTCACTCCTAATTGAGTGAATAGTTTTATGTTGGCCCTGACGTCCTGTCCAGCGTGTACCCCTGCTTTCACCAGAAGTGGAAGGATAAAGTGGTCGACGATGGATGGATGGATGGATGGATGGAGAGGCATCACCTGCAACCAGGCTCCTATTGGACAATATCTGCTGTCAGTCACACTGCTGTCCGCTCAGACGTGCTGTCATTTATCTTCATTTGTCCTCTAAATGGGAACATAATTAACATAATTGACTGCATGTGCCATTGAAGAACGAGCAATTGAGACCATTAACTCCTCAAGAAAATGTTTAATTAGGTTATAAATCAAGTGTTGACTCTTTTTTTTTTGCAACCGTGGGAGTCACCCCCTGGTGGCTGTTCAATATAATTTCTATAACTTCCTATTTGGTTTCAGGAGGAACCCAGAGAAAACTATGACCTTTTGTAGTATACGTGTGAGTCTTTCCTCTGCAGTTGTTAGCTTAGTTTCAAAAAAGTAACACGAGCGAGAAACGACAACGATGCAAAGACAGAGCAAGGGTTTATATGTGAAGTGACTAAGAGTGAGGTGGAGCTGAAAGTGTTACTGGATAGTTGAAGTTAATGTGGGTAACTGCGTCATTAGCAGCATCGTTTTTGGTGCTCTTAAACACACAAGATAGTGTGAATGGCAGGCATATCCGGAGCAGAAGCTGTGCATTTTCAAACGAAAACAGAGTAGTATGGATGTATCCTCTGTCTCTTTAAGTGGATTACACATTTTCCCTTAGTGACTCTTTCTGAATAGCCTAGTTTCCATTAAAATGTTATACATTTTCAATTAAAAGAAAATGTGCATTTATGTCCATTCCAATCCACTCCTGTAAAACACATTATTGGGAATTAGTTCACCCAGATAAAAAGTAACCGGCTCTTGACATGACATAAAGGACGATCACCAAGCAATATCAAAACGCCACGGCGGTGATACTCAATATACACTTAAGTGTCATTGCCTCCCGCCTGTTAGTGTAGAAATATTTGCTTCTTGCACTGCTCTACAATATGTTTAGTACTTAAAGGTGCAAGGTCACTGTTATAAAAATGCAGCAGTAGTAAGACAGCAATAAGGACACAAGTACATGTCCTCAGAGTTGTGTTATTACGATGAGATAAGCAATACCTGGTAGGCTTTAATTGTTATGAAATTACCTGGTAAATAATATTCACTCAATAGTCTTGGACGTGCAAAACTCAGTGGCCGAGTCTCGATGTTGTTGGCAAAGAGAAAACCATTGTGAAATCTAGACTTATGGGGAAATCAATACCAACATGGATGGTGTCTTTTTTTAGACCACTACACTCCATCCATTTTTACCATCACAAAGACACATTTAAGACTTGGCAAATCCAGCAAGTGAATTCACTCCAAACTTAATATAATGAGTTGCTGCAGCACAAGCTGTTGTGGTTGATAAGATGATTCAAAAGTGACTTAAACCTAGTGAATTGATCACCTACAGTAAAGTATGCAACCACTAAGGCCGTGGTTCTCGTTTTTGTCTGTTTTATATCTGCCCCACAGCCACGATTTACCGTGTATGCATGTCATTGTAAACCTGAGGAGGTCAAAACACTCGATGCAGTTGAAATATGTCTGAACTCATCACTTACGTACCTGGTGAGAGCTGCGCTTTGATCAGTGAACATGAAACATGGTCCACTATAGCTTCCATACAGGCTTTCATGATCCATATTTCACAGGGGCGAGTGTGAGTTGCGTCGGTTTGTCTTTAAGCTGTTATCGTTGGGCTCGTGACACTGACACCAGCTGTTGTACACAGTTGCACTACTGAGTAAACACACGTAACATACCTCCTCTGTGACCAAGTAAGGCCGACTGCCAAATTATTTTATGGTGGCTGCATCGATGGCCGCATGGGCTAAAGAGGGATTTACATAGGGCACAGTCAGTGATGCCACTGATCGACTATCTTCATGTAGATGTTGTTGCTGCATGTGTGTGTGTGTGTGTGTGTGTGTGTGTGTGTGTGTGTGTGTGTGTGTGTGGCCTTGAGACACACGACACTCATCTATGAAAATGGATTTCTTTGGTGCCGATATGATGTGGCAGATATTAAAAGGAGCTGAATGAATGCGAGCCTTCTTCACGGACTAAAACAGGAAGGAAGTGAAAGGGAAAAGAGACAGACAGACAAAAGAGAGACTGGTGCGAGGATGAATGCAGAAATGGGGATGGACAGCCAGACATGTGCATCGGCAGACAGACACTGACAAGTGAGTAGACGTGCCGTTGATAGACATCCGTTCTGAAGACTTTGACAGGGAATGCTCCAGTTGCAGTGAGATTTTCAACAGGAATGTCAGAGCATGTAGGGGATGTGTCGATTCTCCCTCCTCTACACTTGTTGTTAACGTCTCTCTGGTGCTTGTAGCCCTGTGGAGACTCATGTATTGGAAGAAATGAGGCTGAGCACACAGCAGCCAAGACCCGAGGCAAGTCCCGATGTGTATGAGCCACACGGTAAACAAACTAGTTAAATTACAACAGTCCGCCGCTCATCAAGTCCGAGAAAACTCAAGTCTGTTTGAGTTTAAAACTCAAAGGCAGAACCCGTGAATGAGCAAGGAATAGGAAATATTCTGAATGACCCTTTCATGTCCAAGAGGGAAACTGAATGACTCTGGTGTGGAATAACAATTGTCCAGAAACAACTGTGCTTTTCAGGATGACTGCAGCAGAAAAAATGAGAATCGAGGAAGGAGAGACGAGAGGTAGAAATCAATATGAAAGAGAAGAGAGGCGAGGACGCTGCCAGGCAGGCAGAGGATAAGCGCGAACGTGTAATACTAGCAACGAGAGAGAGAGGGAGGAATAAAGTAACGGGAAGTTAGGTAATGGTCTTCCACAGGAAATGGAGTTTGTAGGGGCGGATTGACTCTGCTTTGAAATACATAGATAAAGGTCGCCACAGAGAGAGCAAGAGAGAGAAAGGGAGGGTTACAGTATGTGAGTGAAGAAGGAATTCCCCCGCCTCTACTGCCCCAGCCAAGGAGTAGCGTATTTGTGTGTGTGTGTGTGTGTGTGTGTGTGTGTGTGTGTGTGTGTGTGTGTGTGTGTGTGTGTGTGTGTGTGTGTGTGAGTGAGTAAGAGAGAGAGGGAGGGAGAGTGAAGTGCATGCAGAAAGGCTTGTCTGGGCAAATTGCAAAGTGCTCCTCACTATTTCCATACAGTGTTGATAAGCTGCGTTGTGTTTACCCTACAATACGGACCTCTGTTTTCATTATGTACCTGGTATGGATGCAGGCCTTGTGAAATGTGAGTAGAGCCTGTTATGTAATGAATTAAAGTGTAATGAATTTGTAAATGAGTCATATTTACTACTCCGCTATGATGGTGCATCATTTAGCGGGGAATACGTCTCTTGAAATTAGTGGCGGTCCGTCTCTTCGCGCAAGATCCCCTCCGCACTTTGCTTCTAGTTCAGATTTCTCTGATATTCAATTTTGATTGTCGATCACTTCTCCCTCAAAGTCATCTGAGGAGACTTGTAGCATGTTTGTGTGTGATTTCCTGATGACTAACCCACACTCCCTGTTCCCCCCCTTTCTTTCAGAGTCTCTGGAATAAAGTGGACAAGTGCCGAAGTCGCGAGCGACAAAGACAAGACAGGATGAGAGAGAGGGGCCTTGGCAGAGGATAATAGAAAGGAGGGGGAGGAAGAAAAAAACTAAGCAGAGCAAAGAGAGGATCGCCAAGGAGAATCTTTGAAATAAATAAATAAAACGACTTGTTTGGGCAAACGCAGGCTAGATGAAAAGATGAAGCCGATTAAAAAGCAGGGAAGATGCTCTCCTCCCTCGACCCGGGCCAAAGGAGGGAAGCGTCGCGGAGCGGGCGATGTCGCAGAAGGAGGTGAGAAGAGAGACTCTGATGAGAGCAGAGACAGAAGCAGATCCCCACAAAACACAACTCCATCCTCTTTTTCTTCTAATTCACACTCAGAGTCCTACCAGGTGGACCCAATCAGAGAGCGGGACGCTGCAGAGGGAGAGGGTCTCCACAGAGAGCGGCTGTTGGAGACGACGGCCTCGCTTGTGATGGATTCCGAGAAACTGTTGACACCCTTAGATGATCGATCGGGGAGGTCCGCTGTGAGTGTTGGCAGCCACAGTGACGGCAGCGGTAGTAGCTGCAGTAACAGTAGTACACCAAGTGCCAACAACAGCCCAAACCCCGCCTCAAGCCGCAAAACGGCCACCTTCAAGGCTCGCGTTCCCAAGAAGAAGTACACCTCTGAACACTGCTTGTCTGCGTCTGCTGGTAACCATAGCAACTCTGCCTCCAGCACACCCCCTCCTCTCACTTTGAGCACTGGGGTCTTCAACCACGGGTCAAACAGTTTAGTTGGGAACATAAGCAACTCACAACATGATGGCGGTGGTCAGAGTAGAACCCTGATGGACGACTTCCACAGCAGAACAATTGGCAGGGAGGATACTCATAACAGCTCCCCAGGACCCCCCACTCTGTCACTGGGAGTGGAGAGGGAGAGATCTGCAGGAGGTGAGGGAGTGAGAGAAGAGAGAGTGTCCCCTCCTCTGCCCCGCTGCTCTTCAACAGACACTGCCAGCGAGCACTCAGCTGACCTGGAGGTGGCCAGTGACACACATGCCATCACACAGATGTCTGCGCATGCACCATCCAGTCTCCCTGACGCTCTGTCAGACGCCTTGGCCAAAGGCCTGAAGAATCAGCGCGTCCTTGCCCGCCAGCTCAGGAAAAGAAGTGACGAAGAGGGAGGAGGTGAAAGGAGGACTGAAGGGGGGATTTCAGGCTTGGTATTCCGAGCTGGGGTGGTCCGTAAGGTCAGCGGTGAATTTGGAAGCCTCGAGGTGCAACTGAACGGAGAGAAGATGCTGTGTCGCTATCCATATCGACACAACAGCCCGCCAGGAGTGGTGGACATTATCCTGGATGCCGCGCCACCTGGTGTGCATCCTATACCTATTGGCACCCATGTCTGCGTACCGTTTGGCAATGAGGAAGGCTGTGAAGGTCAGTGGCAGTTGTACCGAGAAGGTGTTGTGACCCAGGTAGACACACACCCTGCAGTGGCCAACCGTTACCGTGTCCTGCTGTCTGAGGAAAGACAACTTTCTGTGGACGAGGAAGAAGATGGCAGAGGGACAGCTGGCGGTACCCAGGCAGTGTGGGTCTCCCGACAGACACTCCGTCTTCTGGTGCCACCCTGGGACCTGGGTCTGCCATCTGGAGGAGGACGAGAGGTGGAGGAGAGAGTCAGAGAAAAAGAAAGGGAGCGGGAGGACAGAGAGGAGGTGGATGTGGAGCAGGAAGTGTGTCGTTTGAGCCGAGGGATGACCCCAGGAGTGGGGCCAGTGTTGGGGAGAGGGATGCCTTACCCAGGCATGGTCCCTGTTTCATCCACATCATGTCACAGTATTACCTCTCCTGTAACTCCTGTATCAGTCCTCAGCCTGGTACCTGGCCGGGAGTGGGAAATTGAGAAAGATTTGGAGAGGGAGAGAGACCTTCACAGAAAACAGGAAAGAGAGAGGGAACGAGAGCGAGAAAGGGAGAACAGTATAAAACAACAGCACCACCAACAGCAGCAGCAGCAGCATCACCCTTACATGCCACTTACTCCTGACGAAGACATGGAGGTGTCACACTTCAACATGGTCCCAATGGGGCCACTCATACCTGGGGCCAAACCAGTCGCAGTTCCCCAACACCGCCACATTGTTTCTAAGCCCCCGCCTGGCTACCTCAATCCCCACCTGTCTGTAGTGCGGGGTATCGGGATTCCCTCTGCCCAGCTGGTCTTGAACCCCCATCCCCCTCCTTCTCCTGTGCTGTTAGGGCTTGACCCAGCAACTGCAGCAGCTGCAGCAGCTGGTGTTGTCATCACGAACCCTCAGCTCCCACCTCTTCCTCCCATGTCCTCCAATCCATCCTCCTCCAGATCTGAGAAGTCATCAGGAGGAGGTTCTAACAATGGAGGAGCAGGTGGTGGGGGATCCGGATCAGGTTCGACCTCCTCCTCCTCCTCACGTTCCCGCACCCCACTGACAGCGGCCCAGCAAAAGTACAAGAAGGGAGATGTGGTTTGCACGCCAACAGGTATTCGCAAGAAGTTCAATGGTAAACAGTGGAGGAGACTGTGCTCACGGGAGGGCTGTTCTAAAGAGTCTCAGCGCCGAGGATACTGTTCCAGACACCTGTCAATGAGGACCAAGGAGATGGAAGCCAGCGGAGGAAGTCGGGATCGAGGTGGAGCCAGCAGCACAGGGACTCTAACGCCGTCCGACCTCCGACTGAGTGGCGGAAGAGCGAGTTCAGACTTTGACTGGGATGAGACTTCACGGGAAAGCAGCGAGGCCAGCAGTCGGGGAGGAGACTCACGCCCTCGCCTTGTTCTTCCATCTTTGCTCCCCCATGACCTCTCTCGTTTTGACTTTGACGAGTGTGAGGCAGCGACCATGCTGGTCTCCCTGGGAGGCTCCCGCTCAGTCACACCCTCATACTCCCCCATCTCAAACCAGTCGCCCTTTTCCCCGACACCATCGCCCTCACCTTCTCCGCACTTTACCTTCCGCCCTGCCAATTTCAGCCCCATCAATCCTCCCTCACTTACTCCCCGTCGCCATCGCCAGCTAAGCGGCACAAAGATGGGTACGCCAGGTGCTGAGCGAGAGCGCCACCTTTCAGGGATTGTCCCCACTTTTCAGACCAACCTCACTTTTACAGTCCCCATGAGCCCCAGCAAGAGAAAGCTCGACACACACCCACCGCCTCCACTGCCTACAGTCCAGGACTACCAAACCAAACCTGAGCAACAACAGCTAGTGGGTGTAGCTGGAGGTGTGGTAGGAGAGCCACCTCTGGGCCACAGCCCTGCTGCCTTCAGAGTCCTGTCCCCTCAGAGTCAGCCGACTACTCCCTCCTCACTGTCCTTCCCACGATCCCGTAGTTCCACCAGCAGGCCACCATCCTCCGCTGCCTCTACACCTCCACCCATGTTGGTCTCTCCCACTCCTCCCTCCCCACTGCCTCAGGAACCCTCACCACGTCGCATTGTTCCCCTCCGTGACTCCCCAGTCATTGTCCGCAACCCAGATGTTCCCTTGGCCAAGTTCTCCGATGGCCCGTTAGGGAGGAGAGAGAGAAGCAGGTCGAGGGAGCACAGCCAGCCTCAGCATGCAGGTCCACCAGGCCTGCAGGCTCCCGTCCCCATCAACGGGGCAACCACACTCGTCCTGGTCACCTCCAGCTCGGTAAGAAACTCACCATTACTTTGGGTTTGTGAGCTTTCAAACACGCTTCTTAATATATTAGCATCAGTAAAACATGAATGTTGGACACTGTACCTTTTGATGTTGTTAAAATGTAAAAATACTTTATTTTTGCTGACATTAATATGCTAATTTGCTCGCAGTCCCTGACTCCAGCCACAGTGGGCCACACCTCCCTGTCCAGCCCCTCCACCCTCGGTTCCATGGCCACCTCTTCGGGCTCAGTTCTGTCCTCCTCTGGTTCTGGAGGCAGAGAGAGGGAGAGGAAACCTGAGGGACACCAGGACACCTCGGTGGGAGCGCTGCCACAGCCGGTCGCCTGTCACCCCACACCCACCGCCCTGCTGCCGCTCATACTGCCAGCTGAGTCGGCTCACCCTGCTCCACGCAAGCAAATCATCATGGGACGCCCAGGAACTGGTGAGGAAGCACGGGGAGAGGGAGTGGGAGATCATTGTGTCACTGTGGCTTTGACCTTTGTTCCTGTCAGACACACATTCTGTTGTAGGCAGAGATGTATCTTCTGTGCTTCGAGATTAGCACATCTCACTGTCACTATCTCACTCAGGTTACAGGAGAGTCATCACAATTTTGTGGCTATGACTCACGTTCGTTTTACTATTGTTTGTTTGCAGCTTAAGAAAAGTTACTGCGTTCAAATTTAGCCACGGTCCATGCGTAGACTCTTTCGTCCCTCTCTTGTCTAATCAGCGCTCGTTGTCGCAGACTCCTCCCCCTTTTTTAAAAAACGCCGTAGCTGTCTCTCTGTCATCTGTCTCTCTCTCTCGACCACATCTCATTAGACAGCTGCAACTCCGTGTCAGATTTCACTACTGCCCCCGCACTGCTCATTTTCGTCACTCAGGTCTGAGCCCACGTCTTGGCAGTTTTCAAAATTAGGCATTGGGGTTTATTTACTCTTTAACAATAATACAAATTTTTCTTGAAAGTATCATTCAAGACATTGAAGGAATGCTTCACAGAATAAGCAAGTAAGACATAATACATTACAGAATAGTAACATAACAACTATTAAGAGGCATTAAAACAATGAAAGTGAAATAAATATAATCAGTCAAGATAGGGAAAGTTAAGTTGTGATTTAAGAACTGTCAGTGAGGTGCAACTTTCTAGTAAAAAGTACAAAGTAAATTTGTGATCAATGTTCTGCTGCTTTGAGAAGAAAGTGTTTTTCTTGAAAGGCATGTTCTTTTTTGCCAGTAGCACTCGGTAAACAGTTGCAAAGTTTCACTTAAACACAACCTCTGTGGACAGAAGACAAAAACCAAGTGCACTCATGCAAATTATCTGGAAAAAAACAGCAACCGCCACAGCTAAACAAACAGCAGATCACAATGTTGGCAGTTTATCAGCATTCACAGGGTAATTTTTGCCCCTGTGAAGCGTCAGTCGACTTCAGTCGCCTGCAATGTATATGTTTAAATTCCTCCTGGTTATCATTGCCTCCATAATCACAAGCTGTGCTGTAAATGTCAGACGAAGCACACAGTTGCTTTATGGAGGATAAAAGTGGCGATGCTGCCTTTAACTGCAATTGCGTGCACCTGCTTTTAAAGCATCTCTTCAGGCAAAAGAAAATCTGTTGTGAAAACAATTTGGCGGCTTTGTGTGTGTGTGTGTGCGCAGTGTCTGGTGTAAGAAACCCGGCCACTGAGACTTAGAGGTGTTTGGGTTCATCGTATACTGTGTGCTTGTTTCCATGCCAACCTTGCGATATTACAGTATGGCATAACTCAGAAATGATGCTTGTTTGAATGTATGAATAAGGAAGGTTTCCACTTTCTAAATCAGCAAACTGAAAATGGAATGAACGACCCTGAAGCCGTGTTAGTGCAGAAGGAATTATGGATATCTAAACGTCAGTTTCCTATATTACAACAGGATTAGACATGTATATAATGTATTAATATAATAATCATACACATTTTTGTAATTTAAGGGACACATTTACAACATGAGAGGAGGAACTTTGCTTTGTCAATTCTAATCTTGGCATCTTATCATCATCAATATGTAATAATCAATTTTCTGGTGATTTTTAAACTTTCTAAAAATGGAAACGAAAAGTGTGAAAATCAAACAAAAAAAAAATGCCTGCTGCTCACTGAGTAATCTGTGACTCAGTGTGTGTGTGTGTGTAGTTCCTGAGTGCGTGTGTGTGCGCATGCAGCAGGGTGTCACCGTTATTTTTGTAAATGTGTGTACGAGAGTGTGTGCGTGTGTGTTTGTACATTTGTAACCTCTTGTTACCTTCTCAGGATCAGTAATCCTCATGGACACCAAAACCAAACCTGGTCCTAAAGAGGCAAAAAACTAATTTTTGAGTAACTAATTATTAAGTTCAGGGATAAGATTATGATTGTAGTTTTGGTTAAGAGTTAGGGTTAGGAATTAACTGGTTATGGTTAAGGTTAGCTTAGCTTACTTTGCTTAAGCTGTTCAAATTAATGAGTGTGTGTGTGTACCTGGTATTCCTTGTGTTCTGGGGACCTACATTTGTTTTCACAGTCACATTATGGGGACAAAAATAAAGTCCCCATAATGTAAATTATTACATTTTAATGTGAAGACATTTTTTAAAAGTTAGGCTGAAGTTAGGATTAGGCCTGTAGAAGTTATGGTTAAGGTTAGAGAAAGTCTCCAGGAAATGAATGTAAGTATTAATGTAAATGACACGTCCTCTGGAGTCATGGACACTCCTGTGTGTGTGTGTGTGTGTGTGTGTGTGTGTGTGTGTGTGTGTGTGTGTGTGTGTGTGTGTGTGTGTGTGTGTGTGTGTGTGTGTGTGTGTGTGTGTGTGTGTGTGTATATGTGTGTGTGTGTGTGTGTGTGTGAGTGAATGAGACAAGTCATATGTGATATAGCGACAGAGATAGACACACACAAAAAAAGCCGTCATTGAAACTTTAGATGGGTGGGAGTACTGACATGTCCAGACGTGTAAAGAGGACAGAGCTGGAGTGCAGAGTACACACACACACACACGCACACTTCCAGACAATCAACAGCCTCAGACAGGGCACCGAGTGCACGTCCAGGATGATGTGAACATGTTTCATCACTCTCAGCAGTAAAAGGAGTAATCGTATCGCCTGTGTGCGTTGTCATGGATACACCGTTTCCAGCAGTGGATTTAGTGCAGTAAAGTGCTGAGACCTGAGCTTATTACCGACGCATGCCTTTTTATTTCTCCCTCGCGTCCCTCGCTAACAACCACCTGCACCTGCGTAGCGTTTCCTCTGCCATATACATTTTTAAAAACACCCAGAGCCTCAGCGGGTCCGGAAACAAACACGGGGAGAAGGCAGTGTGTGTGAGTGTGTGTGTGGAGGCCTCATGGCTGAGATAAATATAGTCCAGCTCAAGTGCAGCTGCGTTAGCATCAGAAAATTCATTACTGCTGTCGTTTTGGAAAGATAAGAGCTTACATGTCTTGTATTTGAATGCAGCTCAATGCGCTTTAATATTACCTTTTCAAAACACAGGAGGAATAATTATTTAGAGGCATGTTTCCCAAACTGTGGTATGTGTACCGTAAGTGGGATGCAAGCTTCCTCTGGTGGTACTTGGAGGAAAATGTGCAACTCTCTATACTCTAAGATCTATCTTGATCTAATTTCACTATACCAGTGTGTGCAGTATCTGTGAGGAAATTTGGAATACATTTGCTAAATTTGTCTTATTTCAAGAGCTCAATATTTTTGCAACTTTTCTTGGTATAAAAAAGTTTGAGAACCACTGATTTAGAGAAATATCCAGTGGTGCTAATATGCAGCGTTATAACCAGTGAATATCTACAGAATTTCCCCAAGTTGAAGTGTCAAAACAGATGTTCACACAATCAGGTTTACTTTGCTTTATCACTGCACTTAGCACTTTGTGTAAACCAGTAGAGACACATGCACGTCTTCCTGTGTTTCTGTGTGTGTGACAGTTTTCACAACTCACCACTGTGTGTGTGTGTGTGTGTGTGTGTGTGTGTGTGTGTGTGTGTGTGTGTGTGTGTGTGTGTGTGTGTGTGTGTGTGTGTGTGTGTGTGTGTGTGTGTGTGTGTGTGTGTGTGTGTGTGTGTGTGTGTGTGTGTGTGTGTGTGTGTGTGTGTTCGCTTCACGGGAATTTTCATGTCTCGCCTCTTCAGGAAGTCACTTTGAACACACTCCAGTCACTTAATTATTTAACACCTCAAAGGATGAGGCTGGGGCCAGATTTTTATTTGTCGGCGATAGTGAATCCCGTAAAAAAAATAAAAAAATCCCAAAACAAAGGTGTTAGTACATCAAACTATTTTTAACTTCCTCCAGTCCGTGGCGGCACACAAGTACGTGTGGTACTTTTAAAGACTCCTGATTGGTAAAAGACTTACTGGAACATATACGATCAGATTATATGATTATATATATATTCTTTAAACAACATGCACAGAGTGAAGTTGTAAATGATTTACTAAATATCTCCTGGAATACCAATTCAAAACAATAGGTGTTAAAGATATGGCTGTAAATGACTCTCTATGTCGAGCATGAAATTTGCTCTTGTCACATTTGTTATTGTGATTTGTGTCGTGATAGATTGTCATGTTTAAAAAATAGTTCCCCTGTATAGAAAGGTTGGGAAACACTGCTCTCAATAGGTGCTTTCCAAAGTATGTGTCACCACTACTGGTGGACAACAGTGGTATTGCATCTAAGGGCTAGAATAAAATTGGTAATCCACATTTTTTATTTGAAAAGCTTCTTGGTTATGGCCAAAATGGTTGTCACTATTATTTAAATCAATATTAAGATAACAGGGACAAAACACCTTTATTTTGTAGTCTGGTATCTGTTTACTTAAATGTTTTGCTAAATTTATTACGAACCCTAAACCTCTTAAGTTTGAGAAACTCTATTGTAGATCTATGATATCTGTCACCTGATGCTACTGTGAGACTTTGAAGGGTGTTTTTGGACAGTAGTATATAACACTGTATATAAACATTGTCAGTGGGATCAAGTCTTATTCCAGAATAAAAAAACAGATCACCAGACTTACTCTTGTCACCTGCTCCAGGTTTATTTTGAATTATTTGCTCTTAATTTTACTCCCTTCATGTGTGACAGGGACTGAGTGGGGCGGTTAAGCAGCTCAGACGGTAATTAGGTCGTGTTTGAGCACAACAGTGGGTGGGAACAGTGAAGAGTGTTGACTTTGCACTTTCAGTGGGACACATTCTGTCTCTCATGCATCTTCACTGTTATAATAATAATACACCACAGGGTTAAAACAGTGCTGAACACTTCCTGTTTCGCTGCTCTCTCACACTTAGTCACCAAAGTTTCATTGGCTGCATTATTCTGTTGCTTTAGTTGTTTTTATTATTTTTTTCGGTCTTACATACGTTTTTTATGTTTTATTGAATAATTAAGAATCGCCTCATTTTTCAAATATCAACACTAATTTATTATTGAATTCCATAATAGAACAAAAATAAAACTAAACTGTTAATTGTGTAAATACAATACATTAAATTCCTTCACTAAATTTGACCTGAAAAATAAGATAAATAAAGTTTTTGTGTGTACTTAAATAATACATGTCGTCAGTACTATTCCCGTCCGTGTGTGACCACGTCCACAGAGCAACAAAACGCCTGCCTGGTGTGTAAAAGATGTGTACAATCCTCACTTCCTCAGCTGAATTTCCTCATGCACACGGCAGCACAAAGTGAGCAAAGGTCACAGTGTAGTGATAATAGTCATGTGACACCAGAATCATCATTTAAAAAAAAAGAGTCAACCAGTCATCCTTCAGTCAGCGTGTATGTAACTAACCAGCAAACCAGCAGCGACTGCAGTGCGTCTCCATTTTAAATGAGCCGTAGCTGGCGAACGGTTGGCTATATATAGACCATGTTAAAACTTTATTATAAAATTATCCATGGAAACGGAAACTGGACAGCAGCTCGGCGAGTTCTGTTTATTTCCACTGGGCTACAACACTTATATATATATATGTACTGTATATGGAATAGTGCAGTCATGAAACTGTTGTTGAAGCACCACAAAACCATCAAGTACTTCACTGTAGGAAAATCCAACAACAGTAATATCTGGACTTTTTAAAGAAATACGTTATTAACCAGAAATTTGATTATAATCTTCCAGCATAATGTAAATAAAGTGAACTGAATGGGAACTTCTGCTTCTCCTATAGATTCAGTTTGAAGCATTGAGTAAATATGACCCATGACTGGAGGTTTAGACCAATCACAGGGCAGATTAGACAAAGAGACGGCGCCTCCCATTGGCTGTTCTGCTAAGCAGCGACGTGCATACATCCCAGGTTACAAAGGGCCCCTTTGAACAGCAGCCATTTTGTGATATTATGCTAAATATTAACAAATGACCGTTACATTTAATCTATACACACAGGAAGTGATTTGTGTTTGTTTTGTTAAGCCTGACAAAGGAAACGACAACATTGCGCGAGTAAAGTGAGACGTCTGAAAACAGGTGATCGAAAATACAGCGACGCGCCAAAAAGAAATAAAGTTTCAAATTTGAATTGTATAGTTTGACTGGATAAACAATTCTTGTCCCTGCCCACCCCTGCGCTGCTGGTGTATACACACAAACACTCCCTCAGTCAGGCGTCATCATACTGCTTGACAGAGCCTGTTTTCAGATGAAAGACGCAGCATACAAATAATGTTGAATAACTGTTATAATAACACACTGCAGCTACGCAGTGCCGCAACGACGGCTCTTTTCAGGCTAAATGGAACCCAGCCATCGTTAATTTGATTATTTACACTTGTGACTTTCCTTCTGTAAACCAGCTCAGCTACTACATATCAAACACGTGCGTCGGTCTGTGCTCGTCTGGTGGGAGGAGCTTAGGACAGAGAGCCTCCATCCCAAAATGTTAGTGTCCATGAGACCCAGTTTTTGTAAATCCTGCCAACTCGTATTACTGTAGGTCATTTCTGTTGCAGCCATTTTTTTGTCTTTTGTCATAAAGTCTCAAAGAAATGATTCGCTGATGCTGAATGAGATGTTGACGTACGAGTTATTTTTAGCGTTGTTCTGAGGTGAACCTGAGCCAACGATGACTAAAGTCACTGGGATTCACTGCACTGGTGTCTGTATGAGGTTTCATGGCATTTCATGTGATTGTGGTTGAGTCATTTCTATCTTGACCAACATGACAGACGGGTTGATCGTGTTTGTCGATTTTACACATCATTTAGACTCATATAATGTAACTATATACTCATCAGTATGAGGATTATGATTACAGATATTCTCCCTGTGGTCTCTCGTTTGTTGTTTTTTTTACCTCTGCCATGGGGGTTCTGGCTCAAAAAGAAATAACTGATTTGGATGAAAGTTTCTGGGGAAATTATTACAGTAGATTTTGATGGGGATCTAATTCCATACAGATCTGGATTTTTTATTAAATCAATTGTTAACCCTGCTGGATAGGGGAGTGTTTTTACTCTACTTTTTGAGGGAAACTAAGTGACCTTGTTGGAGGTTTGTGCTCTCTGAATGCTTTCTCTAGTTTTGACAAAGTTCCCAGTGCAGAGTCAGAGTCAGTTTCTGGACAGGTTCCCTCAGCACACTGCACACAACATGACCCTCTTAAGCACAATTATCCTGAAGGATCATTTCCCTATGTGTGTGTGTGTGTTGGAGAGCCGGGGTCAGAAAGGGTGACAGAATACACAAATTATCCGTGCTGAGTGATCTCATCACACGCAGCCTGTGCAGGTCTAATAGCTCTCAATTGGTCCTCAGATATGAAATGTGATCACGAAAAAACTGCATTCGGAGGTGGCTTGAGGACACAAGTGTCCACATTCCTGAGCTGCATGAGCGCAGTCTGTCCTCAGTGTGGTTCAGAGACCATCTCCTCAGCAGACATCCTCTGACCCACAGCAGTTTCATACCAGACAACAGGTTTTTTTTGCACTAAAACAGTCATAACGTCAAAGTACATTTGAGTAAGGGTTGGGAGATCATATGTTGTCATAGGAGATGTATCTAGGATGCATTTTGACCTTAATTTAACAGCTTTGTAGTCATTGTGATAGTTAAATAGCTAGTCGCAGGCAGATTGGGGCTGCCTCCACTCCCCATAACTGTCTGGTGGTGGTAAAAGACCCAGAGTCCTCAGAAACAGGAGGTCTTCCAAAGTGAGTCCTCAGAAACAGGAGGTCTCAAAAAGTCAAAGAAACGCAAATTGCTTCATGGCACTACACCCACACACACACACACACAAACACACATCCTAGCAAGGTACCGGCTATGAGATCGGGGCAGTGATAGCATTATTTAGACGTGCACCGTGGCAGAAAAAGAAGCAGAGAAAACAGTTATCGGAGGAAATTGCCGTCTGACCGAGCAAGGGAGCCACACATGAGTACAATCGGACAAGCAAGAATTGAAAAACACAGAAAAATTGCTAAATGAATGCTGGATTGTCTTCATCAGCTCCACAATGGATGAATGGATGGATGTTTACAGTGTTGTCATAAATATATGTACTCCTAAACTGTAGGGGGAGCTCCATAGAGAAAAAGGCGGACAAAAAGCAACCCGACTTGCAAAGTTTGCCTTTAATGCCAGATGTGAACAGTCATACTTTACTCTAAGATCAGATCTCTGAGGAGGAAGAGTTACTATCAGATCTTAAAGAGGCCGTAGTCTGTCAGTGCAGTGTTCATGTCTTGGTTTTGGTTTCCAGTCCATGATACTGAGATGGATCAACATGATGACATTTCACTTTTTCTCTCCCTCTCTCCCTGTCTCTCTCTGTCTTCATGTTCCCACAGTTTGGACCAACGTGGAGCCTCGGTCAGTGCCAGTGTTCCCTTGGCATTCGCTCGTCCCTTTCCTGGAGCCCAGCCAACCAGGAGCGGCTGCCCAGCCCGCTGATGGCCAGCAGCTTGTCAGTCAGAACAAAGGTAATGAAAATGACCCCATGCCTTTAACTCTGGACGCGACTTTAACTTTTTGTCTTGCAGGCAAACACAAAACACCGTCCTCTTTGTTCGTCTTCTACTCAAACTGTATATAAATGATTTCCTACACTCAGATATACATACTGTGTGATTTCTTACGGCTGCCAGAACACTTTGTGTACAAATGTTGTTTGGGCAAACTAACAACCAAGTCAGTGTTTGCCAAAACAGTTGAGACTGAACTGCGAATCAGCACAGTTGGTGTTCACACTAAATATAGTTCCAGTAACATTGTTGATGACACTGTTTGTGGACTGGAGTGCTAAACTGTATTCATAGATAAAGTTTTACTGGTGAGAACAGACAGTGATCTGAAAGCACATTTCAGAGATTTACAGCAACTTATTTAAGGACTTTTGATGTGATTTTATTTGTTTTTATGGATTTGTTGGCTTAAAAGTACTGATTAATCAGCTGAGTCACTACGAGGTTTCTTCCAGAGTCATGTCACATGATGATGATGTTTTAGGATTTATGAGCGTAAGAGATAAAACCATCTTTATTTAATTGGATTTCTTTGTTATTCTTAGCAAAGTCAGTCACTCGTCAGTTTTGAGACATAACACATGATTTCTATGAATGCTTTAGTTCATAAGTCTCCGTTTAACTGTTAATCATTTATAGTGGAAATCACTCTCCATTTGTGTGACATTTATTTATCAATATCGATATCAACTGATTTAAAAATATTGTATTATTTTGTTTTGGCCCTAATTTTAAGCAATTTTCCATTCAAGTTAATAATGTTAAATCTTAAAGGACTGGTGCTAATTTGTGTAAAAGAAACCTGTAATAAATAAGCACACAAACTAAAGAAATAGCAAACACATTGTCAACTGAATCCTGTCGTTCTGACATTTAATTACCAAACGCTTGTATAAAGAAAGACATTTTTATCTTTCTACAGTTTGTGAAGGGGCATTAAATGTTCTTCCTCTTCTTACATATAAATGTATTCAGAGTTAATCACACCTCCCACGGGCAGCTGAATGCAGCGTAGTCCTGCGTTTACACACATGATGCATCTGTTACTTTATTTCTTAAAGCTTTTTTTATCTAAATAAATGGCTGTTTTTGTTGTTTTTTTCAGAGCCTCGTTGTGGCGTCGCTCTGGTGAGCGAAGGCCGCAGCGGTCCACCGGACCTAGAGAGGGGGTCACCTTCACGTCCTCCCTCCACCAATGACAATCCCTCTACAGAGAGAGGCGGTGCTGACAGTGAGACGGAGAGTGACACAGATGACCCGTAAGTGAAGGGGGAGTTTTTTTTTTTACTATAAATTTTGGGAATGTGAGATATATTTCTCCTGCAAACTTCATTTTTTGCTCTGTGGAAGATTTAATTTCCGCCTCTTTGCGCTGTCGATATATCTGGTTGTGGCTGCAGATGGAAATTTGAATAAAATATAATAATAATAATGCATTATATTTAAGGCGCCTTTCAAGACACTCTAGGTCGAATATAAATATATATTAAATATGGAAAGATTGAGTTCATATTCAGGTGCAGTGTAACACTGCAGCACATTGACCACACTGTGAAACTAGACCAAATCTCCACGCAGGCACAGGAAACAGAAATAGTTCAGGTCTTGTTGACATGCTAATTCAATCATTTATCTTCCTCTGGTTCACAGTCACTCCCTGGCCACTTTAGTAGGTACATATGACAGTGTCTGGTGGTATGGACAAAAGTATAGAGCTGGTCTAAGTTATAACAGCTTCTTGGGAGAAGTTCCTCAAGATTTTGAAGGGTTTCTATGTGAATTTGTGTCTTTTCATTCAGTAGAGCATTGATGCGGTCAGAGACTGATTTTGGACGAGAAGGTCTGACTCACAATCTCTGTTCCAGTTCAATCCAAAGGTGCTTGATGGTCAGTTGAGGTCAGGGCTCTGTGTGGGCTTGTGAAGTTCTTCCAAACTCAAAGTCAAATGTCTTGGTCTGCTGAGGATTTAAGATTGTCCTTCATAGGAGATAAAGATCTTGCCTAAAGCCCGATTGAAACACCTGAATTCAATATTTTACAGGTGTGGCCAAATACTTTGGTCCATATATTGTATGTTATGTGTCACAAAAGACCAGGATATTTTATTTCCTAAACCATTTTCTGTAAACTCTAAAGATAGTTGTGAGTGGTTAATTCTTTTTTTTGCCAAAGCAACCTCTGAAAAACCTCTGGACTGTATTTTATTTGCATAAATATAGAGAATCAACAAAACAAAAAAGTTTTGTGCTTAACTGTCTGTGACTTGTGTTGGTGACACTGTAAAGTCATAGCGAGCACTCTCTTCCTACACTTTGTGTGTTTCCTCCCTGTGACTCTGGCTATGACACAGTAGAAAGCAGATAGTAACTGTAGAATCTACTTGGCGCAGTTTGTCGCTGTGTGTTTTAAATCATCGGCTTTAAAAACTCCCAAGGACACTACACTAATATCCAGCGCTGCCAACAAAGGATTGAAAAGAGGAGAATAAGTTTCTCTACCAGCTGTGTGTGTCTGAGTGTCGTGCAGTCTGTGCTGGTTCATTCCACTCAGTCTCGGGTTGTGTCTGTGCGTCGGGCTCAATTGTTGCTCTTTCAGAGTGACTCAGACGGGTTGCGAGGCTGTCTGGCTTGTAGTGTGGTTTTGAATGTTTCAGGGTCACCGTGCTGCTGCTGCTCACAAAGGCTGCTGGGATAAATGCAGTCAGTCAGCAGTCTCTTAATGTTGCACCGGTCACAGCTGTTATCTGCCTGTGCCCACGTCTACGTGCAGAGACTGAAGGCATTAAAAAAAACACACAAGATTTGCTTATTATCTCCATCAACTCGTTGGTGCATGAGTGGAACACTAGTGCTCCCTCTTATCACACCATTCTTTCTCTACCTTTATTTTTGGTTGCACGCATCTGACCTGACCTCATCAACACTCGTCTTTTTTACAGAAACAAATGTCTAAATGTTCCCTCTCTGAACGGAAGAAGCCTCAGTTGCTACTGACTCAATGTGTTTTGAATGACTCTCTGCGTTCCACAGTATGGCAGCGAGTGGCACGCAGGAAGTTATTTGTTATATGTTCAGACGGGCTGAAAAAAACACAAAGAAGCGTCCATGAAAACTTTCAGAAGGCAGTTGTTAAGCAGCTGTAACGGCATAAACACGACTTGGCCCTCACCTGCCCCTGCGCTGCTGGTGTATACAGTGCTCTCTCAGTCAGTTCTGATAGTATTGTTTGACAGAGCTTGTTTTCAGATGAAGGACATAGCATACAAATACTGTTACATTGTTTATTGTTCTGTTACACACTGATATTGTGACTTTATACTTATATATATTATATATATTATACTATTGTGTCACCAAATATCAGTAAAATGCATGTGCTCATCAGGGTTTCACAGATTATGATAACAATCTTAACGTCCTTCAAAAGTGCACATGTTCACTCCCATGAATAAGATCAAGGATGGACATTACTGTGATTATAATCCACTCTTTAACAGCATAAAGGGTCGGACTTTGGGTGACGGGGCCTCAGTGGTTGAATAGGACGTCTTTCAACCAACAAAAAGTTGAGGGTTTGATCCCTGGCTCTGCTTCGTCCAAATGTCAATGTGTCCCCTGGGCAAGACACTTAACGCCGTTTTGCTCCTGACGACTGGATAGGCCACAAATACGTGCGCTTTATGAATGCGTGAGTGAATGTGTGAATGGTTAAACTGTGATGTAAAGCAGCATTTAAATACAGAACGTCTTAGAGGGTGTTTTTGTCCCGATTATTTTGAAAGGCACAGGAGAGAGAGAGGTGAAAGAGTCTTTACTCAATAAAAAAAATAGGGATAAAAGAATAATCCAAGGTATAAAGGGTCAGACTGAGGCACAACAAGGTCCAAAACACAGTCAGGACAAAAATCGGGTCACAGGCAGAGAAGTGAGCACTGGAACTTAAGGACATACTGTACGGAATTGTACAAAGACAATCTGTGAGGAGAGTAAATGGAAAACACACTGTATGTTTACGCAAGAGAGCAAGTGAGGGAACAGGTGAGCAGTGGGTGGGGGCGGGGCTTCAGGTCAGGTGGTTTGTTCTTCTTCTTTGTGGTAAAAAAAAAAAAAAAAACAGAATCATGAGACCTATCATGAGTTTACATAAGATGACAAACTATTGTGACCCACATTTACAATATCAGTCATGAGAAGAGCAAATGTGTGTGTAAACAGTTTGTCATTTCAACGTGAACAAAAGCTGACTCGACATTAACTTCAACTACAAGATTCTTTCCTCACAAAGGAATCTCCCTCCATTTCCCACCTCTTGTGGATTCTCAGTTTCACTTTCTTTCTCTCTCTCTCTCTGTTTGTGTGTGTGCAGTTTCTCACCGGGTGTGGCAAATGACGCAGCGCCCTCCACCGGCCCCATCAAGAGACGCACACAGTCCCTCAGTGCCCTGCCCAAGGACGGAGACAGGAAGGTCAGTCCACGGCGCAGACACGCCGTCATTAAGAGGAAAATGCAAACTGATACACAAAAGAGAAGGAAGTGATAACATATATTTCTCTTCCAAACGCCAACCAGAGGGAAAAGGACCACATCCGCCGCCCCATGAACGCCTTCATGATCTTCAGTAAACGTCATCGTGCTCGTGTGCACCAGCGACATCCCAACCAGGACAACCGCACAGTCAGCAAGATCCTCGGGGAGTGGTGGTACGCGCTGGGGCCCAACGAGAAGCAGCAGTATCACGATCTGGCCTTCCAGGTACAGACACGCACTGTTTTTTTTTTTCTGTTTCATTCCTACACTTGCTACTATTGCTTTGTCAGGGTTTTACTTCTGTGAAGTGAACAGTTTAATTTAACAGCAGCAGTAGTTGCAGGTGCAACGCAGAGCGGAAGCAGGTCAAACTGAATAAACAGAAAATAGAAATGATCCTCCTCTTTTTCTCCCGCCTCCTCTTCCTCCAGGTGAAGGAGGCCCACTTCAGAGCCCATCCAGACTGGAAGTGGTGCAACAAAGACCGCAGGAAGTCGCTGTCAGAGGGTCGCGGGACCCCAAAGGACCAGCGGGAGAGGAGCATGTCTGAGAGCATTGGTGCGTTTGAGATAATTAGCCTTCATTAGCCTTTTCCAAACTCATTTACTAACGGTATCTCAGAGGAAAAACCTCAGAGATACTTTCAGTATTTCAAAGAAAAGATCAATAATAAAAAACTTAATGTGGATATGTTAAACTTTGGCCTATAGAGGTCAAAATGCGTACTGCAGCCCATCTTGGCGTGGATATTCAATATACGTTCTGTATTCTTACTTCCTGGTTGGTCTCACCTGGTACACTGCATCTATTCTTTGTTTATATTGTGGCTATTGGCACATTAGGACAAAAACACTAGGTTTGTTTGAGTTTGTGGTCCCTAAATTGAAATTGTGTACATATCTTGTTCTCTGATATGGTCATATGACGACTTAATACATTATTGTGGCAGCCATTTTACTGATGCCTGTGCACAAGGTTTTAGATTTTTGTTTTACAGGTGTTTTCTTTGCAGCGTTATTATAATCTCTGAGTGTTTCCTCCTGTCTTCTGCAGATCCCCTGTCAGAGTCCCAGACAGTGGAGGAGAAGGGGGGAGGAGGCCCAGGCTGGCCGGGGGGTTCCGAGCGTCGCGGGGCACAGTTTGCAGGGCATCTATCGCGTCCAAGAGCCTATTCCCAGAGTGCTGTGCACACCCTGGAGCAGAGGCAGAGGGAGAGAGACTTGGAGAAGGTATGAAGTTGTTAATTTGTAGCTACGAGGCAGCAAACACACTCAGGGGATTACAAGAATTTGGAGGAGGCTCCTCGCTAAAACAAAAAGTGAGATCTGTCAGAAAAACAGCCACATGTATCAGTGTAATTCCGTCGATGTGTATTAAGTCAGGATCACCATGACCTCACAGTTAGAAAGTTACGTTTGTGCCTTCATTTCAGGATTTCTGAGAGTGCAGCCAAGGGGAAAAAAGTTAAAAAAAATACACAAAAATGCAGACATTAAAAGCAACAGGCTGAAGTATTTCTTAGAAATAATAATACAAGACGTTTGCCAGTATACGAGCCTCTGTGGGTCAATGTGAGTCTACACAGCTGACGTCTGTCCTTCACACTGCAGAGGGTTTTTTGGTTGAACTTCACAGCTGAGAGCATTGAGTGTTCAAAAAAAACATTTCAAATGGACTCGCTTGGTTCTTTGTGTGAGGCCTGGAGTTGTTACTGCTGAAAACACACTGGAACCTCTGGGGGAGCTCAGCCTCAAACTTCAAAGGTTTCACTTTCTACTTGTGCAGAGGCTTTGAAGGTTTGAAACTGAGGTGTTTGCTGCTTCGTTCCTAATCACAAAGGAGGAGGTCGGCATGTGAGCTCTTTTGTTTGAAGGCATTCGTCAGATGCCGCCGGCAGAGCTGTGTACGTAGCGTAGGAATGCTTTGATAATCGCTGTGTTACTTCCGTCTGATGTGTTGTCCCTCAGTAGTTTTACTTTTCAGTTTTGCGTTGATAATCCGTGTTCGAAGCAAAGTGTTTTCCCTGCATCAGCTCCCAGGATATATTTGTGAAAATATTAAAGCTCGGGTCTGTAATAGAGCTGAATGAAATTTGGCGGTTTTTGTGATTTGTGGTGTTATCCAGGTAGAATTCAGTATTCTCTGTGTAACAAATACAAATCATGATGAACAATTAGTTTAAAAAGGTAATGTTACAAAATAAGATAGGTCCATAAATAATCTCTGACAATGCAATAGATAGATAAAAATCATTGAATAATACTGTATACTGTATTAAACACAAGAACACACCTTGCCTGCTGTTTCGTAACTATAGTTCTGCCACAGTATGAGGACAAGTTTGGAGTCTGTCAGGCTACATCCATACAACTCCATTTTTTATTACAAACGTATAATATATGCCCAGGATGCACCTCTTGTCCTCCATTTTAGTTTGAAAATCCAGCAGAATTTTAAAAAAATAAATTTGCATTATAAAATGTCAATCAGTGGTGATATTTAAGAGATTTCTTGAATGCATCTTGTGGCTGCTCCTTTAAGGCAAACACACTGTAGATCCTGCAGAAGTGATAGAATGTACCTGAGTCTTTAAATGCATCTCATTTGCTGCTCCTGTCAGCTCAACACGCTGTGAAGCCTACATTACTTTCACTAGCTCTCATGCGCTGGATAGTTTACATCTGAAAACCTGTGAAGCCTGCTATTGCTAGCTTTCCCGCACTCCCAGACTCCCAACTTTAATTGTGCTCTTATGGAAAAAAAATGTTAATCTTCTTTTTTTTTTCTTCACCCCATCAGGACGAGGGGGCGAATGTGTTTCGCAGCCGGGCCCCGCCCCAGTCTCTGTACCAGGGTGGGGCCAGTGAGGACATGACCAGTGATGAAGAGCACATGGTCATCTGCGAGGAGGAGGGGGACGATGATGTCATGGGTGAGATTGATGCTCTGCAAAAAGGGATTTACTGGGCGACCACTTCCTACAGCGTATGGACACTCAACTAAAGAGTGTTAATGAAAATGCTTGACGGCTAAAATAAGAAACGGTTTCAGCCACAGATGAATCATTGCTAGATGCACATGAAACAGTACACATCATTTGATAGTGACACCTGTAGTTTGATAGATATTCTAGGTAGTCCTTCAAACATTAACTTTAAATTTCTCTTCCTCAGAAGATTCATGTCCTGAAGGCTCCATCGACCTCAAGTGTAAAGAGAGAGTGACGGACAGCGATGAGGACGAACCAGATGGACTGGTGAGCTTTATTTAGAAGCTTCTCTGGAATTTTCTGTTGTTGTTGTCAAGTTATCAATAACAGCCTTATATCACCCTCTCCCATTTGTATATATATATATATAAAAAAAGGAGATGGTTCAGTATCTCTTGTGATGTAAAAATAAACAAGATATTTACAGAAAAATAAAAGGGACGTAATAATGTGAAAAGTCTTGTTATATCAAGATGTGTTATTATGACATACAACCTCATCATGTTATGACAAGAATCTATAAATGATCTCATTATAATGTGATAACGTGTCATGTTTTAAGCGTATTTCACCAACGACTGACTATGCTGCGATCTCATAGGCCTCTCGGTGTTATAATGAGATAATTCATCATGTTATGTCTTGAAACATTTCACATTATAATGAATTAACTTGCAGTGGCACAATATGAAACGTTTATTTGTATAATTAAAGCATTCGTAGTGGCTTGTCTTAATCTAATAAGGTTGTGTGTCATAATAAAATGGAAATTGTTTGATTTCAAGTAATTATGTGACAGTCTTTTCTTTCTTATTTTTGCTGCGTAGCAAAAATATGCTTCTGTAGAATATTGATTCACTTAAATTTGTTCAGTGTGTTTCTATATGTAAAGCAGGGTGTATATATAGAATTAAACCCATACATTTTCCAAAGTTACTTAAAGTTGAAAAAGAGAAGAACTTTGCATGAAAAACTTTTTTCCGGCTTTGATCTCGTTCCTCTCTTCATCTCCCTCTTCCCTCCAGCATGGCTTACAGCCAGTGTCCCGGCCCTCCCTCTCCTCCTCCTCTCCCTCCATCCCTCACTCCGACTCCACCTCATCTCAAGGAAACGGCGCAGCAGGAGGTGGAGGAGGCGCTGAAGATAGTGCTGAAAGGAAGAGAAAGAGAGGCACCGACGGAGGAGAGGAGGGGAGAGAGGGAGGACCCAAGAGAGAAGAGGCAGCCGCAGGTGGAGGAGAGGAAGGTTGTGGAGGAGGACAGGGAGTCTCCTCATTGACACCCAGCGCTGCAGCTCCCATCACTTTAGCCCAGCAGAGTCTGACCCAGGTCCACAGCACGATCCGCATGGCTCCAACAATGGTGACCAATGTGGTACGACCCATCGCCAGCACACCTATCCCCATCGCCAGCAAGCCAGTGGAGGGAGCCGTCACCCTCAGCGCCATACCCCAGGACAAGAAAGCCACTCTCCTGATTGGAGGAGGCGGAGCTCAGCAGCTGCCACTCGCCGTAGGGGGTGGGTACCTGTCCTCGTCCTCCTCTCCTGGTCCAGTCAGTATAACTCCTATGGGCGGCAGCAGCCTGGTCACTAACCTAGTTCTGGGAGGCTCCTTTCCTCCTGCCCACCCTGTCCAGGTCCTCAACCCACAACCCACTCAGCCGCACACACAGATCCCCCTCCCCATCCTCAGCTCCCAGCTCCACCCCTCTGGCTCCAAGCCGCTAACGCAAGTCCAGTACATCCTGCCCACCGAGAGCCCCTCCTCCCCCCTACTCACCCACCAGCAAATCCTCTCCCTGCCCAACAATGCCACCCTGGCCAATGGCGTGCACTCGGGGGCGGGAATCAGAGTCAGCCCCGGGACCAGAGGTGAGCTAGACGACAATCATTGGCCAACACAAGTGTTTTTTCACATGTCCGCTCAACATCGGAGATCACTTTTGCTGTAGTTGCCACCACATTCTTGTTGTTAATTATCTCCACAGGAAGCACTGAAAATAGATTTGATTTGCTTACGTAAACCTGAAGTAAATGACTGACAGGAGAAACTACTGATAGGAGTACGAGCGCCTGCCGCCCACCCGTGATTTAATCACTCTGCTCTTAAGAGTCAGAAGCAACTGAATTTTCACTTCACGTACATGAGCAGAAGAAGTGTCCTTTCATGCTGTCCTCTGTCTCTGTCTCTCTCTCTCTCTCTCTCCACATGTCTCCACCTGCCCGTCGCTGCTCCCTCTCCACTTTTTCCTCTTTTGGCTCGATTCATCTCTTCCTCTCGTGCTGAGTGGTGTAATTCTCTGCGTCTGTTTTCCTCCTTCTCACTCATTAGTCCAAACCCAGTCGCCGGTCTTGCAGAGCAAGATGTTGGTTCCCATGGCAACAGTGAGAACAGGGTCTACTTCTCCTCATCCTTCTATCTCCCTGGTGGCCCCGCCTCTTCCTGTGCAGAACGGCCCCACGACAGGAAACAAGGTACGATGTGAAAGCTAACAGACGCTTAAAGTGTCGACGGAGTGTCAAAGATAACAGAGATGACAGGTTTACTGCTCTGTGGTGAAGTCGTATCAGAAAACTTCTCTCAAACACTGGAAACTAATAACTACTAACACTTATTTTCACTAAAGATTAATCTGTATCATAATAATCTATAATTATATGTCATTATATTTCATGCAACAAGATGCAACCTCAGGTGCTTTATGCATTAAAATATATCTAAATACATTAGATCTAATACATTTAGAAAGAAACATTAGTTAAAACATTTTAATTAAAATAAAATCAGGTCACATGATGATACAGTAAAGTCTAAAAACCACATATATTCAGTTTTTCAGGTTTATTCATGTAGAAAAGTTTTTTGTGATCAACTTTTTATTTTATTTTTACTGCAAACTATAGAAAGGTACAAGTCAGTGTTACAACAATACATCACAAGGTACATATTCAAATATACACATACCTATACACAGATATATGAATAAGCTAAAAAAACAAACAAACAAAAAAAGAATAATTTGTTGTAGAAAGGTTATGAAACCAGAAGAAACATATATTAAAGAAGCTGAAAAATCTGATAATTTGGGATTTGATTGTGAATCTGGCTGCTTCACTGTTCTGTTTTTTTATCATTAAAATGTATTAACCATGACAATTTTATCCTTTCACATCAAGAATTTGCCTGACTTCATGTCTCTCCACTGTCAAAGGTTGTTGTTAAAGTTTGTGTATTTGAAGTTTGAAGGGACAAAAACTTTTGTTTACATCTCCACAGATCATCCAGATCGCTCCCATGCCTGTGGTCCAGACCAACGTTCACTCCAGCGGCACAGCAACAGTGCATCCTGGTAGCCCCTTTCCTGTCTCCCTAGCAACAATGGTGGCTCCTGGAGCCGCGCCCCCACAGACCGTTCTTCTGACCTCCCCACCCACCAGGTCACTGACAGAGGCAAAAAAACACCTGAACAGACGGCAACATATTCTCTCACTCTCACCTTTCTGACATTTAACCTCCCTCTTCTTCAGGATCACATACGTCCAGTCCGGCCCCGGGGTTACCACAGCAACGCCCCAACAGGCCACACCCACTCAGGGCCCTGCGTATCTCCCAGCAACTCTGGGCTTCACTGCCATCGCCCCAGGCGGGCAAACTCTGGTCCAGCCAATCGTTGGTCAGTCACCACTGCTCGCTCCGGCTCCACTGATGAGCTGTCAATCACAGATATCCCCCGGCCAGACCTCAGCAACCTCTGGCCGTCAGGTAAACAGGTCAAATGTTATAAGGAATTAGAAAATTAATAAACATCTCTCTTGCTGAAAAAACTGTAGACATGAAGTTTTGATGCCTTTTTTTGAAGCACAGATATTGCGGATTTAATGACCTCATGTCTGTGTTTTACCAGCAGTGTATGAATTAATTAAACCTCCTCTAAAGTTTATTCCAGTGAAAAGTGCTCACTCAGAAAAATCGAGTGCGTTCGCTTTGAAAAGGCAGGAGCAGACGCAGCTCTGGAGGCTGAGGGATTAAAGGTGGCGGGTTGATCATTCTGGTATTGATAAGTCATCACTACATTAGCTTTGAGACATTAGGGAAATTAGTGTAAACAAACAAATGTGTATATTGGCAGCTTTTCCTGGCCTCTGTGCTGCATCTTTAAATCTTGGCTCCCAGGTTGTTGCTGGGTTGATTCAGAAACACGATCCATATTTAGTCTGACAGGAATTTAAATGTTACAGAAAGTGTGCACAGGCACGCACGTCCAATTTCAGTCAACTCTGGCTGCTGCTCAGGCACGATTGACAAAGTGACAAGGAGCAAAAAGTTGCTGCCCCCAGAGGAAACTTTATTTCATAACTGACCAGGTGACACTTCTTGCCACAGTTGTTACTCACCAGCTTCGATCTTCTTCACCAGGTACTAACTGCCATTTACCCAGCGCAGACTGTTGCGCTCGCCTCTGCCGTGGTCTCCGTTACCACCACCGCGCCGCCTGCATTCGGAGCTCCGGCTTCAGCCCAGGATGTCACCTACCCACCTTCTCCGTTAGCGACGGAGCTGCAGGCTTCAGTAATGGCTTTGTTTCAGCCCAGCGTGGCAGCGGACGTGAAGCCAAAGGTGGAGGTGAAGAGGGAGAATCAGGCGGACGCTGAGGCGGATGACGACGGAGGGCGGGAGACTTTGGGGGCCATGCGTATGAACAACATCGTTACAGGTAACTGTAGTTTTATGTGGTTGTCAGAGTCAGAGTTTGCTTTGTCCTGGTTCCACCATTTAGTGTCAGGCACTGTAAACTTGTTTTTTGTAAACAAAAGAAACCATATTTTTCCTCATAGACTTGCATACAAACTCGTGAAGTTGCCCCCTGGTGGCCATTTAAGACAATACATGTTTCAGACACTTCTGCATTATCTTCACTCTCCGTACCAGGATATAACATCATTTCCTTTAATTTTTGGGGGGTTGTAATGAATCATTCAGCCTCATATCAAGCTTAACATCACTTTCATGTGTGCTAGTGAAAAAAGAGGAGGATGTCATCGGCCTGTACATCAAGGAGGAAAATATGAGAGACGGCTACGGCAGAGAGAAACTGAGCGACGTGGATGCAGAGCGTGAGAGAGGGATGAAGGAGATGGGTGAGAAGAAGAAAGGCAGAGAGATGGACAGAGAGGACCACGGCATCAGAGACAGTAACAGCAGCAGCAAAGAGGTGAGAAAAAGCCCAGTATTGAAAAACCTTTCTTTAATCTTGGGTTAAATATCTTCTATTATAGACTTGTTTAATCTCCTCACCAACCCTCACACTCTCTCTCTCTTTCTTCCCAGGCTGGACCTCGTTCTCCTCCTCCTCTGCCCTCAGGTTTGGACCCACCTCCTCCTCCTCCCTCTGCAGAGAGAGAACCCCCCTCTTCCTCGAAGAAGACCAAGTTTCGTCCCCCGCCGCTCAAAAAGACACCGGACTCCCATGACAAGTAAGTGAGGAGGAAACTCAAGTTTGTTATAATTTAGCCCTTTATTAAACTTTTGTTTAAATGTCCAATGTGTATGTCTCTTCTATAATTTAATTATAGAAGACACAAACGATGTTCCTTGCATTTATAGATATTCATGGTTTGGATAAAAACATTCAATTAAGCTAATTCAGAATAAGTAAATAGAGAAGAAATGTCCTGCCAAATGAACAAAAACAAAATAGAGGAAAACAAAAATCTGCAACAGCAACTTACAGACCAGGAACAAATGGTAAGATCCACTTTGTGGTTTTTTGGCAGTCTTGGGAGAAAGCTGGTGATTCTTAAGAGATTAAGTGCCTGAGTTTGAATCACAGACAGCAAACATGGACTTTACAGAGAGTGAAAGCCTGAGTGAGCTCACAGCTTACTGTGTTTTTAACTGACTGAACAAAACCTGAATGAAAACAGCAATTTTGCACCACCACCCCCCCCGACTGACATACATGCTTTTTTTCTTCCTCATTCTAAACTGAGTCCGTGGCTCAGAAATAAAAATGTTACATTGGCCTCTGCTCTTTGTCAAAGGAATCAATAATAATAAAAAACAAAAAATAAATCAGTTCTCATCACTCTTCCTGAACCATTTTGTGTTACCAGTCTCTCACCGAATCGGTGCCAAAGCAAAACAAAGCAAGTTTGCCAGGTCCTTCTGTCTTTGTGGTCATTGTTCTCTCTGTTTTAACAGTTTATGTTTCCTCCTGCTGAGAGAGCTCGTACAACAACAGCTCTTGTCTTCTGTATTTGTGGCGTCAAACAGCTTGAAGATGAGCTGCAGCTCTGGACAGGACTCATAGTTCTGTTGACTTTATTTTGACACTGATTTTTCCCTTGTAGTGGGATCCAGGTTCATTTTTAGTTTGTATAAATCGCGGCGGAGAAACTCGTTTACTGAGTGTGAGTGGGCAGAATGCTCAACCTTTATCTTCTTTACTGAGACGGTGGGAGTGCGGTGGGGAAGCCGCAGAGAAAGAAAAGGCTCCGGCGGCTCTACAGCATGATTAATGCCAACACATTCAGAGGACGTCCCCTGGTAATTTCACCACCACATTAGTGGACTGATGTGGCTGCCGCTGTGTGTTTTTTTTTTATTTGTGCAGGGTCTTGTCGGAGACGTACTTCGAGGAGCGCTTGGCTGAACTTCCCGAGTTTAATCCAGAGGAGGTTCTTCCCTCGCCCACTCTGCAGAGTCTGGCCACGTCGCCCAGAGCCATCCTGGGCAGCTACCGCAAGAAGAGACGCAACTCCACCGGTGAGTAGAGACGTTTTCAGACATGAGCACAGTGAAATTTCCAGAGATTTGGGTCCTGACATATTACAAATGCAGTAAGACACTGATTAAGTGAGATGATTTCATAACAAAATGCTATCAGACCTGAGTGATTGTTTGTGTGTAAACACCAGCATTCATTTCATCCTGTCAAACTACTAAAGACCAGATTTTTTTAATCGTAGAGTTCACTTCTAGAGTTATACTGCGACCTGTGTGCAGTCGTCTCACTTTACCGTCTCAAGGTTGCCACTTCCTGCGTCTTTCTTGACATGTGAAAAAAATCACTTCCTCTGTGCAGCATGGGACTATTGCCAGGTGACATCAGATCGAAACATTACACATTGACATTTTATTTTAAACGTGTTCCAAACTAAACTAAATCCCCAATACAGTAAATAAATTACACTCAAAACAAAGCACCCTGCTTTCATTTGTTTGTCTCTTTCTATTTCTGCATTTTCTACTTTGCTTTTTAATCTACACTACCATTCAAAAGTTTGGGGTCACCTATACATTTTTTAATCTATTTTTTTGTCTTCCATTAAAAGTCACGTTTGTATTCATCAAAAGAGTTGCAAAATGAATAGAAAATATAGTCAAAACATTGACAAGATTAGAAACAATGATTTTTATTCAAAATAATCATTTTGCCCTTTCGTCAAAGAACCTGCAAAACTGTTTTCAGCTGTACTAACATCATTGCACAAGGGTTTTCTAAACATCCAATAGCCTTCTAACGCCATTAGCAAACACAATGTACCATTAGAACACTGGAAATGGGCCTCTATACACCTATGTACATATTCCATTAAAAACCAGACGTTTGCAGCTAGAATAGTCGTTTACCACATTAACAATGTATAGAGTGTATTTCTGATTCATTTAATGTTATAATCATTGACATTTCTAAGTGAGCCCAAATTTGTGTGTAAATTTCACCATTCTTCATTGTTCTTTATGAACCCTGTCACCTTCCGATTCCCTTCTCTTCATTCACTTACATGTTCCTTCCTCTCCACACTGTCATCCCTCTGTCCCTCAATATTCTCTTCACTCACGGTTCACATTTCCCATGTGCAGAGCTGGAGCTGACGGCAGACGACCCCAGCTCCCCGAGGAGGAAGACTCGACGTCTGTCCAGCTGCAGCTCGGAGCCCAACACCCCCAAGAGCGCCGCCAAGTGTGAGGGAGACATCTTCACTTTTGACAGAGCAGGTAAAGACGTGACCGCGATCATCAGCGTTCAACACACAGCAGCTGCACATATGCTGATCCACACAGTGTAATGGCCAATTTATTTTGTCCAACCAGGCATGGAGGGGGAGGACCTCTTAGGAGACTTGGACCGGGTTCCTTACTCGTCTCTGCGCAGAACTCTGGACCAGCGGCGGGCTCTGGTCATGCAGCTGTTTCAGGAACACGGCTTCTTTCCATCAGGTAAAATCACCTGTAAACAGAACACAAGAAGACTACAGGAACGTCTGTTCCCTCTTTACAGAGAACATAATTCACACTTACTCACAAAAAGAGTGGTTATGAATAAAAAACAGGTTTGAATTGTTATTGAATATTTGTTTAATAAGAACACAAATGAACAAAATAGGGCTCTTAATCTGTTAATCTGTCGATTATTTTCACGATTAATTGAGTAATTGCTTGGTCAGGAACCAAAATGATTTCTTTGTTGTATAGAGCAAAGAAAAGCTGAAAAATCGGAAAACTTGTTTTAATTCTTTTAAAAAAAGACTCAAACTAGTTGACGATTAACTTAGTAATTCATTAATAATCGATTAAGGTAGTAATTGTTTCAGCCGTAAATTAAAAATGCATCATCGATCACTTCAATATTTATTTATACAGCACCTTCTGTGCAAAATAGCAAAAGAAAGTGCTTAATTAACAAGTGGTCACAAATAACAATAAATTGACAATAAAATAAGTATCTTAAAAGAGAGTGTAAGAAATAAAACAATGGATCAAAAAAATGCTAAGATAAAAAGGTAGATCCCAGGATTAAATATTCAGTGGCTGCTGAGTTCTCAGCTGCTCTGACAGGAGTTTTAATTCCTCTCTGTTTCCCTCTGCAGCTCAGGCCACCGCTGCCTTTCAGGCTCGTTACTCCGACACGTTCCCCACCAAAATGTGTCTGCAGCTGAAGATCCGCGAGGTGCGTCAGAAGATCATGCAGACGGCCACGCCCGGAACCCTCGAGCTCGGCGTCTCGGTCGAAGCGGTGAACGCCGCCTCGTCCCTCGGCTCCTCTTTCAATCAATCGGCAAAGGAGGACGGCGGGGCGGAGCAACACGGAGACAGAAGCCGGAGCCCGGAGGAGCCGAAGAGCGAAGGATCATAAAGCTGGAGAGGACGACGTAGTCGAAAATATCAAAGACAAGAAGACGGAGAGAGAGAAAGAGAAAGAGGAGTGTGTGTCATTCCCTCAGAATGTTCCTGTATGTGTTGAAGCAGTTTGAAGGATGACTGACTCCAGCACAACCTGTTCCACTAATCTCCACCAGACCTGGGCAGAAACACATTTGAATATGGTCACAAACATTCAAGCGACTCGAGGTTTGACAAATCAGACAAAACAAAGAAAGAAAGAAAAAAACAACGCCTCAAAACTGGACAAAATCACAGAAACGTCCTGATGATGAGTCGAGTTCTTCTCTTGTCGTCGTCGTTTTGACCCCCGTTTTCTTTTCTCTCAAATATCCAGAATGTTTTCGCTTGGCCCAGGTCTGCTCTCAGCACATTTGTACAGTAGTTTGTAGTTTGACACACAAACTCCCTGGTGCACACACACACACACACACACACAAACCATGATAATCTCCAGCACACACACACACACACACACACACACACAGACCCACATCCTTACCAAATTAGACTGTTACTCTTGGTGGACGATCTCCAGGATCATCGACACACACACACACACACATACAAAGGCACTTTGTCACTTATTATTGTGCAGATGCAGTTTGCTGTTGCCAGCCAACCAGCCCTCAGATGCCATGGACTCGACCTCCTCCTCCCCGCTCCTTCCACTCCTCAGCACAGTGGTCGGCACGCAAACACAACCCCAACGACCTCCACTGCTATTCCACAGCCCCTCAATGCTGCAAGACAGACAGCACACACACACACAGATACACACACACACACACACCTTCACCCCCTGGTCTGACCAAGCCATTGGCCTGCACAGTTTTAGTGATTGTAGTGAGAAGAGAGACTGAAAGCATGAAATCTGTTTGCTCCTGAAGAGACGACAGGAGCTGCGACGTCGTGTGACCAATCTTTGCACCTTCCGTTGTTGCCATGTTGAAAGACTGAGTCCTCGTTGGCAGGAGCTGATTATTAATGTCTGTATATCTGTTGGGGAGAGGAGGAGGAGGAAAAAGAGGAGGAGGAGGAAGAGTCGTCCTCTCCCCGCAAACCTGTGTGACCAGGCACCGTAAAGAGATTATGTAAAGAGACTAGTGGTTGTGAGGCTTTTTGAAGAATCAACGTTTAAGTTCGACACTGACTGGCTCCCGACAGAGTCCCACAGAGAAAAGTAAAATGCAGAAGAAGAAGAAGAAGAAACTGGACGACGTTCAACGCACGGATGATTCGTATTCCGACAAACAGGAAGGCAGATTATCATCGTCGTCGTCGACAACAATATGAGACAAAGATTAACAACAGAGGAAAGAAGAAGAATTTTAACCAAACTGCTCTCAAACTCCCCGTGGATAATATGATGTTGCTTTCTCTTGTTATCGTTGCCGTGGAAATAACCAGTTTTACCGTGGCCTGTTTTCCTCTCTCGTGGCTCTATTGTGTTTCTTCTCCAGCATAAAAAAAAAGATAATAATCGTTTAAAAAAAAAAAAAAAAAAAAAAAGAAGAAGAAGGGGGACAAAAATCAGTCTGTGACCTCCTCCCCCTCACTTTGAATCGTCCACCTCCCCTCACTGTTTCTCACCAGAGGAGGAAGAGTGTGTGTGTGTGTGTGTGTGTGGGGGGGGAGGAGGTTCAGGGGGAGGCGTTGTTTGTCGTTTTGTAAAACGTTGAAAATCAGGTGTTTGCACAATATGTGCGGCCCTTCTCGTCCGGGGACGGCCGTAAGTTAAATCAGGAAAGTATTGTTTTTAGAGATTGTTTTAGTAGAAAAAAAAAGATAAATAATAACCTTGTTCCGTATGTTATCAAAAAACAAAAAAACAAACAAAAAAAAACCTCTTTCCTTCCCTTGCTTTTTCCTCCTCACCCGTCTCCCTCAAAGTGTTGTTAGAAAGTGCCCTTAAGCACTGGTCCCGGGTCAAGCGCTATGTAGCTCAGGATGGTTCTGGTTAGGGTTAGTTCAGGGAAAGCAGATCCTAGACCAGCACTGGAGGGCAGTCTCTCTGAAGCCCTCCCTCTGCCCTCTCCTCTTGACACTTTATCCTTTCCCATCAAATGGTGCAATAGGACGTTTATTTTTATTTTTTCCTTTTTTTCGGAAACGGGTGGGATATTCTGCTTTTTTTGGGGGGAGGGCGGGGCGGGGGGCGGGGCTCTGTGCCATAGATATTAAATGGAGTCAGTGACAGGAAAGAGCTGTTGTTATACTATCTTTAACTATGGTATAAATCGAGACAAAAGAAAAAAAATGAATCACACAATTATCGTTGAAGAGATATAGAGTATAACTTACTAAAAGTCAAAGAAAACTTTTTAAATAGCACTTTTTGGCTCTTTGCTTCCTCGGTGAAGAGTGGGGGGGTAGTTATGATGATCATTATTATGATGATGATGATGATGATGGGTATCTCTTTTATTTCTCTGTATACAGTTGGATGTGTGAAAAAAGATATATAAATATATACAGGTATTTCTATATAAATGTGCATTTAGGTCTGTGTTTGTGTGTGAGTGTGTATGTTTTTGGCACATGCAGGTAGCACGCGAACACACACCAACCTCTTTGTTTTCCTTTCACCACACAGCAGCAAACAAACCTTATCAATAGTATATTTTTCATTGTATTCCACAGTCTATATTCTACTCTAGAGACAGTATTTTTATAGTCACCACGACTATTTTGTCCGTCATCATGACTGTTACCAAACTCACTGGATTCAGGATATATATAAATGACACACACGCATATATATATATATATATATACATATTAAATGTATAAATCACACAGGTTAATGACGGAGTGTAAGACTTATGGATTCACATCACTCTGGGGTCAGGGCTGTAAAGTGTCCCTCTGCATGCATGTACAATCACATGCACACACACACACACACCCATATACACAGACTTATGTGCATATACACACACACACGTATGCGTGTACACTGTATGATTGTGCTTAAACATAAACTGTCCTTACTTTGGAGAAGGAAATTTTAGGATGAGCGAGGTGAGTGTTATCTCATAAGCAGGCATGTTGACCATGTGCAATATTTCTAAACAACAATGACAAAAAAAAAACTAAATATTGAAAAATATTAAAGATCTAACACAACGCCTGATGTCAAGTGTGTTTATTCCGCAGTCTTAACTATCTCCAGTGTCTTAAAAAAACAACGCTCTTGGCTTCCATAACTTTGCCCTATGATCTGTTCGTTCAGTTCATTTCCAACAGGAGATCAAAATGCTGAATATTTTAATATTTTAAAAAGTGAAAATGGGAGAGAAAAACTATGAAAACACTCACAAGAATGTACTGAAGTCAAACATTCTGATGTATGAAATTAGCTACGCAATGTTAGAGATGGTGACCAAAAACCTTAATAAATGTAAAGAAAACTGCAACTAAATTTGCTTTTTTCACCATTGCACTGTTAAAAAAAAGCACTATTAGAAATAATCCAAAAATGTTCTTCTGCTAAGAAAACAAATCCGCAACCACTAACCAACTTTTGGCCACTTATTGTTGCCACAGTAACCTGCATACAGATCAAAGGAAGGTGATGGTGGCCTGCTGCTTGGCTAGTGGGAACATAAAATGTGAAAATTTGTTTTTTCTTTTTTAATAACAGTAATCCCTGCTAATTCTGCAAATGAATCACCCTCAAACTCGGTCAGATTACAGGTTCTGCAGGTCCTGATGTGCACACCAAGTTCTGTGAGTTTTCCTGCTTGACAAGACCCCTAAAAATGTGCTCAAAGAGTAAGTAAAAGAAAAAGGAAAAAGATGATGATTATGATGATGGAAATGAATAATCAGTGCAAATACAACAGGACCTTTGCACCAGTTAATAAAAATCCCAAGATGAAAAGATAAAAGACATTCTCCTTTTCTTGTTTGGTGACATTGTTGTATTTATCAGATTTATTGTTATTTTACGAGCACCTAAAGGTAAACAAAATGTTAAAAAAAATTAGATTAGTCCTGCAATAACCTGTTAAATAATGTTACATTTCGTGTTTTAAACCTCTGATTTTATGCTGTTTCATTGATTGACATATGTTCCTTCTGTGGCCTACATCTACTGTGAAGTAATGTTAAATTTGTAGTTGTTTTGATTTGTGAAAGTCAAAGTAGCAAACCTGAGCAACAGCTACGTTGAACTTCATTTCCCAGGTGGCATTGCGAGCGGTCTGTTTCTAGGTGTCTAGCAACAGCTATCAGCCCAGACAGCCGGCGGCAACGCGATCACTGTTTGTCGGTGTGCCTTCCGTGACTAGTCGCTGTCTTGGTATCCATAATTAATAGTCGGTTGGTTGAATATAGTGATAAACAAACAACCCTGACCCCTGCACAGAGATATGAGCGGCAGCGGGCGGCCAAGGACCAGCTCGTTTGCTGAGCCGCCAGGTGTTCTAGGAGCCGCCGCCGCTGCTGCTGCGTCCTCCGGATCAGCCGCTGCCGTGGGGAGCAGCACAGGAAAGTCCGGGGTCCCTCAGGCCTCCGGCACCAGCTCGTCGGGATGCCCGAACCTCAAGCTTGGCAGTAAGTTTATTTTGTACTAGCTACATGTTCTCCATTGTAGTCTCTCTGACCATCCAATGCCTCTCCGTGGTTTTATTTCTAAATGTGCATGTCGGTGTTTTGTGTCATTATCCGGAGTAAAGGCGTATTTGCTCCCGTGTTGAAGCTAACCAACTTGCTAGCATGCTAACTAGCTAACACGCTAACGTCAGCCACTTGTTTTGCATGTAACCAGACTCCCGTTCTACTGTAGGATGTATTTAACCACACTGGTGACGAACTAGTTAACTCGTCTTCGATTTAACCCCATGAAAACAGTAATTTTAATCAAAAATCTGAATAATACAATTCAAGAAATAAGCGTGTCTGCTTGTCTGCTGACCGTGTGGTCAATGTTAGTGAGCTGTCGTTGTTTGAGCATAAACAACACAACATGTACACTCCTGCTGCATCATTCGTTGTTCCTCAGTTGTGTGTCTGTTGTTGGGAGTGTGTGATTGTCAGTCATCAGCCAGGCTTGTCCTGGAGAGACGGGTCAGGATGGAAAAGTTGCCTTGTCACCAAGGTCACCTGTGGGGCAAAGGCTCAGCAGCAGGTGGCTGAGGATGCAAGAGATGCTCTGCTCTTGTTTGCTGGAATGTAAATCATTTCAATTTCCAATTAGAATTTCTTAATTGCGAATTGTACATGTCAATTTAATCAAGCCTTATTAAACACCAAACTCGGTGCTGGAGCAGCACACATCTGCTTTCAGGGTGCAGTAGCGATTGGGGTACCTTGCTTGGCAGCACCTCAGCCCTTAAAGCTGCCCCCAGATTTGAACTGGCAACCCCTGTCCCTTCCAGTAGAACACTCCTCTGTCTGAAAATGCAGCAAAGCATGGGACCAACACATGTAGGCGCCTGAGGACATGGGAATTTCCCCTCATGGACATCATGACTGAAATATTGCAGTTAGAATGCCGATCGTGGCAATGCATTAGCATATATGTGTTGTTGACAGTTAAGTTGTTGAAGAGATGTAAAATAAAACTTCATCTTCATCATTATTGGATATAAAAAAGTCCAGTTTGGCCAAAAAATAGCAAATATTGACCTGATGAATTAATGGAAACCTGTACTTTTTTCAGTGCAAAACAAGAATCCTCTGTAAAAACCTATACAACATGACGTCATGGATTGACTACAAAAAGTCAGGCTGTTGTGTTAACAGTTGTCCTGATGATTAACTTTTTTGTGGGTGATTTTTAATTGTGATTCTTGATAATATTGTACGCATCGTCCCATCGCTCCATCTCTGTGCATGTGCGATAATCCAAACGTTATCATCCACGAGCAGTCGGCGGCGGTGCGTGCCTTTAATACTGTGTGTGTACTGAGTGTGAATGCAGGGTTAAGAGTTCAAGAGTGACCCGTATTTTTGTCGACTCCCTCAACAGCAGCAGCAGTAATAGCAGCCAGTCAACTCTCACTGCCTGAGGGTCTGCTGAGCTCATATGTCGCCTTTGGCTGTTACAGATTCTCTTTTGGTTGATTGATGGATACACTGTCAAGTTTGGAAGGCATCGGGGCTGTTTTAAGAGGCAGGTCTGACCTATTTAGGCTAATATTTGTGAAGGAGAGTGATTTGACAGGTCATTGGGAAATGATGGTAGAATAAAACAATGGTGAAGAAAGATTAAGCATCATGTGTGGCCATTGCCATGCCAACCAAAGGGTTTGAATTAGTCCAGAGTTCAGTTTCTGCTCAGTAATCTTGTATCCTGTAGTTTAAAGTGATTTTCAAAGATCAAACATTCTCTTTCCATATACATTTTTTTTGTGTGTAAAACATGGGTGAGATTAGTTGGTGGATTTAGGAGTAAGTCGGTCACAATGGGCAGATATGTTAAGGATTTGACACTTGTCTGCATCTAAAGCAGCTGATGTGCTGAGTGTCCTATGAATGAACTCACAAACTCGGTTGCATTCTTGTCAGCGAAAGAAAGGAAATGAAGATGGAAAATTCCGCTGTGGCAGCAGTTTTGCTCCTTTTTCACAGTTTAATATTTTCCCTTTGCATTTTATTGTGCCATAATGTACTTGCTGCCAGTCCCCTTTACTTCAAATGAGCATTTAAAGTATCACCTCATCACTTTAAAGATATCATGACGTGAGTGAATCGGGGAGCTTATGGAGTTTCAGTATAATTTTACAGTATTGCTTCCAAAGGGAAATGGATCTACAGATACCCCTTAGTGTCCGAACGGAAATAATTGCCATTGTCACAATAACGGCAGAAATTCGCTTTAAATCCACCTGGAAAGAACTACGTAACCTTGGCATTTTGGTAAGAAAAAAAGTGTTGGTTTGTTTCGATTTGTGTATTTGTGCATATTTTCTAAAAGCATATTGATACATGTAAACATTGCATGCGTTACATATAAAAACATAACTTAATTTAGAGTCTCGTGCGAAATAAACATGGTGTTTACTTTGTTTCTATGGTAAACCGTCCCAACAACTTTGAGACAATAGATCCTTGTTTGAAAGCTCACTCTTGCACCAGCAGTTGTCCCTGCAGAGTACATGACCTGCTTACATTTGGGAAGATCTTTCAGCATTAAACTGCATATTAATAAGGTAAATTAAACTTCATTCTCTTGAAGTTGCTTGGCTTTAGGAATGTGGAGTTCATTTCAGTTCAGTGTGTGTGTGTATGAAAATGAGACATTAACATAAAAACCTGCTGGTTTAAACAGAATGGTGTGCGCGCCTTTAAAAGTTTTCAAATATAGATTTAACTAGACTGGATATCTGCTCCTGTTTGAGTGCAAGATTTTGGCGTGATACGGTTTGAATATGGTCATGATTTCCTGCTAGAGACTTGAGTTTCCTGGTGTGAACGTGAGGGAAATGTCAGGAAGCAGAAAGCAGCACTGATATGAGGTCAGACACAATGAAGTGATGATAAATCAGAAACTCTATCTGAGCCTGGAGTGGGGCCTCATTTTTACAAAGATAGATTATTGATCTCCGACAGGTCTTGACTCTGTGACAGCTTTGTATTTCCTCCACCTCTGTAAAAAAATGGAATGGCAGCAGGAAAATTAGTTCCAACATCTCCATCTTTATGGACGGACAATCCAGATACTCTGCCATTTTTTACTGTTTCTTGCACTTCTGTATTCACATTTAGCCCGTCGTAGTAATATTCACTATTATACATGCACATGTCGCTATGCTGTCAACTTGGAGGAAACATCACTCCCAGTTAGTTTGGTTTTGAGGCTTCAAGCGACAGAAACTACATATTGTGCATTTAAGTAAACCATGTTAAAGTCTTTCTACTTAATTAATACAGATCCAGACATTCCTACAACATGCTTTTAATTTGTAATTTTTGTCATTTCGTAGCCAAACAAAACTCGCTCTAAGAACACTTGTGTTATCACAGTTGAGTGAGTTGAGTCACTCAACAAGTCACATGGTTTCAGCTGTAATATTGACTGTGTGTGTCTCTTTATGCTTGTATTTGTTACCTCTTCAGGGCCTCATTTCTGTCATAAACACTGACCTTGTCAGGACCAGTAGTCCTCATCGATAATTTGGTCCCACTGAGGTGACAGGAATAGTGGTTAGGTTAAGGTTAGCGTAAAGCGTTATCTTGTTATAGTTATGATTAGGAATAACACTTTTTGTTAGGCTGTCCAAGTGAATGGAAGTCAATGCTGTGTCCTCAAAGTGTGGCTGCACAAACATCTGTGTGTGTTTGTGTTGATATGGTCACACACAGGCACCAGGACATGCAGTTCTTGCTGTAAGAGGGTTATATCAATAAGTGCATTGTTTTTTTTTGTTTGGTAAACAAAGCAGTAAGTGTGTGTGTGAGATTGTGTGCTTGTGTGTGTGTATCATGTGTGACAGTGATACACCATGATGACAAGGGCTAACTCCATTATTATTTAAACACCACAGATGAGCAGAGGAAAATTACATTTCCATTATTAACCATTCTAGTCAAAGGAATTAAGAATGTGAGTCAGTGTGAAATTCCAGAAGTGTAAATATATATATATATATATATATATATATTTATATATATATATATATATATATTTTTGTATATATATATATATTTTTATATATATATTTTTATATATATATATATATATTTATATATATATATATATATATTTATATATATTTATATATATATATATATATATATTTATATATATATATATATATATATATATATATATATTATATATATATATATATATATATATATATATATTTATATATATATATATATATATATATATTTATATATATATGTATATATATATATATATATATATTTATATATATATATATATACATATATATATGTGTATGTATGTATGTATCTATATCTTCCTAAGGCAACTTATTCATGTAATTACCTTAAAACAACAGAGAAAAAAATATTTTAAGCTCTCACCATTGGTGTTGTCCAATAACTGTTTACTTATGTATTTGATACCATTAAACAGTTATATTTTTCAGACGGAGGGAAAAAAGAAAATGGGCTAAGTATGTGGGCCAAAAAAAAAATCGACGTCAGTTTTTGGCCAAAGGCTGCCCTGATTTCTAAAAATCACCATAAGTCATAGAAAAGAACCCATATCTGTCGACCTCTATGCTAATTTATTAATTGGATAATTGCCGCTGCTGTGTTTTCCTGTCGTGTTTATGAAAGCTTCATTTATTTTATTACACCAAAGCCTTTTTTTTTTACCACTTAGCACAGTATGTAACACAAAAAAAATCACACTGTCTTTTCAAACAGGCAGGATTTTACAACTTTATCAAAGTTAACTTGCATATATTCACCACTGAATTATATTACTGCTGGGTGATATTACAAAAATACTCGGTGCATGGAGGCTCCTCATTACTTAAAACAGTTTATCAGGACAAAGAAAGTAGTCGGCCTATTTTAGGATCCATTCCCAGTTTAATTAGTCACGGTGTATTAAATATGAACCCTTGTCATTCCCTTCTCCTTGTGTAAAGTTGATGTCCGCTCACCAGGCTGTCATTAACCTAGATATTTGAGCGCCCAGCAGAGAGTCGGCCCAGATGTGAAGGTTTCCCAGGGTTAAAGGTCAAGGGAATATTGTGGTTATGATCTATGTCATGTCATGTGGGAACACAGCAATTTTTTTACCTTTCCTATTACAGAAATTAACAGTTAACTTGTTATAAAACAAGTGTAAATAAAATTTTGTTTCCTTGACCCTAATTTATCCTTTCCTTACCTGTTTCCTAGGAGACAGCGGGAAGGTGACGACGGTTGTGGCCACGCCAGGTCAGGGACCGGACCGCCCACAGGAAGTCTCGTACACCGACATCAAGGTGAGCAATAATAATAATAAACATTATTTATATGGCAATAGTGCTTTCATGAGAAGTGGAAACCAATAAAAACAGACACAATAAAAATATCATGAAATATAGAGATAATATCATGACAGGATATCATTGGTTCAATTTAAAATTGGTTAAACGCAGTAAAAACAGTGAGTGCACAAGTGCTACTGTTTATTATAGTTATTGCACTGCTGCTGCCGTAACCAAGGCTTTTATCATGACATTGCACAAAATGTCTGTAGTGTATTTGGCTGGAGTTTTTATAGGATGCTGATCGATGCCAGAAGGATTTTTTATGTCCTGCTTTCTTGTGTCGGCCATCTTGTCTGTCTCTGGTCTGAAAGGTGCATCATCAGTTACCCTTGAGTGAATTTACAAGAGATGAGAGACGGAAAAGAGTGTGTGTAATAAACATATTTATCACACTCACTCACTGACTTTAACTCCAGTCGGTTGACTTACGATGCCGGCTTATCAGGAATACTGACACTTACCCAGCTTCTGTAGTAACTGAGGAAGAACGGTGGATTATCTGTAATAATAATCATTTTGTCACCGTCTATACTGTCTCCCATTGTAATTATTTGTTTAAATCCATTTTTTATTTGATCTATTTTTTTGAAAATAGTAAAATAATCATTAGTTGCAGCCCTTCTTTGGTCCATAAAATAGCAACAGTTAAATAAAATAAAATGATTATCAAATGTAGTAGAGTCTGTAGTGGTTGTTGTAACCTCTCAAGAAAAAGTCTTCTCTCTCACCAAACTCTCACAGGTTATTGGTAATGGGTCCTTTGGCGTGGTTTACCAAGCTCGGCTCATCGACAGCCAAGAGATGGTGGCCATCAAGAAGGTTCTGCAGGACAAGAGGTTCAAGGTAAAGCTGAGCTTTTGTGTTCATGGAGGTAGTGTATGAAAAGATTTTCTGTCACTGACGCCGTTTTTTTTCCTCACATGCAGAACCGAGAACTACAGATCATGAGGAAGCTGGACCACTGCAACATTGTTCGATTACGTTACTTCTTCTACTCCAGCGGCGAGAAGGTACGTCAACTTTTTGTGTTTCGAGATATTAAAGATTCAAGTGGGAAAAAAAAATCTACATCCACACTGAAAGTTGTAGTAGATTTCTGATCATTCTGACTTTTGCTGATCTCACGGTTTCGCTCGTGTGGAGATTACAGTAAAAAGAGGAAGTGTGTACATAACAGACACAACGACGACTTGTATACAGCGTAAATGACAGTGTGTATATATGACTCGTATTCAGCGTAAATAGAAATACTACAACCTTAAAAAGGGAAGCAGTACATTTTTCTTTGGTTTTACAAATTTAGAAATGTCTCAAACTACTACAACGCAGAAGTAAAATGACTGGAAGCAGTGTAGGTATTTACTGTACATGTTCCTTATTTTAAATAATTCCATGTGTGTGTTTGTTCCTCCCTCTTTATTTAATGCTGTGCAGAAAGATGAAGTTTACCTCAACCTGGTGCTGGACTTTGTTCCTGAGACGGTCTACAGGGTTGCCAGGCATTTTAACAAGGCCAAGAGCATCATTCCTATCATATATGTGAAGGTAACTTTGTCTCTTTGTATATGTTTTTTTTTTGTCGGCGTCTTAATACATACATTTATACATTTATCGACTTCTTTTGGATTGAGTTGTTTCTAAACTTAACACATGAGCACGTCTTTACTCGCGCAGATTTAGATCTGCCACACTAATGCAAAGAATCATCACGTTGTTGTCGTTGGCCTGTAATCTTTGTATTTAACATCGTTTCTGTGCTCCGCAGGTGTACATGTACCAGTTATTCCGCAGTCTGGCTTATATCCATTCCCAGGGCGTGTGTCACCGAGACATCAAGCCCCAAAACCTGCTTGTCGACCCAGAAACTGCCATCCTCAAACTGTGTGACTTTGGCAGGTGAGTAATGGATTTTACAGAAATGAACAACAGCTTTCAAAGATGACATTAAATGTATGCGTTTTTACACATTTTTTATTTTACTTTTGTCTGTGTGATTTCCTCCAGCGCCAAGCAGCTGATCCGCGGTGAACCCAACGTGTCGTATATCTGCTCACGGTATTATCGCGCCCCAGAGTTAATTTTTGGCGCCACAGACTACACGGCGAACATCGACATCTGGTCAGCGGGCTGCGTGCTCGCTGAGCTGCTGCTCGGACAGCCCATATTCCCCGGGGACAGCGGGGTGGACCAGCTCGTTGAGATTATCAAGGTGAGTTGTATGAGTGCAGACGGCAGCAAGCCTGTGCGTGTCTCCAGATTCAAGCTCATACGCCTTTTTTGTTCAGGTGCTGGGAACACCAACACGGGAACAGATCCGAGAGATGAACCCAAACTACACAGAATTCAAATTCCCTCAGATCAAAGCTCATCCATGGACAAAGGTAAACAAACACCTAAGGACATACTTCTACACCTGTGAAGAAAGACATTCAGAGGAACAGCTTTTATTGGTGCCTCTCAAAGTTGAGATGTTCCCACAATCCTTTGAGCACACGTTTTGTCAGGTTTTTCAAAATCTTATCATAACTGTAAATGTATTACATTGAATTATAGCAAAATGTGAACATCAGCATCAGTTGATACTCTGAAATCTATTAGCTGATGTCGCTAGTTAGCATCAACGAAGGCTGCTATAAAATTGAGAAAACACTTCCACCCATAATTTCTACCAAGCTGATGTTTCAAGAGCAGTTGGCTATCAATCAATCAATCAATCAATAGCCTCTTGTATTTACATGATCCCACGCTTTAGTATCTCTGCAGGACCCTACATGGAAGGATCCGCTCTTCTAAGAAGGATCCTTTCACTTTGAGAAGCACTCTATGTTCTTTGTATCGAGAAGGAATGAACAAGAACATTTCTATTTAAAATTCTGTTTCATCACACTTTAATTTTCCAATTATCGTTTTTTCTTCAAATTTTCTGTTAGTTCATACTGACATTTTAGGTACCTACGTTTTTAAAGGTGGCAAATTATCATGAGTCTGAACTAAAAGACTAAAACACGAACTCAAATCTGCTAATTTGTTTGGTGACCTAAAATAAATCTCCTGTCCTCCCAGTCTTTGTGAACCACTGCTCTACCTTGTGTTTATTCTTTCCCCTCTGTCCCCGCCGCACTCATCGATATGATTTTAATTTGTTCCAAAAACAAAAGTCATCTTGAAAGTGAGAGGAGGAAAAAACACACACACACGATTCATGACACGCGTCATATTTTTGAACAACGGAAACAAAACCTGTAGACAACTTGTTGATGTTGTTGTTGCCCACGTCAGTGTGCTGAAACAACCTACTGAAAGTCGATTCACTCGGACACCTACACAGCACAGAGCCAACGTAAAAACCAGAGAAAAGTAGCTCCTGAACAACATTTATAACAGAGTGGATCTTTTTATACCTCTGGAGGTTTTACATCCACCACTATTTAAAGAAGTCACTGTTTTTGAGTTTCTACAAATGCAAATCTGCCGCTTTTATTGACAAATAGTCTTCCTTGGATACAGACAAACACCTGATTAAATATAAAAACTATCAATTGTGTAGCTGTTTAGATTTGTACTGAAGCACTTTCCCTGTCCTTTCAGGTATTTAAACCTCGCACGCCTCCAGAGGCGATCGCGCTCTGCTCTCGGCTGCTGGAGTACACGCCGGCCTCGCGCCTCTCTCCGCTAGAGGCCTGTTCACACGCCTTCTTCGAGGAGCTGCGGCAGCCCAACACGCGACTGCCCAGTGGCCGAGAACTGCCCATGCTCTTCAACTTCAGCACCACGGGTACGAGAAAAACTCTTCGCCTGCTTCGTCTTGTTTTCAGATTTCTGTCTTTCGGCTTAAATAATTGTTCCGCTGTGTTTACGTCGGCACCATCTGCTCAGCTAAAAAACACAGTAAAGTTGTGTTTCTTGTTTTGTACGAGGTCAAGCTGTGACCTTTGAGGAGGTGCAGTCAACACACACACACACACACACACACACACACACACACTGTTCTTTTGTTCAATGACACAATCCTCTCGTTACGTGACTCACCATTAAATAAAAAACTCCTCTCTTATCCTCCGCAGAGCTGTCAATCCAACCCCAGCTGAACTCGACTCTCATTCCTCCTCATGCTCGCTCTCATACAGCTGCTTCCGCCCACGGTGCGAAACTTTCTTTTTTTTTTAATTATTCTTATTATCCTATTCTCTTAATATCAATGGTTTTGTGTGAACTGACAAAAAGAAAATCTGCTGAAGTTTGGTGCAAAAAGAAGAGAAAAAGCCAGACATCTGAGGTGAAGGTGTAGGAAGTTTTTGATTTGAGGTAGAAATTAAATTAACCACACTATGCTATGCATGACACACAGTCATAAAAATACTGCTTCAATTTCTACTAACAGAATAATTTACAGCTCATTTCCTGCCCTGTAGAAATACTGTAAGTGTTTTCTTTGTGCTGTTACAAGCAAACGCTCCGACACATAATCTTTCTTTCTATTCTTGAATGGTGATATTTAATATTTATGATACAGTCTGTTCTGCAGACGCAGCGGTTTTCCACATTTATCCTCAGACTCTCGGGCTTCATCGACGCTGCTGCCTTTTTATTTAAAAAAATAAGTAAATAAACATTTAAAAAGATTAGCAGCTCTGTAACAACAAATAAGATGACATAGGTTGATGTTGTCGCTGATGTTAATCTCCAGAGTTTCTGCAGAGACATCGAGTCAGTCCACTGCTGCTGTAGGACGAGAGCATGACCAGCACTTTTATATAAACAGTAGAAGGTCACACGTTCACCTGGAGGAGAGCGCTCGTGCTCTTCCTTTCCTTTTTGCTGCATTTTGAGTAGTTTTATTGCTCATATTTTATTTAGCATTCTTTTAGTTGATATTTCAGAGTTTATTGTCATAAAAATATGCCTCAATACCTAATTTCCACCGTGGAATTTTTATTATCAGCTTTGGGTCAGATCGGCATCAGTGGGAAAATAAGAACCTTGTGCCTTGTTCTGCAAAATCCCACATTACTTTAGGAAACGCTATGACACACAGGAGGTGCAAATAACCGTGTGCATTTGTAGTGAATCTTTTTCTCAGTAAAACCTTCTTCACCAACGTTAAAACACAGCGGTGTAAATAGGTCGATCAAAGTCAGCTGTAGACTTTTCACAGGAGGCAGATTTATTCTCTCATCGTCCTGCTCTTAGTGACATTAGATTAAGATGGAGCGAGAGATAAGGTCACTCTAATTATGATTTATTATTATTTATTTGTTTCATTTTCTACGTACTCAAAATGACTCGGCTCCACTCCGATCACATACACTGGTTTTATACCACCTCTCATGTACCACAGTTTGAGAACCATGGATTTAGATCAATGGACACGTGGAGTAAAAAGATATTAAACATACAGTCATCAGTGAGCTCCAGGGTGTTGTTTTCTTTTCTTTTCCCTCAGAAAGATTTGTGATGTGACAAATCACACACAGGTGGGGAAAAACACATCCACACATGAGTTTATCACCCTTTATCACGTTTCCGGAGATAAATGTGTTATTCGATCATCAGACGGTGGATCTGAGATACAAGCCTCATTCCCACAACAAGTTGGGATTTTTTTCAATCCCAACTTCCCATTGCACAAAAAAATGTGTGCTGTGCAATAGGTTAATGCATGACGTTTCCATGATGACTGACCAGAAAAAGACACATTGTGACATTATGACATTGTGTGTACGTGCCACGACTTCGGGGATCCAGGCACTGTTTACCAGTTAGCTCCGTTAGCTGCATTAGCTCCTTTTAGCGTGCCTACAGTCGAACTGGCGCGGTCTATTTATTAAAGGAAAAGAGCAGCGCTACAAATAACCAGCGTACCTGTGTACTGCGTATGTGTGCCTCTGTTTTTAAAGTTTATCATTTTAAGAATCGGGAGTCACGTAAACATGACGTCACGCGTGTCTTTTTGCGGTCATTCATGGAAACGCGTTAACGTTGACGCACGTTAAACGCTGTTGATTTCAATTTGTTCTTCATTTGACCAAGTGGGGAAATTTTTTTTAGTGAAACTGCCCTTAAAGGCCTGTACGTACTCTACAAGAACAGAGAAATGTGTTCTTCTTCTGTGTGGAGGTTGGCGAGAACAAGAACAAAGTTAGTTTCATACTTCAGGAGGAACTTAACCACGCCCACTACTGGCCAATCACACAATAGCAGTTGTGTGTCAAACACTGCACACAGGAAAAACTAGAGTTGTGTTAGTAACAGATGAGTTTGAACCTTGTTTCAGGTCACATCTTTTGCATAAATTCACACATTCCTCTGCTTTTCTCTCCTCTTCCTCATCCTCCTCTTCCTCTTCTCCTCCCTCAGATGGCACCGGTTCAGAGTCGTCTCAGCACAGTTCAGTACCAGGATCTCTTAACAGCATCTGAAGCAGCAGCAGCAGCAGCAGCGCCCTCACCTCACCTCCCTGTCTGCCAGCCTCACCCTTTTCTCTTTCTCTCTTTCTCTCACACACACACACACACACACACACACACACACATTCTCTCTCTTTACAGCTTTCCTCAGTGCTCTCTCTCTCTCTCTCTCGCTCCTCTTAAATTATCTGTTTTCTTCAGTTCGTACACTGAAAAACAAACTTTTAGTTCTTTAGCTGCCGGGGTTGAAACAACAGCAGGAGATTGTTAAACACACACACACACACACACACACACACACACACACACACACACACACACACACACACACACACACACACACACACACACACACACTCACACTCACACACAGAGTCGTGGTCTTGCTGCTGCTCAGGTGGTATGTGAAGGTTCAATAGTAGGGGCTGGTCCTCTGTTATATAACCTTTATTTTAATCAACTTTTTTTTTTGTTATTTTCTTTTTTTTTTCCTTTATGTTTATTTATTTGAAAGCATCATGTGATCATACCACTTTTTTTTTGTCCTTCATGTTTTTAAATCTGTTGAAACTGCACACTGCCCCCCCGCCCCTCCCCTCCCCTCCCTGACCAAGACTAACTTTGGCCACAAGCAGGTCACCAGGGTAAAGAACTTTTTATTTATCTCAGGACAGGAGAACAGATGAATTTGTAACATTTCCATCCACATTATTCACTATATATATATGTGTATATATATATATATATATACATATATACAGTTCACATTAAATCTCATTTACAGGCTTAAATGGCAGCACCAGGTAGCATTTAGCATTGTTTGGAGGTCACTTGTATTTGACGTGAATCATGTTCAGTAGCTGTGATTTTTTATTTTATTTTTTTTAAAAACAGGACTGGAAAATCAACTGCTGTGTCTGTTTTTGTCTGAATCCAAAAAGTTCTTTTTACTTTTGTTTATTTTGTGATTTAAGAGGAGACAAATGTCCACAGATAATGTAAATGTACCCAATCACACAATCACAGGAGTTTTTAATTTTGCCCCTTTTCTCACTGCATTTACACCTAACGAGTCAAATCAAATCGGTGAGACTGTTTTGTCTTTTTAAAGGTGATTATTATTATTATTATCTGTAGATTAAGGCACAGGTGTTGATCCATGATAAAATTATCATTTGAGCTGTAAGTGTCAGTGGTCAAATAAGTGAGGTCAACAAAAGCCAAAATCATTTGTTTTTTTGTTGTTGTTTTTTTTTTTAGATGATATTGCAGCAATAAAAAAAACACACACCACGCAGGCTCCATGTAATTTTAAAAAGGACATGAAAACTGAAGTATTTCAGACGACATCACATCACGCTGATGCCTCCTGAAGACAGAAAGAAAGTGTTTTTGTGCAATCTACCTGCTGAAAGACATGTAACATTAAACTTCCAAACTTTTAATCATCCAAACAGGAAAAAAAGCTCTGTTTTATTATTATTATTATTCCCTTAAATCTACTTGTACAGAAAATGACCTCCACTGGTTTCATTTGTGTCTCTGTGTTAGAAAAGTGATGGTTTGACTGAGGAGTTTTCCACTAAAAGTGGCTGCAGTTTCGTGTTTTTAAGATTGAATGCAAACTTTTAACGATAAAGTCCATTTTCAGCCTTTTGAAAGGTATGAAATGTATCTTGCTTTTATGATTTCCTGAAGTCCTGACAACACAAAACACAGTCTGACGACACAAAGCCTCTCTCTGCAGTCACTTTTGGTGGAATCCCCCTTTAGCGTGAAGACGCTCTGTGGTGTGTATAGACGTGAAGATGAATGTCGGGCCTCTCGTGTTCATTAAACGCAGCAGAGAAACTTTAACGAAGTGCTTTTATGGTCGTACTTTAATGAAGACATTTGAATAATAATGATGTTGAAATGGTGTCGCAGTAGAAGAAGAGAAAAGCTTTGTAGAGAAAAGCTTTGTAGAGACAATAATTACTGCTAACGTTTTTTTTGTTTTGGTTTTTTTTTAAAGAAGAAATTCAAGTTTAAAGTGACTGTTGTACTTCTGTCTTTATAAATAACTCGTATTAGTCCCACTGGGATTAATTTATTTGGAACAGTTGGATACGAGAAGGTGAGAAAATATCCACAGCTGCTCTGTGAAACAGCCACTGTTAAACTAATAGAGCGGTTAATACAGAACGTTCGTAAACGAGTAAACACAGACCAACATCACCTGCAGCCATTTTGATTCATCTCAACCGGACATTGTGAATTGATCATGAAGAGAATCTTTTTTTTCCCCTCGCAGCTGCTTCTGGGTTTCAAACTCACAAACATCTCCCCCACACGCTCTTTTCTCCTCTCCTCTCTGCCTCATTGGGTTGACCCTGCAGGGGGCGCCACACATTTAGAGCCGTCAGACTTTCTGTGGCTATGAAGAAGTGTGAAAAACTTAACTTCTGCATCTCTCTCTCTCTCTCTCATCGCACATGCAAAATATCACTGATGTTAATTAATATTCCTCTTTTTACGACCGAGATGTTAATATCTTATTTTCCTCATTCCCGCTAATAGTTTTTTGTGCATTTTTTGTAAATAAGTTTCACGATTCACAACTGTAAATACTGCAAAGGAGGAGGAGGTAAAAAAAAAGAAGCTTGGAAAACAAATAGTTTGTCGATGATCTTTTCTCTCTCTCTCTTTCTCCTTTGTCGTTCCTCTGCTCCTCGCGCTCTTACCACCTCCTGATGTTGAGTGAATGTTGTAAATAAATATATATAATCTTATACAGTCCATTTAAATCTGAAAGAGTGAGGCGTGTCACGTTGGGTGATTTGAGCCATGTAACTGCAGCAGTGTACAGGGTTTTAATCTGGCCTTTAATCCGTCTGTTTACATCTGCTGTTAATCTGACTGATGTGAAGAAACAACAGCAACAACAACATAGAAGTTTGTTTTCTCTCTCTTTTTTTTTAAAATCCCTCCTTAAAAATGTTTTAATTTAACAGTGTTTCTTAATCCAATTTAAACCAACTTCTCCACTAGAGGGTGCTGTTTGTCCCACACACACACACAAACCTGCATCATTTGTCATTTCCTGCCGTTTCCTTTGGCTTAAAACTCTTTTTCCCTCCATCCTCTCACAGTTACCAGTAGATGAGGGGATCATGAGCAGCGTGATCTGAGCTTTAAAATAGAGACTGTTTCGCTGACATCTTGCATTTCGCAGACACAGAATCTTAAACCTGTATTAACTCACAGATATCTACAAAATGTCTCTTTTGATTCATTTTGCCACAGCAGCTCAATTGGCAATGTCTTAAGGATGGATTCATGCACAATACTGTGTTAGAATCTGATCCTAATAACTCTTGGTGTCTTGTAATATTAGGAATTACATTTAATGCACTTTTCCTTGTGCTTTTATACTTTTTTTTTCACTAGTTGTTCTTTTCTGCCTCTAGGTGGCGCATGTGAGACTTGGAAGTTCAAGGCCAAAGCAGCAGGTGTATGTTTTTGAAACAATACTTTCTGTTGTTGTTGTCGTTGTTGTCGTTGTCGTCGTCGTTCTTGTCGTCGTCGTCACTCAGCTGCAGAGGTCGCTGGTGTCCTCAGATTGAGTGTGACCTTTGACCTGAGTGATGTCAGTCATGTAATGTTTGTGACATGCAGAATTTAAATGAAATGCACTGTGAACGCAGGTGTGTGTGTGTGTGTGTGTGTGTGTGTGTGTGAATGTGTTCAAGTGTCATAAATTGTATTTTTGTTTTTAAATAACTGAATGACGTCACTTCTTTATGTCATTTTTAATTAAAAACATTTTTGTACTCTGATGCTGTTGACCTCGGTGAACTCGTGTGAGTCAGTTAACGGAGAGATTTTTTTTTAAGGAGAAAGAGAGAAAGGAACGCAAACCTGTCTGTCTCTTCTGTGTGTGTGTGTGTGTGTGTGTGTGTACGATTATGGACACATATAATGTAATAAAGTGATGAAACTGTGTTCACATTGTGTTCTCTTTGCGTTAAAGGTTACTTCAGCTTTATTTATAGTCCTGTAAATTTCAGCTGACAATAGTTTCAAGTGTTTATATACTGTATATGTATATGTATAAATATATATAATAGAAAGTGTGAAATAATATCTCAAAGTTGTGATAAAATGAACAGAAAACAAATGCGATTGACCATTGGCTGCAGTATTCCAGTCCAGCGGGGGGCGCTGTTCGTTCCACTGTCAGATTTTATGGTTTTGGAGTTTCCTCTGCATGTAAAAAAAGAAAAAAAATACATCGGCAAAAGCGTGAGAGTGTGAAACCTCGAAGGTAAATCTTCCTGAAATTATGTGTTGTTGTCATTAGTTACCAGCTTTTTCCTCAACGCGGTGTCAGATAACGATGGTTTATACGCGAAACTGTTCTCTTTATCCCGCGACAACATTTAAACGCGTAGTATCTCGGCCACATGTAATCTTAGCTCACGGCTAACAACGTTAGCAAGGCGGCGCCGGTTGGCGAAAGGCCTGTTTGGGAAAGCGTTGATGTTTTTAATTTAACTGCCCTTTACTATGAATCATATTTACGTGTTTGTATATATTTTATAGAGAAAAGGGGTTAAAGTTAATGTTACGTATTTAAATGTTTTAAACGTCACCATCACAGCGAATCACTAACAAATACTTGGGTCCAACAGGCTTTTAAAAGTTAAAATACGTTTGCTTTAAATCACAGTTAATACGAAGTCCTCTAGTTTGTAATTATACTTGTACAAATATATAAAGCAGTCGACTGTGGTCAGCAATGTTGTTATTTCCCTGATATAGCGATGCCTGGCAGAATTGTAGCTGAAGCCACAGTTGATATAATTTCGTCAGATTTGTTTTATAGTAGTTGTTTATGATGAGTTTGTTGTGTTAGTTCATGTTGAGATGTTAATTGTCAACTATTTATAATATGATTAAACAGAATATATTTCTGGGCTTTTTGTTTTGATCTGAAATCACACAGTTTTACTACACTTAATAGAGCTGCAACTGACGATGATTTGATTCTATAAAATCTTTTTGTAAAACATTTTACAGACATTATTTGATGAGTTTTTCCAATGTAAACTGAATTAATCATGAAAGTTTGACTAATTAGAAAATACTGGTATTTGCACTTAACACTCATGAAAATGTTTCTCTTTACAAAAAAGTAACTTTTCTGTAAAGTGTCAGAAAATGTTGATCATTGTTTTTGAAACCTGGAAATGATGGTCACGTTTTGTACACAAACTAGAATAAATATTTTAGAAGGTGAAAAACCTTGAAAATGTGTTAATTTTGTTAAAATAAACAAAATAAAAAAAACACACAAACAAACTGGTCTTCTGGTTTCTTTGCTCCATATGACAACGAAATCTATAAAAGTAAATCCTTTTGGTTTTTGGACAAAACAAGGCATTTGAAAATATCATTTCCAGGTTTGAGAAACACTGATCAATATTTTCTGACATTTTATGGACAATTATGAAAATTATCATTAGTTGCAGCCCTGGTTGATATTATTTAACTCTATGATGTTGGGATTATTTTAGTCTGCACTGTATCCAGATTTCAAGGTTTGTGTGTTCAAATCCTTTTTTTTGACAGTATATGTGTTGTGGAACTAATGGAAAGTTGTAAAAAAGTTATCTGCCTGCACACAAAGAAATTTCCAGTTAACACCTCAAACTTCAAGTCTTTTTTGTGCTGTGGCATAGTTAATAATGTTTTGAGTAATTGTTGACTTGACATCCGTCAGTGGTCAGTCAACAGATTTGTTTATTAACTACACCGACATTTAGTTCCAGTCCTGCATATTAGTCGTTACAAGAGGAAAACAGCTTTGGTAGTAGATTTTCCTCATGGGAAATATGCAGCGATTATTCTTTGTCCTTTTATTTATTTACTTTTTGTTCCTGCAGGTAAAGTGGAGGGCCATGGCTCGTGGGCAGCAGAAGATTCAGTCCCAGCAAAAGAATGCAAAAAAGGCAGCAGATAAGAAGAAAGGTCAAGGGGCCGACCAGAAGACGGCAGCTAAAGCTGCTCTGGTCCACACCTGTCCTATCTGCCGGGTAAGAACCAGCATAGCACACATTTAAGCAATGTTTCTAAAGAGGGATGTTTTGTTTCAGGCTTTTAGCTAGGAGGGCGTCCGGGCGTCCTGGGGACACCCTGTACTGAAAATAATAAGAAATTAGCCGCCCTATTTTTTCCTCCCGTTTCCCCGGTAACCACCGAAACGTTGTTGTGATGATGCACGGTTATAGACAGGCACGTGCTGGCCGCGCATGTCTATACCCGCTTAGTCTGTCCAAGATCAGTTTGGAACACCAATAAAACAATTCCAACAACATGTGAGGACACTGTGGAACAGCACCTATTAAATGCTGCAAAGTCTCTTTGCGCCAAAGCGAAACTTGCCTGCAGTGCAAATTATGAACTTCCCGCGATAGAACTCTCTTCTCTCTCTCTTTGAGCAGTTAACTAAAGAAATCAGCTCACCTGATGCATCTGTTATTCCCTTAATTGCAGCACTAAAGCGTCTACTATACAAAGATTAAGACCACGGAGTGAAAACAATGAAAAGTGCGCTCTTGAGAATCTGTCAATATATTTTACTAAGATCTACTTGGATCCCCTGTATTTCTTCGCGACTCGACCCTCGCCATGAAGATCATTATTTATGTGTCATATATGGATGTGTGGATAAACCTGTGAATAGAGAAATTATCCATTCTGCGTTGGATAGGGAGCCCCAGCTTGTTGCTGCGCACAATGCAGGAGAGGGAGAAGAACAGTCAGCAGAAAAAAAGGCCCGCACCAGATGAGGGGCACCCTCTATAATTGCAATGCTTGACTTTAGTGAGGCAAGTACACACAGTCCCAGCCATGGTCATGGACCATGTATCTCGTATTGTGAAGTTCCTTGTCGTTCCCGTCTCTAGTCTTGAAGTCCAGTGCATTAAACATATTATTAAACATCACATAGTTTGTCACTTCCAGTTGAGAGAGCTCTTGTTGCCACGTGACGAAAAGCTTTTCTTTTTCTTTCAGACTCAGATGCCTGACCCCAAGACTTTCAAACAGCACTTTGAGAGCAAACACCCAAAGTCCCCCATGCCTCCTGAGCTGGAAGATGTTCAGGCATAAAAACAACAGGCTGGAGTGGACCTGAACCTCGGTAAGAGCAAGACAAGACAGTTTCTCTACTACCATGACATTTTTGTGACATTCTGGAGGCCTTATTGTACTAAGACATTTTGGTCACATTTTGGAAGACAAACTATACTATGACGTTTTTGGTCAAATTTTGGACAACATACTATACTATGATGTTTTTGACGACAAACTATACTGTGACGTTTTTGACCAATTTTTACCATTTTTGGACGACATACTATACGATGACGTTTTTGACCATTTTTGGACCATATACTATACTTTGATGTTTTTGACCATTTTTGGACGTCATACTATACTAAGTCGTCCAAAACTGAAAAAAAAAATGTTTTTTTTTAGCCAAAAGTGTTACCAATACGTCATACTATACTATGTCGTAGATCTCTATGTCATACTACACTATTTCATCCAAAATTTGACAATTTTTTCAAAAAAATAATATGGTCCAAAATTTGACAAAAAGGTCATACTATACTATGTCGTCCAAAATTGAAAAACAAAATTATTATTTTTAGCCTAAAGTGTTACCAATACGTCATACTATACTATGTCGTCGATCTCAATGTCATACTACACTATTTCATCCAAAATCTGACCATTTTTTTGAGAAAAAAATTTAGGTCCAAAATTTGACAAAAAGGTCATACTATACTATGTCGTCCAAAATTGAAAAACATTTTTTTTATTTTTTCCGCCTAAAGTGTTACCAATACGTCATACTATACTACGTCGTTGATCTCAATGTCATACTACACTATTTCATTCAAAATCTGACCATTTTTCTGAAAAAAAAATTGGGTCCAAAATTTGACAAAAAGGTCATACTATACTATGTCGTCCAAAATTGAAAAAAAATAATTATCTTCTTTTTTTAGCCTAAAGTGTTACCAATACGTCATACTATACTATGTCGTCGATCTCAATGTCATACTACACTATTTCATTCAAAATTTGACAATTTTTCTGAAAAATAATTGGGGTCCAAAATTTGAGAAAAAGGTCATACTATACTATGTCGTCCAAAATTGAAAAAAATTAATTATCTTCTTTTTTTAGCCCAAAGTGTTACCAATACATCATACTCTACTATGTCGTCGATCTCAATGTCATACTACACTATTTCATTCAAAATCTGACAATTTTTCAGAAAAATAATTTGGGTCCAAAATTTGACAAAAAGGTCATACTATACTATGTCGTCCAAAATTGAAAAAAAAAAGTATCTTCTTTTTTTAGCCTAAAGTGTCACCAATACGTCATACTACACTATTTCATTCAAAATCTGACCATTTTTCTGAAAAATAATTTGGGTCCAAAATTTGACAAAAAGGTCATACTATACTATGTCGTCCAAAATTGAAGAAAAAAAAAATCTTCTTTTTTTAGCCTAAAGTGTCACCAATATGTCATACTACACTATTTCATTCAAAATCTGACCATTTTTCTGAAAAATAATTTGGGTCCAAAATTTGACAAAAAGGTCATACTATACTATGTCGTCCAAAATTGAAGAAAAAAAAAATCTTCTTTTTTTAGCCTAAAGTGTTACCAATACGTCATACTATACTATGTCGTCGATCTCAATGTCATACTACACTATTTCATTCAAAATTTGACAATTTTTCTGAAAAATAATTTGGGTCCAAAATTTGAGAAAAAGGTCATACTATACTATGTCGTCCAAAATTGAAAAAAATTAATTATCTTCTTTTTTTAGCCCAAAGTGTTACCAATACATCATACTCTACTATGTCGTCGATCTCAATGTCATATTACACTATTTCATTCAAAATTTGACCATTTTTCTGAAAAAAAAATTGGGTCCAAAATTTGACAAAAAGGTCATACTATACTATGTCGTCCAAAATTGAAAAAAAAAAGTATCTTCTTTTTTTAGCCTAAAGTGTCACCAATACGTCATACTACACTATTTCATTCAAAATCTGACCATTTTTCTGAAAAATAATTTGGGTCCAAAATTTGACAAAAAGGTCATACTATACTATGTCGTCCAAAATTGAAGAAAAAAAAAATTTTTTTTAGCCTTAAGTGTTACCAATACGTCATACTATACTATGTCGTCGATCTCAATGTCATACTACACTATCTCATTCAAAATTTGACCATTTTTATGGAAAAAAATTTGGGTCCAAAATTTGACAAAAAGGTCATACTATACTATGTCGTCCAAAATTGAAAAAAAAAATTATCTTCTTTTTTTAGCCTAAAGTGTTACCAATACGTCATACTATACTATGTCGTCGATCTCAATGTCATACTACACTATTTCATTCAAAATTTGACCATTTTTCTGAAAAATAATTTGGGTCCAAAATTTGACAAAAAGGTCATACTATACTATCGTCAAAAATTGAAAAAAAAAGTATCTTCTTTTTTTAGCTTAAAGTGTTACCAATACGTCATACTATACTATGTCGTCGATCTCAATGTCATACTACACTATTTCATTCAAAATTTGACCATTTTTCTGGAAAAAAAATTGGGTCCAAAATTTGACAAAAAGGTCATACTATACTATGTCGTCCAAAATTGAAGAAAAAAATCTTCTTTTTTTAGCCTAAAGTGTTACCAATACGTCATGCTATACTATGTCGTCGATCTCAATGTCATACTACACTATCTCATTCAAAATTTGACCATTTTTATGGAAAAAAATTTGGGTCCAAAATTTGACAAAAAGGTCATACTATACTATGTCGTCCAAAATTGAAAAAAATAAATTATCTTCTTTTTTTAGCCTAAAGTGTTACCAATACATCATACTATACTATGTCGTCGATCTCAATGTCATACTACACTATTTCATTCAAAATTTGACCATTTTCTGAAAAAAAAATTGGGTCCAAAATTTGACAAAAAGGTCATACTATACTATGTCGTCCAAAATTGAAAAAAAAAAAGTATCTTCTTTTTTTAGACTAAAGTGTTACCAATACGTCATACTATACTATGTCGTCGATCTCAATGTCATACTACACTATTACATTCAAAATTTGACAATTTTTCTGAAAAAAAAATTGGGTCCAAAATTTGACAAAAAGGTCATACTAAACTATGTCGTCCAAAATTGAAAAAAAAAAAGTATCTTCTTTTTTTAGACTAAAGTGTTACCAATACGTCATGCTATACTATGTCGTCGATCTCAATGTCATACTACACTATTTCATTCAAAATCTGACCATTTTTCTGAAAAATAATTTGGGTCCAAAATTTGACAAAAAGGTCAGGTCATACTGTATATACTATGTCGTCCAAAATTGAAGAAAAAAAAAATCTTCTTTTTTTAGCCTAAAGTGTTACCAATACGTCATACTATACTATGTCGTCGATCTCAATGTAATACTACACTATTTCATTCAAAATTTGACCATTTTTATGGAAAAAATATTGGGTCCAAAATTTGACGAAAAGGTCATACTATACTATGTCGTCCAAAATTGGAAAAAATGAATTATCTTCTTTTTTTAGCCTAAAGTGTTACCAATACGTCATACTATACTATGTCGTCAATCTCAATGTCATACTACACTATTTCATTCAAAATCTGACCATTTTTCTGAAAAATAATTGGGGTCCAAAATTTGACAAGAAGGTCATACTATACTATGTCGTCCAAAATTGAAAAAAAAAATTATCTTCTTTTTTTAGCCTAAAGTGTGACCAATACGTCATACTATACTATGTCGTCGATCTCAATGTCATACTACACTATTTCATTCAAAATTTGACAATTTTTCTGAAAAATAACTTGGGTCCAAAATTTGACAAAAAGGTCATACTATACTATGTCGTCCAAAATTGGAAAAAAAAAATTATCTTCTTTTTTTAGCCTAAAGTGTTACCAATACGTCATACTATACTATGTCGTCGATCTCAATGTCATACTACACTATTTCATTCAAAATTTGACAATTTTTCTGAAAAATAATTTGGGTCCAAAATTTGACAAAAAGGTCATACTATACTATGTCGTCCAAAATTGGAAAAAATAAATTATCTTCTTTTTTTAGCCTAAAGTGTTACCAATACGTCATTCTATACTATGTCGTCGATCTCAATGTCATACTACACTATTTCATTCAAAATTTGACCATTTTTCTGAAAAATAATTTGGGTCCAAAATTTGACAAAAAGGTCATACTATACTATGTCGTCCAAAATAAAAAAAAAAAAAAGATCTTCTTTTTTTAGCCGAAAGTGTTACCAATACGTCATACTATACTATGTCGTCAATCTCAATGTCATACTACACTATTTCATTCAAAATTTGACCATTTTTCTGAAAAATAATTTGGGTCCAAAATTTGACAAAAAGGTCATACTATACTATGTCGTCCAAAATTAAAAAAAAAAGTATCTTCTTTTTTTAGACTAAAGTGTTACCAATACGTCATACTATACTATGTCGTCGATCTCAATGTCATACTACACTATTACATTCAAAATTTGACAATTTTTCTGAAAAAAAAATTGGGTCCAAAATTTGACAAAAAGGTCATACTAAACTATGTCGTCCAAAATTGAAAAAAAAAAAGTATCTTCTTTTTTTAGACTAAAGTGTTACCAATACGTCATGCTATACTATGTCGTCGATCTCAATGTCATACTACACTATTTCATTCAAAATCTGACCATTTTTCTGAAAAATAATTTGGGTCCAAAATTTGACAAAAAGGTCATACTGTATATACTATGTCGTCCAAAATTGAAGAAAAAAAAAATCTTCTTTTTTTAGCCTAAAGTGTTACCAATACGTCATACTATACTATGTCGTCGATCTCAATGTAATACTACACTATTTCATTCAAAATTTGACCATTTTTATGGAAAAAATATTGGGTCCAAAATTTGACAAAAAGGTCATACTATACTATGTCGTCCAAAATTGGAAAAAATTAATTATCTTCTTTTTTTAGCCTAAAGTGTTACCAATACGTCATACTATACTATGTCGTCGATCTCAATGTCATACTACACTATTTCATTCAAAATCTGACAATTTTTCTGAAAAATAATTGGGGTCCAAAATTTGACAAGAAGGTCATACTATACTATGTCGTCCAAAATTGAAAAAAAAAATTATCTTCTTTTTTTAGCCTAAAGTGTTACCAATACGTCATACTATACTATGTCGTCGATCTCAATGTCATACTACACTATTTCATTCAAAATTTGACAATTTTTCTGAAAAATAACTTGGGTCCAAAATTTGACAAAAAGGTCATACTATACTATGTCGTCCAAAATTGGAAAAAAAAAATTATCTTCTTTTTTTAGCCTAAAGTGTTACCAATACGTCATACTATACTATGTCGTCGATCTCAATGTCATACTACACTATTTCATTCAAAATTTGACCATTTTTCTGAAAAATAATTTGGGTCCAAAATTTGACAAAAAGGTCATACTATACTATGTCGTCCAAAATTAAAAAAAAAATTATCTTCTTTTTTTAGCCTAAAGTGTTACCAATACGTCATACTATACTATGTCGTCGATCTCAATGTCATACTACACTATTTCATTCAAAATTTGACAATTTTTCTGAAAAATAATTTGGGTCCAAAATTTGACAAAAAGGTCATACTATACTATGTCGTCCAAAATTGAAAAAAAAAAAAGTATCTTCTTTTTTAAGCCTAAAGTGTTACCAATACGTCATACTATACTATGTCGTCGATCTCAATGTCATACTACACTATTTCATTCAAAATCTGACAATTTTTCTGAAAAATAATTTGGGTCCAAAATTTGACAAAAAGGTCATACTATACTGTCGTCCAAAATTGAAAAAAAAAATTATCTTCTTTTTTTAGCCTAAAGTGTTACCAATACGTCATACTATACTATGTCGTCGATCTCAATGTCATACTACACTATTTCATTCAAAATTTGACCATTTTTCTGAAAAATAATTTGGTTCCAAAATTTGACAAAAAGGTCATACTATACTATGTCGTCCAAAATTGAAGAAAAAAAACAACTTCTTTTTTTAGCCTAAAGTGTTACCAATACGTCATACTATACTATGTCGTCGATCTCAATGTCATACTACAGTATTTCATTCAAAATCTGACAATTTTTCTGAAAAATAATTTGGCTCCAAAATTTGACAAAAAGGTCAAACTATATATACTATGTCGTCCAAAATTGAAAAAAAAAATTATCTTCTTTTTTTAGCCTAAAGTGTTACCAATACGTCATACTATACTATGTCGTCGATCTCAATGTCATACTACACTATTTCATTCAAAATCTGACCATTTTTCTGAAAAATAATTGGGGTCCAAAATTTGACAAAAAGGTCATACTATACTATGTCGTCCAAAATTGGAAAAAATAAATTATCTTCTTTATTTAGCCTAAAGTGTTACCAATACGTCATACTATACTATGTCGTTGATCTCAATGTCATACTACACTATTTCATTCAAAATTTGACAATTTTTCTGAAAAAAAATTGGGTCCAAAATTTGATAAAAAGGTCATACTATACTGTCGTCCAAAATTGAAAAAAAAAAGTATCTTCTTTTTTAAGCCTAAAGTGTTACCAATACGTCATACTATACTATGTCGTCGATCTCAATGTCATACTACACTATTTCATTCAAAATTTGACCATTTTTCTGAAAAATAATTGGGGTCCAAAATTTGACAAAAAGGTCATACTAAACTATGTCGTTCAAAATTGAAAAAAAAAAGTATCTTCTTTTTTTAGCCTAAAGTGTTACCAATACGTCATACTATACTATGTCGTCGATCTCAATGTCATACTACACTATTTCATTCAAAATTTGACCATTTTTCTGAAAAATAATTTGGGTCCAAAATTTGACAAAAAGGTCATACTATACTATGTCGTCCAAAATTGAAAAAAAAAATGATCTTCTTTTTTTAGCCTGAAGTGTTACCAATACGTCATACTATACTATGTCGTTGATCTCAATGTCATACTACACTATTTCATTCAAAATCTGACCATTTTTCTGAAAAATAATTGGGGTCCAAAATTTGACAAAAAGGTCATACTATACTATGTCGTCCAAAATTGGAAAAAATAAATTATCTTCTTTATTTAGCCTAAAGTGTTACCAATACGTCATACTATACTATGTCGTTGATCTCAATGTCATACTACACTATTTCATTCAAAATTTGACAATTTTTCTGAAAAAAAATTGGGTCCAAAATTTGATAAAAAGGTCATACTATACTATGTCGTCCAAAATTGAAAAAAAAAAAGTATCTTCTTTTTTAAGCCTAAAGTGTTACCAATACGTCATACTATACTATGTCGTCGATCTCAATGTCATACTACACTATTTCATTCAAAATTTGACAATTTTTCTGAAAAATAATTGGGGTCCAAAATTTGACAAAAAGGTCATACTAAACTATGTCGTTCAAAATTGAAAAAAAAAAGTATCTTCTTTTTTTAGCCTAAAGTGTTACCAATACGTCATACTATACTATGTCGTCGATCTCAATGTCATACTACACTATTTCATTCAAAATCTGACCATTTTTCTGAAAAATAATTTGGGTCCAAAATTTGACAAAAAGGTCATACTATACTATGTCGTCCAAAATTGAAAAAAAATTATCTTCTTTTTTTAGCCTAAAGTGTTACCAATACGTCATACTATACTATGTCGTCGATCTCAATGTCATACTACACTATTTCATTCAAAATTTGACCATTTTTCTGAAAAATAATTTGGGTCCAAAATTTGACAAAAAGGTCATACTATACTATGTCGTCCAAAATTGAAAAAAAAATTATCTTCTTTTTTTAGCCTAAAGTGTTAACAATACGTCATACTATACTATGTCGTCGATCTCAATGTCATACTACACTATTTCATTCAAAATCTGACAATTTTTCTGAAAAAAAAATTGGGTCCAAAATTTGACAAAAAGGTCATACTATACTATGTCGTCCAAAATTGAAAAAAAAAATATCTTCTTTTTTTAGCCTTAAGTGTTACCAATACGTCATACTATACTATGTCGTCGATCTCAATGTCATACTACACTATTTCATTCAAAATCTGACCATTTTTCTGAAAAATAATTTGGGTCCAAAATTTGACAAAAAGGTCATACTATACTATGTCGTCCAAAATTTAAAAAAAAAAAGATCTTCTTTTTTTAGCCTAAAGTGTTACTAATACATCATACTATACTATGTCGTTGATCTCAATGTCATACTACACTATTTCATTCAAAATCTGACCATTTTTCTGAAAAATAATTGGGGTCCAAAATTTGACAAAGTCATACTATACTATGTCGTCCAAAATTGAAGAAAAAAAAATCTTCTTTTTTTAGCCTAAAGTGTTACCAATACGTCATACTATACTATGTCGTCGATCTCAATGTCATACTACACTATTTCATTCAAAATTTGACAATTTTTCTGAAAAATAATTTGGGTCCAAAATTTGACAAAAAGGTCATACTATACTATGTCGTCCAAAATTGGAAAAAATAAATTATCTTCTTTTTTTAGCCTAAAGTGTTACCAATACGTCATACTATACTATGTCGTCGATCTCAATGTCATACTACACTATTTCATTCAAAATCTGACAATTTTTCTGAAAAAAAAATTGGGTCCAAAATTTGACAAAAAGGTCATACTATACTATGTCGTCCAAAATTGAAAAAAAAAAGTATCTTCTTTTTTTAGCCTAAAGTGTTACCAATACGTCATACTATACTATGTCGTCGATCTCAATGTCATACTACACTATTTCATTCAAAATCTGACCATTTTTCTGAAAAAAAAATTGGGTCCAAAATTTGACAAAAAGGTCATACTATACTATGTCGTCCAAAATTGAAAAAAAAAATATCTTCTTTTTTTAGCCTTAAGTGTTACCAATACGTCATACTATACTATGTCGTCGATCTCAATGTCATACTACACTATTTCATTCAAAATCTGACCATTTTTCTGAAAAATAATTTGGGTCCAAAATTTGACAAAAAGGTCATACTATACTATGTCGTCCAAAATTTTAAAAAAAAAGATCTTCTTTTTTTAGCCTAAAGTGTTACTAATACATCATACTATACTATGTCGTTGATCTCAATGTCATACTACACTATTTCATTCAAAATCTGACCATTTTTCTGAAAAATAATTGGGGTCCAAAATTTGACAAAGTCATACTATACTATGTCGTCCAAAATTGAAGAAAAAAAAATCTTCTTTTTTTAGCCTAAAGTGTTACCAATACGTCATACTATACTATGTCGTCGATCTCAATGTCATACTACACAATTTCATTCAAAATTTGACAATTTTTCTGAAAAATAATTTGGGTCCAAAATTTGACAAAAAGGTCATACTATACTATGTCGTCCAAAATTGGAAAAAATAAATTATCTTCTTTTTTTAGCCTAAAGTGTTACCAATACGTCATACTATACTATGTCGTCGATCTCAATGTCATACTACACTATTTCATTCAAAATCTGACAATTTTTCTGAAAAAAAAATTGGGTCCAAAATTTGACAAAAAGGTCATACTATACTATGTCGTCCAAAATTGAAAAAAAAAAGTATCTTCTTTTTTTAGCCTAAAGTGTTACCAATACGTCATACTATACTATGTCGTCGATCTCAATGTCATACTACACTATTTCATTCAAAATCTGACCATTTTTCTGAAAAAAAATTGGGTCCAAAATTTGACAAAAAGGTCATACTATACTATGTCGTCCAAAATTGAAAAAAAAAAGTATCTTCTTTTTTTAGCCTAAAGTGTTACCAATACGTCATACTATACTATGTCGTCGATCTCAATGTCAGACTACACTATTTCATTCAAAATTTGACCATTTTTCTGAAAAATAATTTGGGTCCAAAATTTGACAAAAAGGTCATACTATACTATGTCGTCCAAAATTGAAGAAAAAAAAATCTTCTTTTTTAAGCCTAAAGTGTTACCAATACGTCATACTATACTATGTCGTCGATCTCAATGTCATACTACACTATTTCATTCAAAATCTGACAATTTTTCTGAAAAATAATTTGGGTCCAAAATTTGACAAAAAGGTCATACTATACTATGTCGTCCAAAATTGGAAAAAATAATTATCTTCTTTTTTTAGCCTAAAGTGTTACCAATACGTCATACTATACTATGTCGTCGATCTCAATGTCATACTACACTATTTCATTCAAAATTTGACAATTTTTCTGAAAAAAAATTGGGTCCAAAATTTGACAAAAAGGTCATACTATACTATGTCGTCCAAAATTGAAAAAAAAAATTATCTTCTTTTTTTAGCCTAAAGTGTTACCAATACGTTATACTATACTATGTCGTCGATCTCAATGTCATACTACACAATTTCATTCAAAATTTGACAATTTTTCTGAAATATAATTTGGGTCCAAAATTTGACAAAAAGGTCATACAATACTATGTTGTCCAAAATTGGAAAAAATAAATTATCTTCTTTTTTTAGCCTAAAGTGTTACCAATACGTCATACTATACTATGTCATCGATCTCAATGTCATACTACACTATTTCATTCAAAATTTGACCATTTTTCTGAAAAATAATTTGGTTCCAAAATTTGACAAAAAGGTCATACTATACTATGTCGTCCAAAATTGAAGAAAAAAAACAACTTCTTTTTTTAGCCTAAAGTGTTACCAATACGTCATACTATACTATGTCGTCGATCTCAATGTCATACTACAGTATTTCATTCAAAATCTGACCATTTTTCTGAAAAATAATTTGGCTCCAAAATTTGACAAAAAGGTCAAACTATATATACTATGTCGTCCAAAATTGAAAAAAAAAATTATCTTCTTTTTTTAGCCTAAAGTGTTACCAATACGTCATACTATACTATGTCGTCGATCTCAATGTCATACTACACTATTTCATTCAAAATCTGACCATTTTTCTGAAAAATAATTGGGGTCCAAAATTTGACAAAAAGGTCATACTATACTATGTCGTCCAAAATTGGAAAAAATAAATTATCTTCTTTATTTAGCCTAAAGTGTTACCAATACGTCATACTATACTATGTCGTTGATCTCAATGTCATACTACACTATTTCATTCAAAATTTGACAATTTTTCTGAAAAAAAATTGGGTCCAAAATTTGATAAAAAGGTCATACTATACTGTCGTCCAAAATTGAAAAAAAAAAAGTATCTTCTTTTTTAAGCCTAAAGTGTTACCAATACGTCATACTATACTATGTCGTCGATCTCAATGTCATACTACACTATTTCATTCAAAATTTGACCATTTTTCTGAAAAATAATTGGGGTCCAAAATTTGACAAAAAGGTCATACTAAACTATGTCGTTCAAAATTGAAAAAAAAAAGTATCTTCTTTTTTTAGCCTAAAGTGTTACCAATACGTCATACTATACTATGTCGTCGATCTCAATGTCATACTACACTATTTCATTCAAAATTTGACCATTTTTCTGAAAAATAATTTGGGTCCAAAATTTGACAAAAAGGTCATACTATACTATGTCGTCCAAAATTGAAAAAAAAAATGATCTTCTTTTTTTAGCCTGAAGTGTTACCAATACGTCATACTATACTATGTCGTTGATCTCAATGTCATACTACACTATTTCATTCAAAATCTGACCATTTTTCTGAAAAATAATTGGGGTCCAAAATTTGACAAAAAGGTCATACTATACTATGTCGTCCAAAATTGGAAAAAATAAATTATCTTCTTTATTTAGCCTAAAGTGTTACCAATACGTCATACTATACTATGTCGTTGATCTCAATGTCATACTACACTATTTCATTCAAAATCTGACAATTTTTCTGAAAAAAAATTGGGTCCAAAATTTGATAAAAAGGTCATACTATACTATGTCGTCCAAAATTGAAAAAAAAAAAGTATCTTCTTTTTTAAGCCTAAAGTGTTACCAATACGTCATACTATACTATGTCGTCGATCTCAATGTCATACTACACTATTTCATTCAAAATCTGACCATTTTTCTGAAAAATAATTTGGGTCCAAAATTTGACAAAAAGGTCATACTATACTATGTCGTCCAAAATTGAAAAAAAATTATCTTCTTTTTTTAGCCTAAAGTGTTACCAATACGTCATACTATACTATGTCGTCAATCTCAATGTCATACTACACTATTTCATTCAAAATCTGACCATTTTTCTGAAAAATAATTTGGGTCCAAAATTTGACAAAAAGGTCATACTATACTATGTCGTCCAAAATTGAAAAAAAATTATCTTCTTTTTTTAGCCTAAAGTGTTACCAATACGTCATACTATACTATGTCGTTGATCTCAATGTCATACTACACTATTTCATTCAAAATTTGACCATTTTTCTGAAAAATAATTTGGGTCCAAAATTTGACAAAAAGGTCATACTATACTATGTCGTCCAAAATTGAAAAAAAAATTATCTTCTTTTTTTTGCCTAAAGTGTTAACAATACGTCATACTATACTATGTCGTCGATCTCAATGTCATACTACACTATTTCATTCAAAATTTGACCATTTTTCTGAAAAATAATTGGGGTCCAAAATTTGACAAAAAGGTCATACTAAACTATGTCGTTCAAAATTGAAAAAAAAAAGTATCTTCTTTTTTTAGCCTAAAGTGTTACCAATACGTCATACTATACTATGTCGTCGATCTCAATGTCATACTACACTATTTCATTCAAAATTTGACCATTTTTCTGAAAAATAATTTGGGTCCAAAATTTGACAAAAAGGTCATACTATACTATGTCGTCCAAAATTGAAAAAAAAAATGATCTTCTTTTTTTAGCCTGAAGTGTTACCAATACGTCATACTATACTATGTCGTTGATCTCAATGTCATACTACACTATTTCATTCAAAATCTGACCATTTTTCTGAAAAATAATTGGGGTCCAAAATTTGACAAAAAGGTCATACTATACTATGTCATCCAAAATTGGAAAAAATAAATTATCTTATTTATTTAGCCTAAAGTGTTACCAATACGTCATACTATACTATGTCGTTGATCTCAATGTCATACTACACTATTTCATTCAAAATTTGACAATTTTTCTGAAAAAAAATTGGGTCCAAAATTTGATAAAAAGGTCATACTATACTATGTCGTCCAAAATTGGAAAAAAAAAAAGTATCTTCTTTTTTAAGCCTAAAGTGTTACCAATACGTCATACTATACTATGTCGTCGATCTCAATGTCATACTACACTATTTCATTCAAAATTTGACAATTTTTCTGAAAAATAATTGGGGTCCAAAATTTGACAAAAAGGTCATACTAAACTATGTCGTTCAAAATTGAAAAAAAAAAGTATCTTCTTTTTTTAGCCTAAAGTGTTACCAATACGTCATACTATACTATGTCGTCGATCTCAATGTCATACTACACTATTTCATTCAAAATCTGACCATTTTTCTGAAAAATAATTTGGGTCCAAAATTTGACAAAAAGGTCATACTATACTATGTCGTCCAAAATTGAAAAAAAATTATCTTCTTTTTTTAGCCTAAAGTGTTACCAATACGTCATACTATACTATGTCGTCGATCTCAATGTCATACTACACTATTTCATTCAAAATTTGACCATTTTTCTGAAAAATAATTTGGGTCCAAAATTTGACAAAAAGGTCATACTATACTATGTCGTCCAAAATTGAAAAAAAAATTATCTTCTTTTTTTAGCCTAAAGTGTTAACAATACGTCATACTATACTATGTCGTCGATCTCAATGTCATACTACACTATTTCATTCAAAATCTGACAATTTTTCTGAAAAAAAAATTGGGTCCAAAATTTGACAAAAAGGTCATACTATACTATGTCGTCCAAAATTGAAAAAAAAAAATATCTTCTTTTTTTAGCCTTAAGTGTTACCAATACGTCATACTATACTATGTCGTCGATCTCAATGTCATACTACACTATTTCATTCAAAATCTGACCATTTTTCTGAAAAATAATTTGGGTCCAAAATTTGACAAAAAGGTCATACTATACTATGTCGTCCAAAATTTAAAAAAAAAAAGATCTTCTTTTTTTAGCCTAAAGTGTTACTAATACATCATACTATACTATGTCGTTGATCTCAATGTCATACTACACTATTTCATTCAAAATCTGACCATTTTTCTGAAAAATAATTGGGGTCCAAAATTTGACAAAGTCATACTATACTATGTCGTCCAAAATTGAAGAAAAAAAAATCTTCTTTTTTTAGCCTAAAGTGTTACCAATACGTCATACTATACTATGTCGTCGATCTCAATGTCATACTACACTATTTCATTCAAAATTTGACAATTTTTCTGAAAAATAATTTGGGTCCAAAATTTGACAAAAAGGTCATACTATACTATGTCGTCCAAAATTGGAAAAGATAAATTATCTTCTTTTTTTTAGCCTAAAGTGTTACCAATACGTCATACTATACTATGTCGTCGATCTCAATGTCATACTACACTATTTCATTCAAAATCTGACAATTTTTCTGAAAAAAAAATTGGGTCCAAAATTTGACAAAAAGGTCATACTATACTATGTCGTCCAAAATTGAAAAAAAAAAGTATCTTCTTTTTTTAGCCTAAAGTGTTACCAATACGTCATACTATACTATGTCGTCGATCTCAATGTCATACTACACTATTTCATTCAAAATCTGACCATTTTTCTGAAAAAAAATTGGGTCCAAAATTTGACAAAAAGGTCATACTATACTATGTCGTCCAAAATTGAAAAAAAAAAGTATCTTCTTTTTTTAGCCTTAAGTGTTACCAATACGTCATACTATACTATGTCGTCGATCTCAATGTCATACTACACTATTTCATTCAAAATTTGACCATTTTTCTGAAAAATAATTTGGGTCCAAAATTTGACAAAAAGGTCATACTATACTATGTCGTCCAAAATTGAAGAAAAAAAAATCTTCTTTTTTAAGCCTAAAGTGTTACCAATACGTCATACTATACTATGTCGTCGATCTCAATGTCATACTACACTATTTCATTCAAAATCTGACAATTTTTCTGAAAAATAATTTGGGTCCAAAATTTGACAAAAAGGTCATACTATACTATGTCGTCCAAAATTGGAAAAAATAATTATCTTCTTTTTTTAGCCTAAAGTGTTACCAATACGTCATACTATACTATGTCGTCGATCTCAATGTCATACTACACTATTTCATTCAAAATTTGACAATTTTTCTGAAAAAAAATTGGGTCCAAAATTTGACAAAAAGGTCATACTATACTATGTCGTCCAAAATTGAAAAAAAAATTATCTTCTTTTTTTAGCCTAAAGTGTTACCAATACGTTATACTATACTATGTCGTCGATCTCAATGTCATACTACACAATTTCATTCAAAATTTGACAATTTTTCTGAAATATAATTTGGGTCCAAAATTTGACAAAAAGGTCATACAATACTATGTCGTCCAAAATTGGAAAAAATAAATTATCTTCTTTTTTTAGCCTAAAGTGTTACCAATACGTCATACTATACTATGTCATCGATCTCAATGTCATACTACACTATTTCATTCAAAATTTGACCATTTTTCTGAAAAATAATTTGGTTCCAAAATTTGACAAAAAGGTCATACTATACTATGTCGTCCAAAATTGAAGAAAAAAAACAACTTCTTTTTTTAGCCTAAAGTGTTACCAATACGTCATACTATACTATGTCGTCGATCTCAATGTCATACTACAGTATTTCATTCAAAATCTGACCATTTTTCTGAAAAATAATTTGGCTCCAAAATTTGACAAAAAGGTCAAACTATATATACTATGTCGTCCAAAATTGAAAAAAAAAATTATCTTCTTTTTTTAGCCTAAAGTGTTACCAATACGTCATACTATACTATGTCGTCGATCTCAATGTCATACTACACTATTTCATTCAAAATCTGACCATTTTTCTGAAAAATAATTGGGGTCCAAAATTTGACAAAAAGGTCATACTATACTATGTCGTCCAAAATTGGAAAAAATAAATTATCTTCTTTATTTAGCCTAAAGTGTTACCAATACGTCATACTATACTATGTCGTTGATCTCAATGTCATACTACACTATTTCATTCAAAATTTGACAATTTTTCTGAAAAAAAATTGGGTCCAAAATTTGATAAAAAGGTCATACTATACTGTCGTCCAAAATTGAAAAAAAAAAAGTATCTTCTTTTTTAAGCCTAAAGTGTTACCAATACGTCATACTATACTATGTCGTCGATCTCAATGTCATACTACACTATTTCATTCAAAATTTGACCATTTTTCTGAAAAATAATTGGGGTCCAAAATTTGACAAAAAGGTCATACTAAACTATGTCGTTCAAAATTGAAAAAAAAAAGTATCTTCTTTTTTTAGCCTAAAGTGTTACCAATACGTCATACTATACTATGTCGTCGATCTCAATGTCATACTACACTATTTCATTCAAAATTTGACCATTTTTCTGAAAAATAATTTGGGTCCAAAATTTGACAAAAAGGTCATACTATATATGTCGTCCAAAATTGAAAAAAAAAATGATCTTCTTTTTTTAGCCTGAAGTGTTACCAATACGTCATACTATACTATGTCGTTGATCTCAATGTCATACTACACTATTTCATTCAAAATCTGACCATTTTTCTGAAAAATAATTGGGGTCCAAAATTTGACAAAAAGGTCATACTATACTATGTCGTCCAAAATTGGAAAAAATAAATTATCTTCTTTATTTAGCCTAAAGTGTTACCAATACGTCATACTATACTATGTCGTTGATCTCAATGTCATACTACACTATTTCATTCAAAATTTGACCATTTTTCTGAAAAAAAATTGGGTCCAAAATTTGATAAAAAGGTCATACTATACTATGTCGTCCAAAATTGAAAAAAAAAAAGTATCTTCTTTTTTAAGCCTAAAGTGTTACCAATACGTCATACTATACTATGTCGTCGATCTCAATGTCATACTACACTATTTCATTCAAAATTTGACAATTTTTCTGAAAAATAATTGGGGTCCAAAATTTGACAAAAAGGTCATACTAAACTATGTCGTTCAAAATTGAAAAAAAAAAGTATCTTCTTTTTTTAGCCTAAAGTGTTACCAATACGTCATACTATACTATGTCGTCGATCTCAATGTCATACTACACTATTTCATTCAAAATCTGACCATTTTTCTGAAAAATAATTTGGGTCCAAAATTTGACAAAAAGGTCATACTATACTATGTCGTCCAAAATTGAAAAAAAATTATCTTCTTTTTTTAGCCTAAAGTGTTACCAATACGTCATACTATACTATGTCGTCGATCTCAATGTCATACTACACTATTTCATTCAAAATTTGACCATTTTTCTGAAAAATAATTTGGGTCCAAAATTTGACAAAAAGGTCATACTATACTATGTCGTCCAAAATTGAAAAAAAAATTATCTTCTTTTTTTAGCCTAAAGTGTTAACAATACGTCATACTATACTATGTCGTCGATCTCAATGTCATACTACACTATTTCATTCAAAATCTGACAATTTTTCTGAAAAAAAAATTGGGTCCAAAATTTGACAAAAAGGTCATACTATACTATGTCGTCCAAAATTGAAAAAAAAAAATATCTTCTTTTTTTAGCCTTAAGTGTTACCAATACGTCATACTATACTATGTCGTCGATCTCAATGTCATACTACACTATTTCATTCAAAATCTGACCATTTTTCTGAAAAATAATTTGGGTCCAAAATTTGACAAAAAGGTCATACTATACTATGTCGTCCAAAATTTAAAAAAAAAAAGATCTTCTTTTTTTAGCCTAAAGTGTTACTAATACATCATACTATACTATGTCGTTGATCTCAATGTCATACTACACTATTTCATTCAAAATCTGACCATTTTTCTGAAAAATAATTGGGGTCCAAAATTTGACAAAGTCATACTATACTATGTCGTCCAAAATTGAAGAAAAAAAAATCTTCTTTTTTTAGCCTAAAGTGTTACCAATACGTCATACTATACTATGTCGTCGATCTCAATGTCATACTACACTATTTCATTCAAAATTTGACAATTTTTCTGAAAAATAATTTGGGTCCAAAATTTGACAAAAAGGTCATACTATACTATGTCGTCCAAAATTGGAAAAAATAAATTATCTTCTTTTTTTTAGCCTAAAGTGTTACCAATACGTCATACTATACTATGTCGTCGATCTCAATGTCATACTACACTATTTCATTCAAAATCTGACAATTTTTCTGAAAAAAAAATTGGGTCCAAAATTTGACAAAAAGGTCATACTATACTATGTCGTCCAAAATTGAAAAAAAAAAGTATCTTCTTTTTTTAGCCTAAAGTGTTACCAATACGTCATACTATACTATGTCGTCGATCTCAATGTCATACTACACTATTTCATTCAAAATCTGACCATTTTTCTGAAAAAAAATTGGGTCCAAAATTTGACAAAAAGGTCATACTATACTATGTCGTCCAAAATTGAAAAAAAAAAGTATCTTCTTTTTTTAGCCTAAAGTGTTACCAATACGTCATACTATACTATGTCGTCGATCTCAATGTCATACTACACTATTTCATTCAAAATTTGACCATTTTTCTGAAAAATAATTTGGGTCCAAAATTTGACAAAAAGGTCATACTATACTATGTCGTCCAAAATTGAAGAAAAAAAAATCTTCTTTTTTAAGCCTAAAGTGTTACCAATACGTCATACTATACTATGTCGTCGATCTCAATGTCATACTACACTATTTCATTCAAAATCTGACAATTTTTCTGAAAAATAATTTGGGTCCAAAATTTGACAAAAAGGTCATACTATACTATGTCGTCCAAAATTGGAAAAAATAATTATCTTCTTTTTTTAGCCTAAAGTGTTACCAATACGTCATACTATACTATGTCGTCGATCTCAATGTCATACTACACTATTTCATTCAAAATCTGACCATTTTTCTGAAAAATAATTTGGGTCCAAAATTTGACAAAAAGGTCATACTATACTATGTCGTCCAAAATTGAAAAAAAAAATTATCTTCTTTTTTTAGCCTAAAGTGTTACCAATACGTCATACTATACTATGTCGTCGATCTCAATGTCATACTACACTATTTCATTCAAAATTTGACCATTTTTCTGAAAAAAAATTGGGTCCAAAATTTGACAAAAACGTCATACTATACTATGTCGTCCAAAATTGAAAAAAAAAAGTATCTTCTTTTTTTAGCCTTAAGTGTTACCAATACGTCATACTATACTATGTCGTCGATCTCAATGTCATACTACACTATTTCATTCAAAATCTGACCATTTTTCTGAAAAAAAATTGGGTCCAAAATTTGACAAAAAGGTCATACTATACTATGTCGTCCAAAATTGAAAAAAAAAAGTATCTTCTTTTTTTAGCCTAAAGTGTTACCAATACGTCATACTATACTATGTCGTCGATCTCAATGTCATACTACACTATTTCATTCAAAATTTGACCATTTTTCTGAAAAATAATTTGGGTCCAAAATTTGACAAAAAGGTCATACTATACTATGTCGTCCAAAATTGAAGAAAAAAAAATCTTCTTTTTTAAGCCTAAAGTGTTACCAATACGTCATACTATACTATGTCGTCGATCTCAATGTCATACTACACTATTTCATTCAAAATCTGACAATTTTTCTGAAAAATAATTTGGGTCCAAAATTTGACAAAAAGGTCATACTATACTATGTCGTCCAAAATTGGAAAAAATAATTATCTTCTTTTTTTAGCCTAAAGTGTTACCAATACGTCATACTATACTATGTCGTCGATCTCAATGTCATACTACACTATTTCATTCAAAATCTGACCATTTTTCTGAAAAAAAATTTGGGTCCAAAATTTGACAAAAAGGTCATACTATACTATGTCGTCCAAAATTGAAAAAAAAAATTATCTTCTTTTTTTAGCCTAAAGTGTTACCAATACGTCATACTATACTATGTCATCGATCTCAATGTCATACTACACTATTTCATTCAAAATTTGACCATTTTTCTGAAAAATAATTTGGTTCCAAAATTTGACAAAAAGGTCATACTATACTATGTCGTCCAAAATTGAAGAAAAAAAACAACTTCTTTTTTTAGCCTAAAGTGTTACCAATACGTCATACTATACTATGTCGTCGATCTCAATGTCATACTACAGTATTTCATTCAAAATCTGACCATTTTTCTGAAAAATAATTTGGCTCCAAAATTTGACAAAAAGGTCAAACTATATATACTATGTCGTCCAAAATTGAAAAAAATAATTATCTTCTTTTTTTAGCCTAAAGTGTTACCAATACGTCATACTATACTATGTCGTCGATCTCAATGTCATACTACACTATTTCATTCAAAATCTGACCATTTTTCTGAAAAATAATTGGGGTCCAAAATTTGACAAAAAGGTCATACTATACTATGTCGTCCAAAATTGGAAAAAATAAATTATCTTCTTTATTTAGCCTAAAGTGTTACCAATACGTCATACTATACTATGTCGTTGATCTCAATGTCATACTACACTATTTCATTCAAAATTTGACAATTTTTCTGAAAAAAAATTGGGTCCAAAATTTGATAAAAAGGTCATACTATACTATGTCGTCCAAAATTGAAAAAAAAAAAGTATCTTCTTTTTTAAGCCTAAAGTGTTACCAATACGTCATACTATACTATGTCGTCGATCTCAATGTCATACTACACTATTTCATTCAAAATTTGACCATTTTTCTGAAAAATAATTGGGGTCCAAAATTTGACAAAAAGGTCATACTAAACTATGTCGTTCAAAATTGAAAAAAAAAAGTATCTTCTTTTTTTAGCCTAAAGTGTTACCAATACGTCATACTATACTATGTCGTCGATCTCAATGTCATACTACACTATTTCATTCAAAATCTGACCATTTTTCTGAAAAATAATTTGGGTCCAAAATTTGACAAAAAGGTCATACTATACTATGTCGTCCAAAATTGAAAAAAAATTATCTTCTTTTTTTAGCCTAAAGTGTTACCAATACGTCATACTATACTATGTCGTCGATCTCAATGTCATACTACACTATTTCATTCAAAATTTGACCATTTTTCTGAAAAATAATTTGGGTCCAAAATTTGACAAAAAGGTCATACTATACTATGTCGTCCAAAATTGAAAAAAAAATTATCTTCTTTTTTTAGCCTAAAGTGTTAACAATACGTCATACTATACTATGTCGTCGATCTCAATGTCATACTACACTATTTCATTCAAAATCTGACAATTTTTCTGAAAAAAAAATTGGGTCCAAAATTTGACAAAAAGGTCATACTATACTATGTCGTCCAAAATTGAAAAAAAAAAATATCTTCTTTTTTTAGCCTTAAGTGTTACCAATACGTCATACTATACTATGTCGTCGATCTCAATGTCATACTACACTATTTCATTCAAAATCTGACCATTTTTCTGAAAAATAATTTGGGTCCAAAATTTGACAAAAAGGTCATACTATACTATGTCGTCCAAAATTTAAAAAAAAAAAGATCTTCTTTTTTTAGCCTAAATTGTTACTAATACATCATACTATACTATGTCGTTGATCTCAATGTCATACTACACTATTTCATTCAAAATCTGACCATTTTTCTGAAAAATAATTGGGGTCCAAAATTTGACAAAGTCATACTATACTATGTCGTCCAAAATTGAAGAAAAAAAAATCTTCTTTTTTTAGCCTAAAGTGTTACCAATACGTCATACTATACTATGTCGTCGATCTCAATGTCATACTACACTATTTCATTCAAAATTTGACAATTTTTCTGAAAAATAATTTGGGTCCAAAATTTGACAAAAAGGTCATACTATACTATGTCGTCCAAAATTGGAAAAAATAAATTATCTTCTTTTTTTTAGCCTAAAGTGTTACCAATACGTCATACTATACTATGTCGTCGATCTCAATGTCATACTACACTATTTCATTCAAAATCTGACAATTTTTCTGAAAAAAAAATTGGGTCCAAAATTTGACAAAAAGGTCATACTATACTATGTCGTCCAAAATTGAAAAAAAAAAGTATCTTCTTTTTTTAGCCTAAAGTGTTACCAATACGTCATACTATACTATGTCGTCGATCTCAATGTCATACTACACTATTTCATTCAAAATCTGACCATTTTTCTGAAAAAAAATTGGGTCCAAAATTTGACAAAAAGGTCATACTATACTATGTCGTCCAAAATTGAAAAAAAAAAGTATCTTCTTTTTTTAGCCTAAAGTGTTACCAATACGTCATACTATACTATGTCGTCGATCTCAATGTCATACTACACTATTTCATTCAAAATTTGACCATTTTTCTGAAAAATAATTTGGGTCCAAAATTTGACAAAAAGGTCATACTATACTATGTCGTCCAAAATTGAAGAAAAAAAAATCTTCTTTTTTAAGCCTAAAGTGTTACCAATACGTCATACTATACTATGTCGTCGATCTCAATGTCATACTACACTATTTCATTCAAAATCTGACAATTTTTCTGAAAAATAATTTGGGTCCAAAATTTGACAAAAAGGTCATACTATACTATGTCGTCCAAAATTGGAAAAAATAATTATCTTCTTTTTTTAGCCTAAAGTGTTACCAATACGTCATACTATACTATGTCGTCGATCTCAATGTCATACTACACTATTTCATTCAAAATCTGACCATTTTTCTGAAAAATAATTTGGGTCCAAAATTTGACAAAAAGGTCATACTATACTATGTCGTCCAAAATTGAAAAAAAAAATTATCTTCTTTTTTTAGCCTAAAGTGTTACCAATACGTCATACTATACTATGTCGTCGATCTCAATGTCATACTACACTATTTCATTCAAAATTTGACCATTTTTCTGAAAAAAAATTGGGTCCAAAATTTGACAAAAAGGTCATACTATACTATGTCGTCCAAAATTGAAAAAAAAAAGTATCTTCTTTTTTTAGCCTAAAGTGTTACCAATACGTCATACTATACTATGTCGTCGATCTCAATGTCATACTACACTATTTCATTCAAAATCTGACCATTTTTCTGAAAAAAAATTGGGTCCAAAATTTGACAAAAAGGTCATACTATACTATGTCGTCCAAAATTGAAAAAAAAAAGTATCTTCTTTTTTTAGCCTAAAGTGTTACCAATACGTCATACTATACTATGTCGTCGATCTCAATGTCATACTACACTATTTCATTCAAAATTTGACCATTTTTCTGAAAAATAATTTGGGTCCAAAATTTGACAAAAAGGTCATACTATACTATGTCGTCCAAAATTGAAGAAAAAAAAATCTTCTTTTTTAAGCCTAAAGTGTTACCAATACGTCATACTATACTATGTCGTCGATCTCAATGTCATACTACACTATTTCATTCAAAATCTGACAATTTTTCTGAAAAATAATTTGGGTCCAAAATTTGACAAAAAGGTCATACTATACTATGTCGTCCAAAATTGGAAAAAATAATTATCTTCTTTTTTTAGCCTAAAGTGTTACCAATACGTCATACTATACTATGTCGTCGATCTCAATGTCATACTACACTATTTCATTCAAAATCTGACCATTTTTCTGAAAAATAATTTGGGTCCAAAATTTGACAAAAAGGTCATACTATACTATGTCGTCCAAAATTGAAAAAAAAAATTATCTTCTTTTTTTAGCCTAAAGTGTTACCAATACGTCATACTATACTATGTCGTCGATCTCAATGTCATACTACACTATTTCATTCAAAATTTGACCATTTTTCTGAAAAAAAATTGGGTCCAAAATTTGACAAAAAGGTCATACTATACTATGTCGTCCAAAATTGAAAAAAAAAATTATATTCTTTTTTTAGCCTAAAGTGTTACCAATACGTCATACTATACTATGTCGTCGATCTCAATGTCATACTACACAATTTCATTCAAAATTTGACAATTTTTCTGAAATATAATTTGGGTCCAAAATTTGACAAAAAGGTCATACAATACTATGTCGTCCAAAATTGGAAAAAATAAATTATCTTCTTTTTTTAGCCTAAAGTGTTACCAATACGTCATACTATACTATGTCATCGATCTCAATGTCATACTACACTATTTCATTCAAAATTTGACAATTTTTCTGATAAAAAATTGGGTCCCAAATTTGACAAAAAGGTCATACTATACTATGTCGTCATAAATTGAAAAAAAAAAGTATCTTCTTTTTTAAGCCTAAAGTGTTACCAATACGTCATACTATACTATGTCGTCGATCTCAATGTCATACTACACTATTTCATTCAAAATCTGACAATTTTTCTGAAAAATAATTTGGGTCCAAAATTTGACAAAAAGGTCATACTATACTATGTCGTCCAAAATTGAAAAAAAAATGATCTTCTTTTTTTAGCCCAAAGTGTTACCAATACGTCATACTATACTATGTCGTCGATCTCAATGTCATACTACACTATTTCATTCAAAATCTGATCATTTTTCTGAAAAATAATTTGGGTCCAAAATTTGACAAAAAGGTCATACTATACTATGTCGTCCAAAATTGGAAAAAATAAATTATCTTCTTTTTTTAGCCTAAAGTGTTACCAATACGTCATACTATACTATGTCGTCGATCTCAATGTCATACTACACTATTTCATTCAAAATCTGACCATTTTTCTGAAAAATAATTTGGGTCCAAAATTTGACAAAAAGGTTATACTATACTATGTCGTCCAAAATTGAAAAAAAAAAATATCTTCTTTTTTTAGCCCAAAGTGTTACCAATACGTCATACTATACTATGTCGTCGATCTCAATGTCATACTACACTATTTCATTCAAAATCTGATCATTTTTCTGAAAAATAATTTGGGTCCAAAATTTGACAAAAAGGTCATACTATACTATGTCGTCCAAAATTGGAAAAAATAAATTATCTTCTTTTTTTAGCCTAAAGTGTTACCAATACGTCATACTATACTATGTCGTCGATCTCAATGTCATACTACACTATTTCATTCAAAATCTGACCATTTTTCTGAAAAATAATTTGGGTCCAAAATTTGACAAAAAGGTCATACTATACTATGTCGTCCAAAATTGAAAAAAAAAATTATCTTCTTTTTTTAGCCTAAAGTGTTACCAATACGTCATACTATACTATGTCGTCGATCTCAATGTCATACTACACTATTTCATTCAAAATTTGACCATTTTTCTGAAATATAATTTGGGTCCAAAATTTGACAAAAAGGTCATACTATACTATGTCGTCCAAAATTGGAAAAAATAAATTATCTTCTTTTTTTAGCCTAAAGTGTTACCAATACGTCATACTATACTATGTCATCGATCTCAATGTCATACTACACTATTTCATTCAAAATTTGACAATTTTTCTGAAAAAAAATTGGGTCCAAAATTTGACAAAAAGGTCATACTATACTATGTCGTCCAAAATTGAAAAAAAAATTATCTTCTTTTTTTAGCCTAAAGTGTTACCAATACGTCATACTATACTATGTCGTCGATCTCAATGTCATACTACACTATTTCATTCAAAATCTGACAATTTTTCTGAAAAATAATTTGGGTCCAAAATTTGACAAAAAGCTCATACTATACTATGTCGTCCAAAATTGAAAAAAAAATTATCTTCTTTTTTTAGCCCAAAGTGTTACCAATACGTCATACTATACTATGTCGTCGATCTCAATGTCATACTACACTATTTCATTCAAAATCTGATCATTTTTCTGAAAAATAATTTGGGTCCAAAATTTGACAAAAAGGTCATACTATACTATGTCGTCCAAAATTGAAAAAAAAAAATATCTTCTTTTTTTAGCCTAAAGTGTTACCAATACGTCATACTATACTATGTCGTCGATCTCAATGTCATACTACACTATTTCATTCAAAATTTGACAATTTTTCTGAAAAATAATTTGGGTCCAAAATTTGACAAAAAGGTCATACTAAACTATGTCGTTCAAAATTGAAAAAAAAAAGTATCTTCTTTTTTTAGCCTAAAGTGTTACCAATACGTCATACTATACTATGTCGTCGATCTCAATGTCATACTACACTATTTCATTCAAAATTTGACAATTTTTCTGAAAAATAATTTGGGTCCAAAATTTGACAAAAAGGTCATACTATACTATGTCGTCCAAAATTGGAAAAAATAAATTATCTTCTTTTTTTAGCCTAAAGTGTTACCAATACGTCATACTATACTATGTCGTCGATCTCAGTGTCATACTACACTATTTCATTCAAAATTTGACCATTTTTCTGAAATATAATTTGGGTCCAAAATTTGACAAAAAGGTCATACTATACTATGTCGTCCAAAATTGAAGAAAAAAAAATCTTCTTTTTTTAGCCTAAAGTGTTACCAATACGTCATACTATACTATGTCGTCGATCTCAATGTCATACTACACTATTTCGTCCAAAATGTGACCTTTTTTTTAGCCCAAAAATAGTATAGAAAATACTATAGAATATTGTCCAAAATTGGTCAAAAACGTCGTACATGACATTCTTAACTATGATTGACTTTTTTATAAATAAATGCATTCTATATTACCTAATATGTCTTTTTCTTAAATTGTCATTGCTGATATTTTCAAACTAATTACACACCACTAAAAACAGTAACATTGTTGTTTACAGATAAACGATGACCACGGACTAAACGTTGAGTTGCGGCACCTGAAGTAGATGAAGAACACTGGGACCCGTCAGTATTCATGGACAGAGGGTTGGGATGTGTACGTCGCATAGATGTTTGTTTGTCTAAGAGAAGACGGTAATGACGGGGCACTCGTACAACACCAGCCCATGTTTTTATATTTATTTTGTTCAACTGCCTTGCAATTCCAGATTTCGGGGTAGAACCAGCAACATTTCCTGCAAACACTGAATAAATTGTGATTATTGATGTGAGTGCCGACAAGAGCACTAAATTTACAGATTCTTCACTTGTCTACAGTTGGCTGTTTGGATTAAAATTATAATTTGCCTCTTAAACTTAATTATATCACCTTGTCAAATTGCAGAATCTGAATCTGTTTTTGGAGATCTATGGTTAACATCCCAGTAAAAAAATGTTGACAGCTTTTCATGATCTGTGCTGCTGCTGCTCCACAGGTGTCCTCATTCACTAACACCTCACAACAGTAACCTCACCTTATTTTACCACAAACTATTCTACTTCTGTTGTTTTCAGTGTCCTCAAATGCGTTTGTTTCAGGCTGCATCCACACAACTCTGTTTGAATTGATATTGCGTTCGTGGTACGGGTGTAGTCCTTAAATCTCTGCAATAACAAACCAGTAACAAGATTAGTTTTAAATCTTAAGTCGATGAAAAGGACTAAAAACATTTGCTTTGATTCCATAACTGCCAAAAATAATTCCCTCTTCTTTCTGTTCAAAAGTAGACAAAGTTTACTTCTTTTTTTTTACCCTTTCCAATAAATTGAACAATGTATTTAATGTGGTGGATCTTTATTGTTCTGTGCTGCTCGGCTACTTTGATCTTCTTACATTTACTGTTAATGGGTAGTTTCACCAAGAATAATACAATTCAAATTTTTGGCGTTTTTTTTATTTATTTACTTGTTAAAAGCATAAATACATAGACAAAAACCAACAATGAAAAATAGAAGAGTCAAATAAAAGGCCAACTTTTTGAACTTGCAACTTTACAAATGTTTGACAGCTTTACCACATTCTTACTGTTTGGTATCACAAGTCAAGATAATGTAAATTTTTTTTAATTAATTGAGTACTTAAGTCTCATTTAGATTTACAGAGAACAAAAACAGGCATCATTAACGGCATGTCCTGCCATCCAGTGTCATTTGCCATTGTCTGTAATAACTACAAAGATCCAAACTTTCCTAGTTCATTAGAAAAGACGATCAAGCATTAGTTCTGCTTCAGCTCCTTGTTATCAACTTATCATTTTAAAAAAACGTATAAATTCTTGATTTTTTTTTATAGTAAAAAATAATCTGAACATAAACAAATATCTGTGTGTTTGTGTAGAAAATAGCTAGTCAACATCATAAACAACCACAGGTTTTAACCACCATGTTGCGATGTTTTTTGAGGATGACGTTGTTGTTGTCGTCGTAGAAGAGAACAGAGATGGGGCTGAGCTTGGTCGGCGCACAACATGCCTTAGGAACCTCGTCAGGCTTCAGGAGGTGAACCTGAGAGGAGGATTTTACAATTTAACCCATGTGGAAACACAGTGAGTGAGGTGTCGGTGTCACATGATGTGCGTTGTCATGGTTACTGACCACTTGCTGGATGAGGGCGTGGTTGGTGGCGTTCATGCAGGAGCCCAGAGGATAAAAACACTCTCCGTCGCAGTAATAAGCTGAATAACCGTTGGGGGCCAAAACCCAGTCCTGAACATCAACAACAACGCAGAATATATAGATTTTAGATTATTATCATCAGGCGCAACAGGCCAAATAAACAGCTGAGGTTTCTAATCTGATTTAAAAGTTACATTGTGTGTGTATTTATCGAGAGACAAGAGTGATACAAGTCACTTAAACTTAATTTGAGTCAATTCAGTGAAAGTTTTAGTGAAATAACACCGGCAAAGGTTTTAAAAACTGGTTCAAAAGTACAAAAGTATAAATACAAAAGTAGTATCATCAAGAATATTGTGTTTTGGTTGGTTTTCTACCGACACACTATTATTATTAGTATTTGTGAGTAATATTATATTAAATAGCTAGAATTCTAGCTTTCATTACAGCTCATTTACACACAGTCTAAACATTCTTCAGTGTAATTTATATATATATATATATATATATATAAAAATAATAATGTGAACCTTAGTTTTTCTCCAGTCCCTTAGCAGTAACACAAAAAGTTGAACACATGATGAGACTGAAGTTTTATCTCTAAATTGTAAGATTGAAGTTAGTTTATTCATTTTAATAAACAAGTATAAATCAAATGATAATCTAATAAATGACTGTAGCTAATGTAGAAAGCTTTGACAATGATAAATTCTCTCACCTTCCATCCCAGGTCACTGAAGCTGACGTAGAGTTCATGTTTTTTACACGGCAGAGCTCCGTTGTTTACAGGACTGCGATCTGTCAACAAACGAGAGAAAAGTTTGAGTGTGAAAAACAGGTCAAAGAAAAAGGTTCTAAACATCATGGCTTCACTTGGATAATCAACATCAACAAGGTTTGACTTTACATAGTAAGAACATTTCAAAATCAAACAAAGCAAAGTGACAGAAGCATGACATCATGAGACAACTGGACGCTCACTGTGAATGCTGGGAACTGGGAGGTCGTATTTTGGTTTCCTCCTGCGAGGATGAGTTTTTACAGCCCGAGGCGGTCGACACGGGATCTGACTCTCTCTGAAGAAGATCACCATGAAGGGCTGTTTGGAGCGAGGACCTCGACGACCCACCAACCCGATCCAGCCTGCAGACAGGGAGCGGTCTGCAACACACACAATAAATCTTAACTTTTTCCATGTTCTCAGCCTCACAACTGTATATAACATCATGTGTGAAGAAGAGACACTGTTTTAGCTGAGAATGAAAGTGTCTCATAAACAAACAGTAGAGGGCGCTGCAGCGTAGCTCAGGCCTGAACCTCACCCTCCTCAGTCTCCACATAGAGACGGATGCCCAGGTTGCTGCGAGGATGAAGGAGCCAGTGGTTTGAGGCTGAGGTGACGTCAAAGGCGAGCCATCCTTCCTGACCTGCAGGCACCGACTGCATGTCCAGCAGCACCAGCTCTGGCTCTCTGAACACACAATACACGACAATTAAACATAAACACAAGGTCTGAGTACAGTTGTGTCTGTGCAGAGAGGCATCGGTGAGAACTTTGTGCGTTCTTAGGTCGATCTGTTGTTTTCTCTTCTAAATGTTTACACAGACACTGAACATCAATAAACAGAATCTTCTGTCTCAATCTAAAGCCTGAATTTAAATGAATCATCAAACATATCATTAAATGTGACATTAATCATAACAATTTGAGGCAAATATCTGAACAACAGTGAGAAAAAGGTTATAAAAACACACATTTTTTGTGTATATTTTTGTGAGCACTAACATTTTTCTTTTTTTTTTAAAAAAGACGAATAATTTAAATTTCAGGCAAAGTTTATGCATAAACAGAGGTTTAAAAAAATATATAATACTATTTGCTCTCATAATTAGGTCTCAGGCCTAAATTATCTGCAAAAATCCTCTAAATTTGGGGCAAATATCTGAAAATCCAGATAGAAATAAAACAACAAAAATATTATGTATATTTATGAGAACTTATCATTAAATGTCTTTAATTTGATGCAAAGTTTAAGCTCAGACAAGACATTAATAATAATAATAAGAAGAAGATATATAATAATATATACGTTGTCTCAAGTTTAAAACCTGAATCTGAATGAATCATCAAACTTATCATTAAATTACTCATTTAAGGCAAATATCTGAAAAACCACAAACATAACAGAAAAAAAACCAATAAAATAATTTCTGTCTAAATCAAAAGTTTAAAGCATTGATTTTCTAAACACTGGAGTCAAACCTGTGTCTGTTCTCTCTCTTGATGACGTAGACAGAGATGTGCAGCGTTCTGTTGGCTCTCTGACCCACAGTCAGAGTTTTATAGATGCGGAACTCGGCCGCCGTCACCGTCTCTCCCTGAGGCAGCGGCGTCAGGTCGAAGCGAAACTCCTTCCAGTACGGACGAGGCTGCAGAAGGTCACGCTCCTGCTCCACTGTCACAACACACAAAACACAGAGAGGCGTCACACACTGAAGCAGCTCAGACACAAACAAACAAACACGTCAGGTCACACTTTACATTAGCAACTTCAAACCGAGGTTATAATAGTTAAAGAAAAATAAAATAAAAATGAACTAGACAAAAAACCCATAACTAACCGAAGCTGAATTATGTGTTTATAAAACCAACTAAAATTGTAGCAAAAATGTGCTTAGTTTGCTTTAAACTCCCTGTTTTGTTTGACTTTTACAACAACACAGATGTTAAAGCAGAGGCGATTCTAGATTCTGTAGGCGCCCTAAGCAAAAACTCCCAGGGGGCCCTTCCAAACAGTGTTCATCACCATTATGTTATAAATAATCTGACATCAACGAAAAATGTATGAGTTAAAAATATTTTTTTTTTCCCGAAATGAATGAAATAACATGGAAAAACCTTGTTTTTAAAAAGTATGTGAAAATACAAATGTAAAGAACAATAAAATACTGAAAAAAGCTTTTAAAAAACTGCATTCCAAATCGGCCATTGTTTTTTAAGGGGGACGGGGAGGCGGCTGGTCACTGCACATTTCAGTAAAAACAGCCCTCAGGCTCCAAGTGTCAGGGGCCCCCTATCGGCTTGGGGCCCCAAGCAGTTGCCTGCCTCGCCTGTTCACAAACTGCGCCTCTGTGTTAAAGGTCTCCAGGATGAGGAGCATAAACAGGTAAGAGAAGAGTTTCCTCTCAGTTAAAGTCATCACAACACATCTGCTGCTTCCTCTTACGTTCATTAAGCTTCTTCTAATTCTCAGTTCTCGAGTCCAGTGTTCCACTACAGTCACTATTTCAGTCTCCACAAAAGACATTGTCTTCATCTCGTCAAAAAACCCTTTGTCACTCATATATAACAGATTTACATTTGTAAATAAATCACATAGTGGTCAAAATCACTGTACCAGATATTGGACGATTTAAAAAAGTGCAAAACTCACATACAAAATAATATTTATCGCATGATTCACTGTGTACAGACTGTAAAAAAAATATAGAAATAAAAATCAGCAATGTCATTTTAGACAGAGTCATGTTTTTAAAAATGACTAGGCACAATATGTTAACAGTTTCATACGTTTATAGATGGTCTAAAATGACTGTAGAACTATATATAGTATATACTGCAGTTCACCAGAAATGTTGTACAACCAACTAAGTTCTTATTAACAAAGTTAAGATTACGGTATAAAAGATATTATTTTAATTAAAGACAAAATGCCAGAGTCAATATTTTAACTCCTACCATTCACTCAATGTTACAGGTGCGCTCACTCTGCTCTGCAGCGTTAGACACAAAATGGCCGCCGCGCGGGAAAACGCGACAACTTTTCACTCCGATCACGAGTAAACAAAGTGCCTCAAACAAACGCGATCTTTCCCAAAAAAAACACTCTGCTTGACAACATAACTATTCACGGTTCATTTCGTGTTTACTGACCTGTGTTGCGCATGTAAGAGAAGAAACACGACGCGTCCAGTTACCTGCCATGATTGCCTCTGAGGAAACGGAATTTGGTACACCCTTACAGGTCCCCGGAACAACAAGAGTATTAAAAACATACGTTCCGCCCCTCCCGCTGCGCTCAACACGAACACGACACATGACCCGGCAAAATTATAAGTTTAATAAAACATTCTAATTTAACCACATTAATGTGGTCACCATGTTGTAGTTTATCGGCGACATTTAGCTGGTAAAGTATAAATAGGTTAGAGCAGTGTTTACACTATCGTGATTACCCTGCTCCAACACACCTGGTTCTAATAGTTAGCTTAGCTCGTCATCAAGATCTGCAACAACAACTCACTCATACTCAGACGTGGTAAGTAATAAATGGCATTTTCTACTTTATTAGAGTAATTTCAAATGTGTATATATACATATATATGTTATTTTACTTTTACATAAGTATGTTTTTGAAGTATCGTATTTCGCTACGTTTTAAATCGTTACACGACGCTGAAGTTAGCCTCCGATTCGACAGCTTTCGGGACATAAGGGAAAACTGAATAAAAAATATTGGTCTGAATTTAAAACAAACAAACAAGAAAATAAATAAATAATTCACCTGAAACTTTGGCAGTGAATGATGAGGACATGTGAATTGACGCTAATTGAGGTCCCTGAGTGACATTTGTGACATGTTGACCAAAACATTATGTTTACATATTTTATTTTGTCAGCACTTTAGTTTGTAAAGGTTTGCCTTTAATTAACTATTATATGTGGATATACCGGTATGTAAAAATGTATACACAATTATTAAAATGCAGGAAGTGGGTAAACTCAAACTAAACGTACAACTGTGTTCTTTATTCACCCAGTCTCGTTCACTCTGCCTTGCTCAAGGACACATCGGCAGCAAACGCTTACACATCACGTTCCACTTCCACCGCTGCTTTTGAAACCACAACCAACAAGAGAAGTGGAGGGAATCGACAGAACGTGAACACATCACGACATGAATGAACAACATGTAAATGAAGGTGAATACACAAAAACACGCGCACACACACACACTCCACACACTACGTTACACAGGTGTGTAGGTGTGTGTGTCCTTGAAGAACCTCACAAGGACATGAAACAGCTCTGGTCATCAGGGTTTGGTACACACACACACACACACACACAGTAATTAGAGACACTTAGTGCTCTGAACCGCAGCAGCTGCTCAGCTCACTCACCACTAATTGCAGCTCAGTCTGGTATTTTTAGCGTCGTTCCTCCACACACACCAGTATTTTCATCTCCTCGGACGTTTGCTGACTTTTTTTTTTCACTGTACCAGTGGGGCCTTTAATTCTAACCAGCTGTGTCGTCCCATTACATATGCGTAAAAGGAACACACACCCATGTGTGTTTGATTCCACTGACATGAACGACACACACACACACTGATTAGATTAGTCTCTGAATAGAAGCTTTTACATTCAAGACCAATTTGGGGGTTTTCATTAAACGAACGCAGCCAATATGTGATTTATTTTTTCCTTCATCTGATAAAATAAGAACAGTTTAATAAAAAACACATGATGCACAAAATTAACTTAACTCTCAGAAGTGGATTCTTCAGCTCAAAAAACCCAACAAAAAACTGGTGGGGTTTTTTTCAGTTTGACTAGATAAACGCTTCTTGTCGCCACCCGCCTCTGCTCTGCTACTGTATACACACAAACGCTCCCTCAGTCGGCGGTATGTAACAACAAATGTTACATTGTTTCTGTTCATGGATACTAAACCGATGCATAATAATAATATTTAAAAAATACAAATAGTCTGATATGCGGGGGGGGGGGGGGGGCTACAATTATTACTTGTTAATGAGATCACAAATATTTTTCTTCGTCTCATCACTTATTTGGACGTTACAGATTCTAATTAGCAGTCAGAGAGAGCAGCAGTCAGCAGCAGAGCCTTAATGTCCCAGAGAAGGAGACGTGAGCAGAGACACACTCTGTCATTACTATATAATATCAGTGTACCAATAATCTGCAAAATGCCTAATGTCAGTCCCTGATAATCTGCAAATAATGGATCAAAATCCAGCGTATAGTTAATTTAATTTTAATGTTGTCTTGATCTTTTCTCAGTAAAACGTCTGCACTGCAGCTTCACAGTTTGTTTACATTTGGTTTGGAGGAGGAAACACTGTGTGTGTGTGTGTGTGTGTGTGTTTACTTTGTTGACTGATAAATTTCAAGTTGGTTCGTTTTCTTCTCCTGAACAGAGAAGAAGAATTTTCCACATGAAACATTTGATGTGAGATCATTAAAGAGTCTGAGCTGAGAGAAGGAGCCGGTGTTTCCCACCAAGATCATCATCATCATCAGCTCATCCAGGAGGAAGGAAGGAAGCCATCGAGACCAGGATGATGACAGATTAACATCAGTCGCACGCTGTATGTACTGTACACACACACACACACACACACACACACACACACACACACACACAGACTCAACAAAACCTTTATCCCTAAAATTAACCATAACCACAACTCAAATCTTAGTCCTAATCTTAACCAGCTCCTCAGAAAATGAGGACCAGGTTTTGGTCTACGTGGGGAAATGTCCTCAAGAGGTAACAAATACAAGAACACACACAATATCAAAATCCATAATCCATATAGTGTATTTTGAGCTTTAGTAAAATCTCAGTGAGTCTCTCACAGTCTCAGAGAGTCGGTGCGTTCAGGAACGCTGGGACAAAATGAAAGTGTACAAATATAGTCAGGCCGCACTCACATGGCTCTCCATTCTGACTGTGGGGGGAAAAAGAAACTAGAAAGACAGCAGAGACATGTCACATGTCAGTGTCCTCAAGGTCACGTCGAGTCCTGCGTCCAAACCGCGCTGAGAGAGAATAACTGCTGAGTCATCAAAACTTAGGAGGATTTTTTTCTGTCTCTGCTAAACGTTAAAGAGAAACGTCAGACATTTGTGAAAACAGAAAGTCCAGATCACTGGACCTAAAAACTGTGAGAAGGTAAAACCACAGATTATAGCACTTTGTTTCCATGGAAACCACACTGATGGACACTGAGTCACTTCCTGTGTCTCTCATTGATCATTTACTTACACCCAGGTGAATGGAAAATAAGATTTTAGCCCCATAACAAACAGTTCACCTAAAAAAAAAAATCTGTTTGAGTCTACGATATCTTAAGCACGCATCTGCTGCTTTATCTCGCTGATAGTCAGACGTTTTCTGAGCTTTGTAAACCACTCGCTCTCGTGCACCAAAGTCCATTGACAACATCAGTATTTTTACCTCAGGGAAACACAGGAGCTGCTGCGTTTGTGTCACTGTGGTGAATCTGATTAAAGGATCTCCAACACTGAATTCACAAGGATTTGGCATGTGTTCATCTCATTAACGTTACTCCTAGACCGTTTGTGACAACGAGAAAATTCAAAAACTATGGACTGTCGATCTGTCCAGGGTGTGACTTCCAAGGAAAGACCGTCCAATCACAGACGAGATTCACCAGTGCCGTAACTGCCAGATATTGAAAGTGAAAGTAATCTTGGAAAAAGGAGCAGAAGAACTCACTCATTTAACTTTTTTTGACAATTCTACAGCCATAAAATTTAAATAAATCCAGGCGGCCCTAAACCAGTTCTTTTTGCAGCCAGTGGAGTCGCCCCCTAGTGGCTAACTGCCACTTCCTACCTTTTTCAACCCAGAATGCTGCATACATTTTTTCATGTGATGAACTCTTACAACCACACCTGGACTATCCCTATAGTCCAGGTGTGTCCACTATAAAGAGGCTCATGCAGAAGGACGTCTCTACTCACCCAGGTTGACGAAGCTCATGACGGTGTCGGCCTCGCTCACTACTGTACCCAGTGGCGGTGAGTGAGTGCTGAGTGTGGGCAGAGCGGCGTGGTTGACCTGTGCTAACCTCTCCACTCCTCCAAACCTGCCCATGCCAGGACCGCTCACGATGATCTCGTTGCCCTCGTCCTCCCCGTCCGCAGACATGGCGTGGTACAGGTCCAGCATGAAGAGCGGCGCGGAGGACGGAGGCCTCAGCGGGGGGTGAGGTCTGGGACGACCCGGCAGACCCAGGATGGACAGGATCTCCTTCTGCATCTCCTTCTTCTCGCGCCCGCTCAGCCTCTTGAAGCTGGAGTGGACCACGGCCTCGGCCTGCTGGCTCCACATGGAGAGGAAGAGGAGGAGGAGCAGGGGCAGGAGGAGCAGGGTCCTGGGCTGGAGGAGAGGCCGCTGGAGCCTGGCGGAGGACGAGCTCCTGCTCGACTGTTTCATGTTGGTGCAGAGACAGGAGAAGACGTTTGAAGTGTCCTCCGGTTTCATCTTCACTCACTGTCTCCCAGAGACACTTTCAGGTCCAGTTTGTCCTCAGTGTCCACAGACAAATGTAGTGTTGATTTACGTCGGATGTGTTTAGAGGAGAGATTGTGGACGTGTTTACAGCCTCAGACGGACTGTGTTTATGTTTCCCGCCCCTCTTTCCTCCCTCTCTAATCTTGAAGGGGAAAATAAAGCACCTCCCTCTCTTTCAGCTGAAAGCTGTGCAGCTCAATAAACAGAGATAATCAGAGAGAGGACGTGATGATGATGATGATGATGATGATGGTGCAGCAGAAGTCCTCAGACCTGCAGGATGGACACAGAGTCTCTCAGGGACGAGCAGGTGTTGCAGATGTTGTGGAGGATCTGAAGACGTTCACACCTGCAGTGAGTGGACCATCGCGCAGACCTCAGAGCCTCAGAGGAGAAACCGCTGCTGGACGCTCTTTAATCCACCCATTCATTCATCCACTCATTCATCCACTCACCCACTCTCTGTGACTCCAGATGTTCCTCTCAATCCAGTTTATATAAAAAGAACAGAAAACAAAAAAGCAAAGGTTAACTCCAGGAAACTGTTCCCAGATCGTCGTCCTCCAGAGAAGAAACTGATTTTTCCTTCTTTAGATCAGAGCAGTGTGTGTGTGTGTGTGTGTGTGTGTTTCCTCAGTGTGTTCCTGACCAGGAGGGAGTTTCCCTCCGAGCCTCGGCCTCTCCTCCTCTTTCAAGTCTTCAAACCTCTCTCTCTTTCTCTGACATCTCTTCATCACCCCTCCCAGTGGTCTCCCTCTCTCTCTTCCATACCTCCACCCATCTATCTTCTCATCTCCTCATGACTGCTTCCTTTCATGGATTAATCAAATCTCAGGTGGCAAATTTGTCACATGGAAACATCTCTTTTCACAATAAGACTGAAGAAAGGTTCACACATTAAAAGCTCATTTAGTTTACTTTAATTTATTAATGGTGCTTTATGTGACTGAATTTGTGTATATATATATATCGAAACTGTTTTAAAACAATTCACAGCATCAGATATGAGGGAGAGAATAATATAACTTTAAACAGATTCTGCATCATTGCTAAAACTGAATCATGTCTTTCTTGGGTCATTAAACTAAATTTCATTGAAAACAGAAACATCACCTCATTGGAGAATGAAATTATACTATTTAATAAGCTAGAAGAGTTACATAACAATGTATAATCAATAATAATAGTAATATTTTTCCACAAAATACAGTCCAGTCATGGACAGAAATATCCATGACACAAAATAATATATTAAAAATGGATTTTTAATTGATATTTTCTCCAACTCCTGGTCTGAGCACAAATTTAAAATATTGATTTATTTCCACTATTTTAACACTTTAAATGCCGATTTCATCACAACTCCACAATCGTCTTTGGAGGATAACCCTGGGATAATTATATGTATTATATAGATGTGTTATTCTGGGGCTAAACATTAATATATTGTCATCAGTTATGGATAATTTTTATCCATAAGTTTGTTTCTGCAGGTCACGTTTCAGAAGTGACTCCTTTAAAGATTCACTTCACTGATAAAATAAAGACTAATTAATATAAATAACAAGGGTTTAGAACAAATACTGGTTCACAGTGACCACAAACATTTCAAATTGAATTGTGAGCTTTAAATATGAAAAATCTTAATTGGTAACAAATTAAAAGTTTATTATTTTCATCTCAACTCCAACTCAATTTAAATTTTAAAATGATTATCATTTAAGTGGAGTTTTTAAAACATTAGTTATAGTTTTTATTTATTACTGACGTTGATATTTCTGACTTGGTTGTTTTCTACGTTTTGTGACTTTTAAATAAATTCTTTTGCCATCTTTTCCAACATTAAAATTCAGCCTCATGCTCACAGTTGCAGACTTGTGTGAAGTGTCGGGTTGTTTTGCGCTACGCTGCGTAACAACATTTCCCGTTGAGACGTTCATTAGCGTGACGACCAGCTCACTTTGTTTCAGACCCAACACAAATACGTGTGAGTCTCAAGTCCACAGAAGAAATGAGTCAAATCTGGTGGTGAAGCTCAGGCCTGCAGAGGCTGCAGAGGCTGAAGAGCCAGCTCCTGTTTGTCTACTCTCCTCTTCAAAGCCGCCGGGTTCTTGTGGTCACTTTGAAAGGCATGAATAACACTGACCAAACCAAAGTGACCACGGCTCAGTCTGTCCTGGCTCACAGGGCGAGTCCCAAATGCCAGGAATTAACGCTCGGACCATTTTTGTTTTCCTGTTTCTCTGCACATCTGTCTGCTCTGAGAGACGGAGAGGGGGAGAGATAACAGGGAGAGGAGGAGGAGGGAGGAGATGCAGGAGGAGAAGGAAAAGAAGAAGATGGTGGTGGAGGAGGAGAAGATGGAGCAGGAGAAGAAGAAGAAGGCGAAGGAGGAAAAGAAGAAGATGGTGGTGGTGGTGGTGGTGGAGGAGGAGAAGAAGATGGAGCAGGAGAAGAAGAACAAGTAGGAGAAGAAGGCAAAGGAGGAAAAGAAGAACATGGAGGAGGAGAAGGAGAAGAAGATGGGGAAAATGTGAAGGAGGAAAAGAACATGGAGAAGAGGAAGAAGACGGATGAGTAGAAGGAGAAGAAGGATAAGAAGATGGGGAAAAGGCGAAGGAGGAAAAGAATGAACATGGAGAAGAGGAAGAAGGAGGAAAAGAAAAACATGGAGGAAGATGAAGAGGTAAAAGAAGAACATGGACAAGGAGAGGAGCAGTAGAACAAGTAGGAGAAGGTGAAGAAGGAAAAGAAGAACATGGAGGAGGAGAAGATGTAGAAGATGAAGGAGAGGAGAACAAGTATGAGAAGAAGGCGAAGGAGGAAAAGAACATTGAGGAGGGGAAGAAGAAGGAGAACATGGAGGAGGAGTAGAAGGAGAAGAAGATGGGGAGAAGAAGGCGAAGGAGGAACAGTAGAACATGGAGGGGAAGAGAAGAAGGAGAACATGGAGGAGTAGAAGGAGAAGAAGGCGAGGGAGGAAAAGAAGAACATGGAGGGGAAGAGAAGAAGGAGAACCTGGAGGAGGAGAAGAAAATAGAGCAGCAGAAGAACAAGTAGGAGAAAAATAAGGAGGAAGAGAAGTAGGAGAACATGGAGGAGTAGAAGGAGAAGAAGGCGAAGGAGGAACAGGAGAACATGGAAGAGGAAGAGAAGGAGAACATGGAGGAGGAGGAGAATAAGATGGAGCAGGAGTAGAAGAAAATGGAGTAGTAGAAGATGAACAAGTAGGAGAAAAAGGAGGAGAAAAATAAGGAGGAATAAGGAGCCAACGTCCTTGAAACCACGTGGAAAAAAAAGTGGCATTCCAGAGAGCCAGACGTGGTGGAACAGAGTGAAGACTGTCATCACACAGAGGAGCTGAGATGACAGATGGACGACAGGGAGGACAGATGAAGATGGATGGAGAGTGGACAGAAAATGACTGTGTGTGTGTGTGTACACACAGCTGCAGAGGGTGGACGCAGCAGAACCTCATCATCTCCGGTGAAACCACTGAATAAACAAGTTATTTTCAAATCCGCCATCTTTGTCTCAAACTGGGACTGAGACGAAGAAACTGACAAAAATAGAAAAATAAATAATTAATACGACGTTAGACGACAAACACCACCTTCTCCTTACTACCCACAGAGGAGAGGATCCAGGCGGGCGTGTCCTTATCTCCTGCAGGATAATTATGTAGAAACGTCCGGTCACTGCCTCTGAGTCTGTGGTCAGATGTGCACACACACACACAAGAGACAGGAAACTAATTTACATCTGTTTATCAACAACAATTTAACTTCTAATAATTCTGGAAAAAAAAGAAAAGAAAATTGTGCACAGTGAAAACAGAAAAACATGTAACCAACAATCTGCAAAGAATAACACAAGTGAAGTCATAACAGTGAAAAAAACAGCAAAAGTTAAATGAAAACAAATGTGTTAACTTAAGACTGTAACCACACTCTCCTGCACCAAATCCCAGAGAGAAAATCTGTGTTTTTATCTCACAGAGACACAGGAGCTGCAGGTCGACTGCTGCCTCGTGTGGTTAAGTTTATGTCACTTGGTAAAGTCTAAAGAAAAGTTTTCAAACACCGAAATGACAAAATAACACGTGTGAACAGACTGACGGACGCAGCAGTGGAGCGACAACTCCTCTGTGCTGTGACGAGAGCGAGAGGTTAACAAAACCTTAGTTTCTTGGCTGAGAAAAAGCAGATATCGACTTAAAGGTCGACTTAAGGTGTAGATTTTATTAGGTTAAAGTTAAAGTGGCACCAAAGTCCCTAGTGAAAATCTGTGTTTTTTTCTGTGTTTGCTCTCGAGGCTCCGTCAAGCCGTTCATTTGGACATTCCTCGTTTCCTGTGTGCGTTACATGAACATGAGTTGAGCGTCAGAGCTGAAATCACTTGTCAAGAGATGAAGTGACAGAATAATGTTTACATTTCCCTCTGGAAAAGTGCCAAAATTCTCATGAAACCTGTAAAATGTTGGACTACATTTGAACTAGGGCTGCAACTAATGATCATTTAAGCGAAGTAAAAAGAGTTTTCAGCTACGATTCACGACTCCATGAATGAAAAGACGAGAGACCGTTTTACTGCAAGCATATTTTAATACAAAAACAGAACAAAAAAAGTTTAGAATTTTAGTTTTTCGTTTAACTTTTACACAACTGACTCTTAGTAACAGCCCCCCCCCCCAATGTTCTCATCATCACACAAGCACAGCATCAAAAAGTGGTGACTCTCCTCCTTCACCCTGACTCTCCTCCTCCTCTTCTTCAGAGAGACAATAAATAAATAAAAATCACCTTAAGATGTTTTCTTTCGGACTATAATTTGTTTTTTTTATAAACTTCATCTCTTACACTGAGAAAAACACGGGTCAGACACTCAGGGCCCCGTCATCGACGGGACATTTGAAAAAAGCCTAGAAGAAGAGACGCAGGCGCCGTGGGGGAGTGGGGGAGGAGCATGAGGCAGGGGAAGCCCTGCTCTCATTGGTCGGCTCCGCCCCCAGGACGCCTGTCATTCATAGTTGTAGTTCTCTCAACACGTGAAGGGCAAACCCCTTTGGTCATGATCTGGGAATAATAACAAAAAAACGAATAAACAAAAGAAAAACAAGGCGAGCGGGTGAGAGAGAGCGGCGTCATGTGACAGACACACGCTAAAACAAACAAACAAAAAAATCATGATTTCTTTGACCACGAGTCGCCGTCGACGTTGATATGACATGAAAAATAAATACTTTTTTGTTTTTATCCAAGCTAAAGAACAAACTGGATTATAAATTAACCAGAAAAAAATTGACATTCGCAAAGTAAAATGTTTGCATACAGTGACTCAAGTCAATGACCTTTAGTTATTATTTATTTAACACACACACGCACACTTCCTGTATGTATATGTGTGTGTGTGTCTGGTTGCTAAGGGCAACGCAGTGTAGACGTTAAGGTGGAGCTGCAGAGAACGAGACGATCTGAGTGCATGCTGGTAGTTACAACTCTGCGGGTTACACTGACGTGTGTGACTGTTAGTCGCCATAGCAACAGTCTCGTTGTGGTGTCGTCGTGTGTGTTTAGATTGTTACGGCGGCGTGCGACGGGGGCGGCAAAGACAACAACGCCGTCCCCATTTTTTCCCGTTTGAAAAACGCTCAAAGACGAAGAAGACGATGTTAAAGTTTCCAGCGTTTCTGTCCTCGGCTGCAGTCGCCGCCGTCCGTCTTCGGAGTCTGAGGTCGGCCGGGTGTGTGTGTGTGTGTGTTTCCCGCCTCCTGAGTTCCCCACATGTGGCGTCTGTCCCTGCAAATCTGCTGAGGTGAACCCTTTTTCTTGCTCCTCACAAACCAGTCCAGAGGAAGCGACATGGCAGTCGTTGCATATTTTCTTTTTTAACTCATCGTTGAGGCATGTGCCCCACAAGCCAAAATAATTACCCACAATTCTTCTCTTTTTTTTTTTTTTTTTTTCCTGAAAGTCATTTGAGCCTCTTTTTTTTCTCCCCTCCTTTTCGTTTGTGTTTTTATATCCGTGGTGGAGGCGGCAGCAGCGGCGGAGGCGGTGGTGGTGATGGTGGTTGTGGTGGTGGTGTTGTGTCCCACTCCCTTTCACCGCCTCACTGTGTGTGTGTGTGTGTGTTATAAAGCAGTTTAACGACGTTGTGCATCGTTTGCGTCTGATCACGACAGACGTGTGTAACACTAAATAAGGCAGCATCAAGTCCAGTCCGTGGATGGTTTTGGTTCCTCACCGGTGTGGGGAACAGTTGACAGAGGAAGCAGGAGACTGGAAGGCAAACTGGCTTCACTTCTTGGAGAGGACACGTCGGGGTTTTTGTCCTGGTCAAGACAAAACCACAACTCCTCTCCTTTTTACTGTTTCAGTCAAGAACAGGGAAAGAGTGAGGAGGAGATTCGACTCATCGTTCCACCTCCTTCTTTCCCTGATGAACATCAGTCAAAACTTCAGCTCTCAACCCAAAATGGCCGTCGGCTGTTATTTCTTCGCAGACCCCGGAGTCTTCGGGCTCGGAGCCTTCTTAGAGATGGTGGGGATTTTGGATGGTTTGGCTCCGCCCCCCGGTCGTCTGGGCGTGTCCGAGGTGTCGGAGCAGACGGAGCGAGAGTCCTGGAGCTCAGACGCGTCCGAGGCGTCGCTGCCACGGCGACTGCTGGCTCTGCTGCCAGCCTGGCTGCCGGCGCGACTGGTCGCACCGCTCGCTCCTCGCTTTGGTTCTGACAGGAAGAAGAAGAAGAAAAAAAGTCAAATACAGAATATAAGTAACTTTATTTAAAACTTTGGTTTGATCCATCTGGAAATTCAAATTTCTAGAAAACGTCCTAGTGAGTCCGATGTATCTGAGTGAGTGGGTGTGTCTTAGCACAGACTCCGCCCCTCTCACGCATTAGCAAAGTCCAGCTCAAATCAGCAGGTCAAAGTTTTCACACAAACCTGTGAATATTGATTCACAAGAGCCTTCTAGTGCCAACATTAGATAGATTATTATAAATATTTAGCGCGCCTGATAAATTAGCTTCAAAGCTAAAACTGGTTTCATTCCGTCTCACCGCTCCGTCCTGATTTGCTCGTGGGCGTCGTTCCTCCGTTCTCTCCGGTCAAAGATCCTCGACTGGAGTGAAAGGTCGGCCTCTTTAGTTTGGAGCCCGACGCCGCCCCCTGCAGGAACACACGGGTAACATCAGCTGAGCGTAACTCCACTGTGGAGCTAATGTGTCAACGCTAGCAACAGATAAACAGCTCCTCACACTGACAACAATACATGAATAGAACACACAAAAATAGACACAAACACAAATTATACAGTAAATATGAATTATTTACATAATGAATTCATCTTTTGTTCCATAAAATGGTGTCCAGGACGTCATCTTTTTAAAACTAGACTGATATAAATGTTTCCTTTTGTCTGATAGACATAAAAAACTACTTTATTCTTTCTGCCAATCAAGTAATTGATCAGTTAAATCGTTGATTCAGCACCAAAAACAAACAAAAAAAAGATGTAAAGTAAAAGTAAAATGTTGATTTGCAAATAAACCCAAACAAAACATACGATAAATTTTATCACCATGCTGTTTCTAAGTGGATTTTAAATGAAAACGAGGAAAAATAAAAATAAAAACCGTGAAATTTTCAAACTGGCGTTTTGAAGTTTTCACTCGACTGCAGCAAAAGTAAAAGTGAGGACATGGTGTGAGAACCCGAGAGTGTGCGTTAGTGCATTAGCGCGTTCAGTGGGGGTGGGGGCGGGGACAGGGGACAGGGGAGGTGGGTGGGGTTTGTTGAGGGGTGAGTGTGTTACCTCGTGCCCAGGAGTGATGTGGCTCTGACCGAGATCTGGGCAGCACTGGCACTTGGTTGACGTTGGAGTTTTACTGTGTGCCAGCCAGGGTTTGGCATAGTCACGAGAGTGAGTATGGGAGGACTGAAGGAAGGGAAGGAAGGTAAGGAAGCAAGGAAGGAAGGATAGGGAGGAGGGCATAGCAGCGTAGGAGACAAGCAGGTGAAGGGAGGGAGGAATTGATGGAGGTAGTGGTTTGATAGCGAGGAGGATGTTTTTGTGAGAGCGGATGATTTGTTTATACATGTTTTTTTTTAATTCCAGTGAATTCAAGAGTGCAGGAGGAACGATGTGAAGCAGGAACGACAGGAACAAGAGGAAAAAAGACGACAAGGTGAAAGAAAAAAACAAAAGGAACAAAAAAAACAGAAATCACAGTTAAGGATGATGTGGTGATTTCTGACAACAAGTAAACAAGGTGGATGACAACAAGTAAACAAGATATAAACACACACACACACAGACACTAACGTCATGCTTTTAAAGACTGTAACAAAGTGTCCAATGAAACACATCAGATGAAGAACAACAGTAATGATCTGACTGACACCACAGTGATTTCTCCTGACACTTTTAAACACACCATGAGTTTGAACTGGTTCAGCTGCTTCCTCTCTGTTTAGGTTAAGTTAAGTTTTTCTGCAGCTGCTCACGGTGACGTAAACAAACACCAGACAAGATCATTTACAAACAACTGTGAGTTTGATGCATTTGAAAAGCTGCAGGCGCTGAGGGTCGCACATTAGTGTGTGTGTGTGTGAGAACGTTAATGTCCACAAAAGTCGCTCTGAACGTTTTATTGTGATGACACAAACTGATAAGTTTCAGTAAAACTTAAATTATCTTTAATAATCTCAGTATTATATTTATACATATTTTAATGTCCTATTTATCTTTTACAGTTTTATTTGTCATGTTTAATTTTACCATCTGATTTCAGTAAGAAACACATCAATTATGTCATATAAAATAATCTGAGATTGTTTTTAAAAATTCTAAAATATACATTGAATTGTGGTTAAATAACTCTTTAATAAAACTGCTTAGGGCTACACACTAAATTAGTATTATAAAGTATTTTTCTATAATTAAACAGTTTTCAGCTTCTAAAATGTGAATATTTTATGGTTTCCATGCTCCATATAACAAATAAATAGTTAAAATTCATTCTAAAATTCATTATCTCACTGATCAACATTTGTCAACATTTTATGGACAAAATACTTACTGGATTAATCAAAAAATAATAACAGATTACTCCATTATGAAAAAAGTAAAAGAAAACGTAATACAAAAACTGCTGAGATTCATTATTACTGAATCTGTTCTACATTACAAGTAAAACTGAGACGCACAGAAACATTATTACATAATAAAAAAAACGGAACATAAACCACATTTAACACATAATTATTCCCTTGCAGGTAAAACAAATGATTAATTATCCAGAAATCAGCTCTCAGCTCTTACCCTGGATGATGCAGAGGCTGTTGGTGTGGCAGGGGCGGAGGGAGCAGAGGGTAGCGAGGCACCGCTGTGGGAGGCCGAGGAGGACGATCGGGTGGGGGAGGCGTTTCTGGAGCCAGGTTTGGAGCGTCGTCCCCGGGAGCGGAACGCGGCCAGGCCTGTAGTCGCTCCTTCAGGAAGGATGAACTTCTCCCTCAACTCCAGGTTTGTGCGACCACGAGCTGAAGACAGAAACAGAGGCATTTCAGAGGGTTTTGTCTGACGTCGCCTCACAGTTCTCCTCCAGCAGGGGGCGGCAGAGGTAGCGAGCAGCGGTGAGGGAGAGAGTCAGTGCTTCCTTGGCTGCAAACATCAGAGCACGTGCATGTTTTTTGTGCGAGGAGCGGATGTTTGGGGGGGGAGTGGAGTTCTGAAATAAGTGCATCACAGTCCAGTTTTTTTTTTTTTGAGTGAGTGAGTTTCTGTGCAAAAGTAGAGATAAATTAGTGAATCTGATACGCAACGAAAGTCAGCAGGTTGAATAAATAAAAATAAAATAAACTAAGTGTAAACATTTTTGACAAATTTATTTAAATCTAGAAATTACTTTTCTGACTAGAGTTCGATGAGAGGATTTTAACCACCCTCTTACTCTGAGTTAAGTTTGATGCTGGAGCTGGGAGACATTTAGCCTAGCTTAGCATAAAGACTTAACACAGTGGAAAACTGCTAGCCTGCTAGTCTTTGTTCGGGTACATTCCAGTTGTTTTATATCCGTAATGACAATTAGGTGTTCCAGTTTCACCAGAACTTCATACGCTAGTCATTTTGTGGTTAAAACTAATGTTAGCTAACTAGCTAGCAAACTTGATAAACACATTATGAAGTATTTCATACATAAAAGCGCTTTAGAATGTTGTTGACTTTCATTGCGTATTTGCTTTAAAAAATATCTGACAGTAGCCTCTCTTCTTGCGTATTCTTTTAAACATGCGCTCCCATTTGAGGTCCTTTTTTTTGCCGTGAAGGAGCATACACAGTTCAGCGTAGCGTATACACAGTATGTGTATAAAAACACTGTCATGCCTGGTTTATGTTTATGTTGATCAGGAGAAGGAGTTTCTCCCGTGTCTTTAAAAGACACTCTGCAGCATTCTCGCACAGGAAGTAGTGCAGCAGCGCTAGCAGACAACAAAAAAGGCGGGAAAAGCTAGATAGATAGATAGATAGATAGATAGATAGATAGATAGATAGATAGATAGATAGATAGATAGATAGATAGATAGATAGATAGATAGATGGAAGTAAAACAAGATGGAAAACTGATTTTTTAAAACAAGAAGAAAAAGAGTGCTGCAGCTAGCTGTAGCAGCAGTGCAACTCTTAGCCACCGTCCTTAGCAACTAAACAGCAAGGCCATTCAATTAAATGGGTGCACCCTGCAATTACGTCCCCCTCAACGCCTGCCAGCCAGTCAGCCAGGTGCACCCTGTAATTGTGCGTCCCACCAACCAGCCATCACATTTAAAGGAGCTGCGTTGGAAGCCAGCTTTATTAGAAACCCAGGCTGGCCACGCCCAGGTCTTACACACACTCACTGACTCTTTACAGTTACACAGAACAGCGAACTGTGTTTCTGAGAGAGGTCAATGTCGGAAAAAATTTAAAGTGATAGTTCAGGTTTTTTTGTATGAGGCACCATCTTCGCCAATGATGGTCACTTTCACTGAAAACACAGCTGCTAGCAAGCAAAGAAAATAATTTTAGCTACCTCAAGAAGGCTTACTTTTTAAAATATACACATGCTCAAGTATATAATATCTTAACAATATGTGTGTTCCTTTATATTGCCGCTGACGAGCCTTTGCTTGCTCTCCTGCACCAAAACCCATAAAGAAAATCACTCATTTTACATGACAGCACAGAGGAGTTGTTTATCCACTGCTGCCTCCATCAGTACATTCAAATGTGTTATTTTGTGACTTTAATGTTTGAAAACCTTTCTTAGGATTTACTTAAGTGACACAAATCCACTAAATCAGGCAGCAGTAGACCAGCAGAGCCTGTGTCCCTGTGAGCTAAAAACACTCATATTCTCTATGGAATTTGGTGTGAGAATGTAGGAGTACATTTACAGTTAGGAACAGCAGAAAATATATTTTATGATACTGTAAACTGTAAACAGACATTGATTTGATTAGATTAGCTGTTTGATAAGTGGCTAAAATGAGTGTTTCTCATTGGCAGCCATGTTTTCAGTGTCCCAGGCTAGGTCCTGGTGAAATCAATGCTGTGCCTCATACAAACACACCAGAACTATGACTTAAATTGAATTTTTTTAAAAACAGTTGCAGTGTCAGATAGTCTAGAAAATAGTATGTTGAATTAAAATTACATAGAAAGACCAGGGTTTGGCCAAATCCTGCTTTTGTTGTGAGTGAGGAAAGCATGATGCAAACATGGCACACAGACAAAAGTGATGTCAGTGCCTATGCACAAAAACCTGACCACAGTTATACAGACACACACAAACATATATATAAACACATAGAAGACAGCTGTGATTAACGATGGGGAGTGACAGCTGGATGAAAATGGATGAATGAAGAGCGAAAGAGTTGGAAAAATGGAGTGAGACACAGAGACGAAGTGTAGATACCTCGGCAGCAGAAATAGCCAGGAGTGACTGTCACTGAGAGACACAAGAGACAATGTGAAATAACTGCAGCATGCTCATGGTGGGATGAAGAAAGTCACACACACACACACACACACACACTCAGGTGTGATAAGTATCACTGAATCCTGTTTAAAAATCATGAACATGTCAGTATTTCAGAGCTTGGGCGAGTTTGACAGCCAGGGAGGAGGGAGGTCAGGAGGAGAGGGGAGGAGCACAACAGTGAGGACACATTACATTAGTCAGGTGATCATCGTCAGCGAGGCACAGCAACACGGCCAAACCAACAAAACAAAAGATACAGAGAGTAAAGAGAAGAATCTCAAAGAGAGAGAGGGAGAGTCCAGGAGCAACATGAACACAGCAGATGATGAAAACTCGAGCGGTTAGAAGAGGGTGAAAGAGATAGATGAGAAGTCCAACCTATACGAGATGAGATGGAGCTACTGGAGTCGGAGCGGAGAATCTTAAGTCCTGGATATTGCACTGGGGAAAGAGAAAAAGGAAAGAGAAGGGAAGGGAGGAAGAGGGGAGAGAACCAAGGATCATGCACCATGCAATACTACTACTGTTATATTTATATAAGAGGAAATGTGAAGAAAAAATAAAAAGAGGACAGGACGGAGACTGAAGAGAGAAGAGGCCGTGAATATACAGAGATAACAGGTGATGAGTTTCTCCAGGGTCGACAGAGGACAGGACAGACTGAGAGAGAGAGACACCGACTGACTGGAGTCACTGGAAACAAACACTGGAGGGAAAAAGTGAGACCGTTTCCTGCTTCACCTGCTGACAAACTGCAGGTGGTTTCGTGTTTGTATGTCTGGTTTAAGTGTGTAAACGCACAAAGAACTCATTTTCTAAAATGAAGTGTGATATTTGTTTTGTCACATTTCCATTATGTTTGAGTTAGTTATTATTCATATTTTTACTTTATTATCATGATTATTTTGTCATCATAAATGTTGTGAATGCCACCTAACAAACCACTATGGATATATATTAAATTAAATATTCAATTGGTTTTGTCTGTTTGTCCGATCTAATAAATGTAGGATATGTAACAAAAAAGAGAGTGTGACAGAGGAGAAGAAAGAGGATGTGCTTGTATGTTTGTGTGTGTGCGAGAACATGTCAATAACTAAATGTGTGTGTGTGTGTGTGTGTGTGAAAACATCACTCACCTCTGCATGGATCGTTTTTCACCAGGAACTCGTCCAGAGCCATCCAGCCGCCTCCGACTCTCACCATCACCGTGCTGCGCAGAATCCTCACCAGACGAAGCTGCTGCGAGTCGCCGAACTGAGGAGGAGGAGGAGAAAGGAGGAGAGGATGGAGAGAACCAGAGAAAGACGAGGAGAAAGTCTGTGAGTAAAAACCACAGCTGATTTCCCAGAGTCACACCAAACAGGACGGATAATCTCCTCTACTTCATGCATTAAAAAAAATAAACATGCAATCTGCTGATTGTCAGCCCAGGTCACCCAGCCGCCAAAAATATGATCATCTACAGTCACAGTTTTGCAAGATTTTAAATTGAAAAATGACAACATTTCAAACAGCAAAAGCACAAGTCCAAAGCAACACCAGCACACAAGGAATTCTCTGAATCTCTCTCTCCAAGCAGCTTGATTTGCTCTCCAGCCTCAGTCCAAAGCACGCTATATATCACCCAACCACTAATTACCACTGCAGCCATGTCGCTGTCGCCTGCCGCACATTGTGCAATTTGTCACTTACAACACCAAACAAATCACAGTAAGAACACGAGTCAGGACGGTGAAACCTGCTCCTCCTCTGTCTCCTTCTTCTTTTGAGATTTAAACATGACTATGATAGAATTACTGTGTGTTTTTTTGTGTGTGTGTGTGTGTGTGTGAGAGAGGAGGGAGAGCACAGCACTCCACTGGTGAGTGAAGTGTGGAGCAGATTTCACACGTCCACGTTCATGAGCAGCGTCACTTGTCACTTTACCTGGTTCCCGAGGAAGAACTACAATAAATCCAGCAGACGCGGAGCAGAGGAACACGAGGAGAAAGAAAGACACAGAAGAAAGAGTGAAACATCATGTACAACTGAGGTTTTCTCATGTACTAACAGCTGAGTGTGTGTGTGTTCTTGGGCATTAGTGGTGTAAACAGAACAGATGCAGTGGATGATACGAGTGTGCTGCTGCTGCTGCTGCTGTAAGTGAGATGGGAGGTGAAGACAGGGAGGTGTGAAGTTAGAAAAGTGAAGTTAAAACACACACAGAAAGCGGGAGGAGCTGTACATTCATCCTGACCAGTGTCCAGTGTCCTGCACTTTGACACCAGAGCTCATTATCCACTGGATAATGACAGAGTGGACACACACACACACACACAGAGGTATGGTCAATAGGTGAAGGTGATGGTCCATCCAGGAGAAGCTGCTGAAATTGTGAGGGTTAATGACACAGATACACACTGACTGCTGGGCTTAAACATCAAGTTTATATATTATTTTTGATGCTTGCGTCATAGTATTTAATATTTAAAGGTCAAATATGTAACACATTTAAAATACTACTCATAAGTAAGTTTGTATAAGTGTAGAATCGTTTAAAAACGGTGGCCATAAACGAGGGCCTGATATTTCACGACCTGTAGATGAGATTCCACAATCAACTAATTTTAAACTAAGCAAAGAAAACGTTGACTTTTCTTCACTTTTTTGTGTTTGATTTCTTTATGTTTGCAGATTTATTAAAGAGGCACTACTTCTTTCTACTTCTTCTGGTGTCAAAGGTCCATCAAAGTTATTAAATTTGGAGCTGCAGCTCTTTGATACCCAGCAGTCAGTTGTGAATCCACGCAGTCACATGAACACATGAATGTTAATGTTGTGGTGATGACAAAGACAGATCAGCTGAATCAGTCCAGGAGTTCTGTGAGAGGGTTCATTCAAGTGTTAAAAATCCTGTTTGATGTTACGGTGACTTGTTAGGATTCAGACGATGAATTCACAGGATGACATCATGACGTGACATGAAGACATGATAAAGTGCTGTGAGGTTAAAGTTGAGGAGTGTGTGAGCGGTTCACTGCTGCGTGATGAACACATGAACAAACACAGTCAAGTTACAGATTCATGTGTGTTAATAAATGTAGCTATCTTAGCAGAAATTAAAACAATCATACATCAAATAATTATTATAAATGTCTATATTCTTTTGTAACAGTGTATTTACCTTAAAAATATGTTTATTTTCTATAAATAATGAACTAAACTTACCCGGTACTTGTTCTCTCCTATCTGCTCCACCTGGAACCTCTTGGCACATTTGCACTGAGCCACCTGTCGCGTCACCTGCACAACAAACAAACAACAACCTTTAGACTCTCATTCTATAACCGTGACATTCCTCGTACACTTCAGCTAACTCTGACTGTGTCGTGTGTTTATTTATTTATTTATTTTACCTCATCCTCTATCTTGTCAGCATCAGTGGTCGGTCTGTACGCGTCCTTGTTGGGGTGAAGCGCAGCGACAAATTCGTAGTAGTCGATGTAACCGTCTCCATCTCTGTCAAAGATGTCCGCCACCGCCGTCATCTCCAGTTTACTGGTGGGAAACTCTGCAACAAAGAGGAAAATAAAAGACTGATATGTAATCTGGACTAGATTTATAAATATTCCTTTTGTTTGTTTGTTTTTTAAAACTGTAACTTATATGACTTACTTGAGGCCAAGATGCCGTCGATGAACTCCTGCCGCGTGATCTTCCCGTCTTGGTCCTTGTCGATGCGTCTGAAGAAATCCATGACGCGGGACTTCTTGTGGTTCATCCAGCGCATGTACTTCTTCCTCCACACGTCAAAGTCAAAGTTGGCAAACTCTCTGAGCTAAAAGTAGAACAAGTGCGTTACGTTTCAAGTCAGAGTGATAAAATGCTAAGGTAAATACAGCTTTGATTGGCCAGGAATGTAGCTTAAAGCTACAGTGCGTAACTTTTGTTTATTTTTTTGGTTGTTGTCGTAGTTGTTGATGTTGTTATTCTGCCTTTGTTTGGTCAGAAATGAAGTTAAACTATTTGTTTGCCATTTCCTTCATCTGAAAACAGTCTCTGTCAAGCAAAACTATCAGATCTGACTGAGGGAGCGTTTGTACATATACAGCAGCAGCGCAGGGGCGGGTGGAGACGAGAAGCTTCTGAATAACTGGGTTTTTGAGCAGTAGAATTCACTTCTGATACCCTCTGTGGACATTTCTTTGCGTTTTTCAGTCAAACTCTAACCTGAAGTTATTTGACTCAAATTTATGGTATAAATATAAAAAAAATACCTCCTCGAGTCTGTCCAGAGCGTCGTTGAGTTTGCGTTGGCGGTCGAGAGCGAGCAGCCACACTTGCTGCCAGCGCGCACACAGCTGGTTGAGACGTGGGTTTCCTCCGGAGAGCTGCATGGCTGCCTGCTGATGCTGCTGCTGTTTTCCTGTAGATTTAAATGTGAGTGAGAGTGAGCCAAAAAGTGGGAGATCATAATATTTGTGCGTGAAAAGGCAAACACAGGTGGACTCACGAGCTCCTCTCCTCTCTGACAGGCTGCTGCTGGAAGCCTCTGCTGGTTTCCTCTTGTACGTCTTGGTCACCTTGTCCACGTCGGGCTGTTTCCTCGTCATCTCCTCCATAAACATCTGAGAACAACAAACACAGACCGTGATAAATACAACTGGTAATGAATAACACTAACAAAATACTTCCCTGTGGGATATATATGTGAAATATAAACCCACCTGGTGATCAGTGATGAGTGTTTTGAGTTGAGGGATGTCCTGAGGAAGCGGCTCAGCGTCGCTCTGGACCAGAGTGGTCTCAGCGAACTGTAACCATGACAACAGCTCCTCCAGCAGGTTGGCGTTGTTGAGCACCTCGGTCAGAGCTGTTTCCAGACGCTGCTCGTGCTGCTTCGCCCACGTCAGCACCTGCAGAGTGAAGGCGTTGATTAACAGGAGGTAAACCTGTAAAAACACTGCTTCACCAAACCCTTCCTAACTCCGTCTCTCTCTTACTTCTTCAAAGCGGGCTCTGATGATGGTGATCCAGTGTTTGATGGTGGTGATGGAGTCCGGGTGACACAGCGTCAGGATTCCCTCTCCCATGCCTGCGGCTTTGTTGACGTCCGTCCTCTTCTCCTCCACCGTGCCCATGAAGTCGCGGTGCGTGTGCAGCAGCGCCTGCAGAGTCTCGGCCTCCTCGGGGAGGACGCCACGGAAACGAAGCGTCTGCTCCGCCTCCGAGAGCCACTCCAGGATCACCTGCACCGAGGTGCGAAACTCCTCCGCCTGATGATGGAGAGAAGGTAACGTTAGAGAAGAAAAAGAAGAAACAAAGCAGTGTGTCTGATCTGTGCAGCGTCTTCTCTGACCTGTTTGAGAGCGTGCTGCAGGCGTGTCTGCTTGGTGACGGACAGAGCGCACACCATCTCCCAGCGGTTAGTGAGCTCCTGGAGCTGAACTTTGACCCAGGCGGTGTCGTCGCGGCCGGTCTCCAACAGCTCCCGAGCTGAGCGCTTCAGAGCCTGAATGCTGCTGGTTCTCTTTCCCAGCTCTTTTTGGAAAGCCTGTGGGTTTAGATGTCAGACATTTAAATGAGGACTATGACTAAAGGCTTTGACCAATCACAGGCAGTTCAGTGAGAGAAATGATGGCGAAGAGGTTTAAAGAGTCTCAAAAGTAGACTCTAAATGAGATTTGGACATTGAACACAATCAAATATGTGTCAAGATCATAGACTCTGAGAGCTGTGATCCCAAAACATCTCTGAAGTCTGTCACGTTCACACACCTTATGCGAGTCCATGAGGTTGGACACCAGATCCAGGTCTCCGTGGACGGGCTGATCTTCAGCGAGCTGAGGTTCTACACGGTACAACCAATCGACGAGAGCCTGAAGAGCCTCTGCAAACTGTCCTGATAACAGCAGAGCCTCCTCCAGCTTGTGTTGTCTGGACAGACGAGAGAACAGAGGTTTTAAATCACTTTTTTTCATATAAAAGTTCAGTTCGTTATAATGACAGTTATATCCTCACCTCTCCACGCTCTTGCCACACACGGTGTCCCACTTGTCACGGACTTCACCGACCAGGTGATCCAGTTTCTGTGTGTCTGCAGGAAGCTGAGCCTTGTCCCTCATGGCTTTCCCAGACCTGACAGTGGTGTCGTACACCGGCTGCTTTGAACCCAGTGCTTTCTGAAACTCCTGTGTGTGTGCAGACAAACAGAGATGAGGATGCAGACTCTGTAGATAAAGAAATCATACAAATAAATTCATAAATAGAATCGGGATAGAGTACCTTGTGTTTGGTCAGCTGTGTTTTGATCTTGTCCGGCTCGTTGGAAATCTCCAGCTCTGAGTCCAGTCTTTTCTCTGCTTCTTCCAGCCAGTCTGTCAGCTTCCTCCAGGCCTCGTGGAACTAAAGAGAACGTGAATGTAAAGAAATGTGATATTCTGATACTGTAACATGTATTCAGTTTGAGTCATTTAGGAAAGACTATTATCAAAAGAGACCATCGTTGTTGGTGTAATTCTTTGTTAAATACCTGTTTGGCTCGTTTCCGAGCTTCATCCAGGTGTCGGCCTCGGTCCAGTGACCTTTGGACCAGCTTGTCCCAGCGAGCCTGGACGCTGAGCAGCAGGTTTTTGATGAGAACCACGTCCTGCTTCAGGCTGGCAAAGCGAAGCTGAGAGCCGGCCTTTTCCAGAGCCAGGACCTGCTCCCTGTGGGTGTTCACCTCATTCACAAACACCTGAACACACACACACACAGAAGTTATAGTTATAGGAATCTTCAGTTTCAGAGTGTGTGACCGTGTTTTTAATAATAAACCACCTTGTGTTCATCGATCTGGAAGAGGACGGTGTCCAGGATGAGGCTGGGCGGCTGCGCCATGTTCAGGGTCTGCTCAGCCTGGGTCAGCCAGTTGATGGTGTCCTGCAGAGACGTCTGGAAGCCTGTCGCCAAGGAAACAGCCTCGTCCAGTTTTGCCTGTCAAACACAGTCGAAATGAAAGCGGTCACCATCTCAGCTGTAAAAACAGAAACTGATCTGATGCTTCTGACCTGCAGTTCAAAATGAATCGTGACCTTAAATCTAAAATAAATGTATTTTATTGGCTGTTCTTCTGCATCTACCCTGGAGTCAGGACCTTGTACGGAGCTGCAGTACCAACAAAAACATCCTACGCTGCAAAGAAACAGTCACTCTACATCATCTGACACAAAGATCACATACAGGACATGACGAAAAAGCAGAATATAGGAGATGAAGTGAGAGAAGAAAAGGAGCGAGAGTCTCACCCTGCGGTCGTCCATCTTGCCGTTGAGGCTGGCCCACTTGTTCTGCAGCATGGCCAGGTTCTGCTGGGTCTGGGTTGTACCGAGTCCTGCGTCCTCTCCTCCTCGAGCCAGGAGCATGGACTCTCCCTGGTCCAGCAGACGATGGTACTGGTCTGCTCTCTGAGTCAGCTGAGCCTGAAGCTCCTGCAGACGCAGCAGAGACGACAGACGTTAACTCGGTGTAAACGCTGAGGGTTTCACTTTACAACGATGGATGTGATTAAACTTTCATAGCCACCGTAAGCCAAGTGTCTCTGTGTATAAACACACGTGTAAGATTATACTCTGAGAAACCTTTGCAAGTGAAGTTTATTTGCTCTTAAAATTCAGTTTATGAGGAACTGTTTCTTTTTACAGGAGGAAACTTCACTGAGTCATTATTTTCTCCCCAAATATTAAATTCAAGGTTAACGTGTTTCAACAGGTTTGGTGTGAATCGTTCACGTGTAAACAGGTGTAACACGACTCTCTGTTACCATGTGCTGCTGGAGCTGCTCTCGGGCTGTTTCTGGGAGACCGCCTGTTGGTTTGGCGGCCGACAGCTGGCTCTCCGTCCTCCTCAGCCACTGGAGGAACTCCTCTAACTCACCATGGAAACCTTCAGCCTGCAGAGAAACAACACGGTACGCGAGTTCAGTCATTTAGCCACACATTAAGAACTTAATGAGGAGCTTTAATCACAATCAATAACTGCTGGTGCTGTTCGTACTGCTTTAAATCATACATATTAAGTATTAGATACAGAGTAATTATTATTTCAAGAAAAAAAAACCCCCAAAAGAACATTACATGTTATTTCCATAGTAAAAACTGTACTTTATGATTTATTATATTCTATTTCTCACTCTAGTCCTATTCTACCATTTATCAAAGATGCACTATGATATTAAAAGGGGTCTAGTTGAAGATCAAGTGTTATAGTACTAATAATAATTATTATTAATATGGTAAAACTGTGCATTAGAATAAATGCAGATATAAGACAAAGAAAAACTTGATTGTTCTGTGGCCAAAAGTGTCCCTACTTTAAATTAAATAAAGTCTTGTTCTTATGTTGTCATGGTAACCCATATATACACTAGTGAAACAAAGTGAGTAGTAGTTTGATGGGAGTACCTGGTGCAGAGCGGCCTCCAGCAGCTTCTGCCTCTCCTGTGTCTTGAGCAGCAGGTTTTCCCAGCTCTGGTTGAGCTGATCCAGCTGATCCCTCAGGTGACTGGCTTCATCTCCAGGCGACGACTCCAGCAGCTCGGCCGCGGCGCTGTTCACCGTTTCCACTGTGGCGTGATGGGACAGCACGTCGTTACGCAAAACCTACGACAGAGAAGAAGAAGAAGAAGAAAGCTGTCAGTGACAAAATATTTGAGTTTAAAATAACAAAGGAGGCTGGTTTTATTTAGTGTGTCCGTAAAATTTCAGTTTAAGAGTCAAAATCTTTAAGAAGAAACAACATTTTCAAAAGTATAATGTGCTAATGTGGAAGTATGAGTCACATGAAGAAGGAAAACAGGTTAGAAGTCTCAGATTTTCCTCTGGATTTAGACATACGTGGTGTTTGGCCAGCTCGATCTCAATGGCCTTGGGGTCGGAGTTGACCGGCCGCTGAGCGTCCAGTGTGGTGTGTGTGTGGCTCAGCCAGGCCTGTATCTCAGACAGGGCATGTTGGAACTGACCCAGGGCCAGCAGAGCAGCCTCCAGCTTGTGCTGTGGTGGGAAAGAAAAGACAGACACTCAGACGTGCGGGCTTAAATATAGGAGTTTAAATAGTTTCAGTGAAATGAAAAGCAGCTGTCAAACACTCTCCACTGCACAAATATGGATTCATTACCTGTCTCTGAGTGATTTTATCTCCCAGGTTCTCCCACAGGTGGCGCAGCTCAGTCAGTGGCTCCTGGATCATGTCCCTGTCTGTTTGGTCTGAGACTTTCTTCAACAACAGCTCCCCCTGGTGGCAAAGCTTCTCCATGTCAATCTGCTGCTGGTAAACCTCCACCTTGTACTGCTGCTCAGGGAAGATGAGAAGATGGGAGAAGTGAGTTAGAGAAGAAGAAGAACAGATAAATGAAGATGTGGATAACAAAAGAGAAAGTCATTGAACCTTGAGCTCTTCAATCTGCTGTTTCACTGTTCCCAGATCAGTTCCCACGGGCGTCATGTCACACAGCTTGATCACTGCGTTGTCCAGGTAATCGAACATAGACTGGAGGAGACACAGTGACACAGATGAGCTGAAGCACAGAGAAAATCTGTAATGTTTAGAATTTCTTCTTCTCCATTTGTGATGAACAAACCTGCAGAGCATCCTGGTACTGCACAGACGCCGTCATGGCCTCCTCCAGCCTCTCCATCCTCTCTCTCCAGGTACGATTCAGACCTTCCCACGCAGCGTTCATCTGAGGGAAGAAACAAGGACAAACACATTTTAGATAAGAGGTTTTATTCTCTATTTCACAGATAAATCTCATCCTTTTCTGTCAACTTTAGATGTAGTTTTTAAGGTTTTGTTCTGACTGAAGGAAAATCCAATATTTTCTTTCAGATCAGATTTTTTCAGGCAGATTAATGTGACTATAACGTCGGCATTTTCACATTTTTGGTGCTACTTTCAAACAAGAATGTAAGAAACAAGCGCTGTATATGTTTGTTGCATAAAAATAGAAGGTGATTGAAGTTTATAATGTAAATAATTATAGCTAGAATTCAGTTTTATGGATATATATTCAATGGATAAAGTGAGAACTATATGTATGGGGAAATATAAAGTGAGAATTTTAAAATTTGAGAAGCCAGATATGTAAGAATCAGAATTAATTTGCATTTTAAAACCACTTCCAATGACTTTTACAACCATTTTGGCTAATGGTGAGGCAAAAAGAATTCAAAAATGAACAAAAAATTTGATTTATTTTCTGTCACTCTGAATCTTTCACCTCATCGATGGTTTTCTTGACTTCTGGTTTCTCTGTTTCTCCACAGGCGAAGATGAGGTCGGCCCCGAGGGTCCTGACAAACTCCAGCTCCTCCCTCAGACCGTCCGTCTCTGCCTTGATGGCCTAGAGAAAGAATAGAAAGAGACGTCATTCAGATGTTTTTATTCCCCCTCAGGAGCCTGAGTGTTTAATCACAGGTTCAGTGTCTGTACCTCAGCAGCTTCGATCTGCTGCTTGATGAGTGAAGGATCCACACCAGGATCCTCCAGCTCTCTCACGATGTCCTGCGAGTCACGGAGCGTGCTCAGCAGCGCCGCCACGTCGGACCAGAATTTCCCAGCCAGGTCGAGGACGTCGTTCAGTTTGCCCTCCCTCTCTTCGGCTCGCTGCCGGATCTCATCCCACAGAGATCGCAGGCGCAGGAGGCGAGTACGAACAGCTGGAGGAGAAAAGAAGAGAGGATGTGAGCTTTAAAAGAAAAGGCAGTGGAAAATTCAGCATTGTCGTCGAATCACAATGTTTTCTTTGTTTCAGTTTGCCATCTAGTGTCCAGTCCTGGTTAGTGAACGTCTTTATCCGTCCACCCCCACTTTCCCTGCACACACACGGTCCATTCATGTCCATGTGGACGTCTGGACAGAGTCAAAGTCTTTGCAGAGCACTTTGACAAAAAGACAAACATGTTGTGTTTCATCATGTGGCGACGAACAGCAGTGCTGAGTCTGTGCCAGTGAAACACTGACTTTATTCCAGTCAGTGACTGAGTTGGACAACAGCCCATAATAACTGTCAAGTTTAATATTTACCAGCCAGATAATGTAAGTGTGTTGTAGTGTGGTTCTCCCGTGTTTCTGACTCAAATAAATGAACTAAAACAGATGCATGCTGGATGTCATTTCATTAATGACCTGTTTTATTTTTTTTAGCCTAAGTGATATGTGATGGATAAAGCATTAAAGCTGCAGTAGGCAGGAACCTATATATAAACTAGAAAAGCACTCAGAGAGCGCAGACTTCCGCCAAGGCAGCTCAGCCCCCCACAAAATAGCAATAAAAATAGTGATAGCGTGTACGGATGACGCCCAAAATGTAATCACTAGTTCCTGGTTCCATTGCGGACATTTCATACAAATCTGTCTGCCACTTTTCGAGTTATGTTGCTAACAGACAAACAAACTTCGGCGAAAACATATACCTCCTAGCGGAGGTCAAAACGTTGATTATTAAGTTTCATTCATCATGTTTTGTGATGTTCTCTGTCCTGAACTCTCATCGGATGAGCGGAGACAGACAATAACTAATTTCCACCTACACTGACACGTTTTACTGCATTTATAGTTCAGACTTTCCTCTTTTTGGTTTCTTTGCTTGTAGTAGCATAAAATAGCACAGGAGGAGCATCCCTTCTCTCAAAGACTGCTGTCACTGACTCACAGGACAGATTTTTATTAGTAAATAGTGTCAAGACTGACAAAAACAAGGAGGAAGTGCAAGCAGTGCACAAAAAGCTTCAAAGGGGGATTCTACTCTTATTGCACCAGATCAACTTGGCAATATATATCATGTAGAGACGCCAGCAGGGTTTTGTAATACCTTAGAATCCCTAAGGGGGGCGTCAGACACTTATCAGTGAAAGACGTGTGAACTTTAGTGAAAATATTCTCTCAAACCAACTATGCTATAACTTGTAATGGAGAGAATAAAAGCCTCTTTCATTCCCACTCTGCACCTGAACCTCTGGTGAGAAGTGTGTCATGTAACCCTCAAGGTGCACCCATGGTAAAAAAGGATATAAGACACTCTATATAGCCTCTGTATATAAGTTTTAACATGGTAAAAGCCTAAGATTTAATGCTGAAATCAGTCATCAAACATCAACTGTGTTATCTTCAGTAAAAATTACATAGTGTGGGTCTTTGTGGAAGAATTACATGTGTATTACGTGTGTATTGCGTGTGTACTACGGCGACTCACCTTGAGCAGCGGGATCGTCGTGAGCGGCTCGTCCGATCAGCTCCTCTCCGCGGGCACACAGGGCGGAGAAGCTGGGCAGCAGTTTGTCCAGCTCCAGCCCCTGAGCTCTGTGCTCCGCCAGCTGCTCCCTGATCTTGTCCACCTCCGCTGCCACAGGGGGAGGCTGCCTCAGACGCTGCACTGCCCCCTCCAGAGTCTCCAACAGCGGGTCCATCTTGTCATGAAACTGAGGACGGAAGAGGGGAAAAAGTTCTGAGGAGGAGGAGGATGAGAGAGCATCTGGGATTTTTGATAACCGTGTGACATGTTGAAAGTGAGGAAAGCAGTGATATATTATGTGGGTGGTCAGCCATCTGTGGCAGACTGCATTCACTTCAGAGACTTTTTAAAAATTAAAAAGACTCCAGAACGAATAAAAAGAAAACTCTAATTAAAGCCAAATAGTTCTGTGGTGTAATATCTCACTGCTTCACTCTCATAATGTCATCCAGGTTGTGTAACTCTGACAAAACTCGACATAATCTACCACACAAGAGGGAGCTACAACGACATTTCAGTCCACTTTTAAGGACTCGGGGGACATTTAAAGACTCACAACATCTCACTGTGTCATTCCCAACTGGGTTAAAAAAAAATGTTATGCTTCATTACACCACAAAGTCCATGGAGCCAAGATTGTTTTTCACACAAAATGGACGACGACGACGACTAGTTTCAAAGATCTAAATCTGAGACTAAAACAATGATGACGTCTAAGTGTTAGACGAGGTTTAATTCTTGCACAACAAAGGAGTCAGATATTCTACTTCAGTTCAGTCCAACAGCTGCTCAGGTTTGGCAAACACATGATTTGGATCAATGATAAGATCAATAAAGCCGCAAGCAAGAGCCAACTTATTAGAGTTAAGTGGTTATTGAGTGAGAGTTATGAAAAGCAGAAAATCCCCCTGGAACCAAAAGATCAGATAATATTAGGAAGTTAAAGCTGCAGTGCGTAACTTAAATTTTTTTTGTTTTGTAAACACAAATGCTGCAGCTTTTTCTCTGAAAACAGGCTCTGACAAGCAGGACTATCAGACCTGGCCGAGGGAGCGTCTGTGTGTATACAGCAGCAGTGCAGGGGCGGGTGGAGACAAGAAGTGTTTATCCTATCAAACTGCTGAAAGACGTTTTTTTTTCAGAAGCAGAATTCACTTATTGTGTTTTCACTCACACCCTCTTTCATTCGTCTCACTTTACTAGCGCCATCATTTCCTGTGTGCAGCGCAGGAAATGTCATAAGATCTAAGCTTAATCAATATTGTGTGCCACAGTTTTTTAAAACATAGATGTAATATTAAATATTAAACTTTATTTTATTATTATTGCTTCAGTGCTGATCCACGTTTCATCATTTGACCAGAATCATGTGACATAACCGCAGCCTGAGAGCCAGTTTGAACGTCATGTCAGTCTGTGATCTTACCTCTACCAGCTGGGTGATTGCAGTTAGCAGTGACCATGGAGAAAATGGTGGTTTGGGTGGGTGCAACACACACAGCGCATCCACAATGAACGAGGGAGTGGGGGGGGGGGGGAGTTGGGATGGAGGAGAGAAAGAGATGCAAAGGGATGAAGGAGACGTTGAACATGAACAAGATGAGGGACAGTGAGGTTAAGTCACAGGGATGAGGGAGGAGAGACAAGGATGTGGGGAGGAGTGAGGGAGGAGGACAGACATGGACGAAGAGAAGGAGCAGCACGTGGATGGAGAAACAATAAGAATGAGTTAAATCAGAGACATGCAGTACAGGAAATAAAATAATAATGTTACTCCAGCAACACTGGTCATAAAATGAAACAAAAACAACAAATAAAAACTAAGATAAATGCACAGAAATAAAAATATGATCTCACACACGCTTATGGTCTTTTAACACTTTTTCATTATCTTTTATTTTGATTATTTTTGCCTATGTTGATGATATGAGCAATCCTTGTTTTTGAGGTTCAGGCCTCAAATTAATTGCTTTTTACTGTATGTTATAAATATATATATATATCACTTTTAAAGAGTAAAATATACAAAACTAACAGTGTAAAACTGCTTTAACTGAACGTGTGAAAACATATATAATATAAAATAATATAAAATGCTCATGATCATTTCGTGTGAAATCACCAACAGAGACCAAACCATCGGCACATAAACCTCATGCTGTTAAATGCTCACACTGTGTGTCAGTGTTTTATTTGGGGAAGCAGACGCGACACAAACAGGTTGTAAATGTAAACAGACCTGGGCCAAAACATTTAGGACCAATTTTCCACTGAGAGGCAAATTTCAAACATGTGTTAAAGCCTCAAATCAGAGTAAAAAAAAAAAAACAGTTAGACCCAGGTCTGCAGTTAGTAAAGTGAGTTTCATACCTGTGCCGACTGCGACACGGCCTCGTCCAGCACTGAAGCTCGACCCTTCACCTCCTCTTTGATGGCGAGGTATCGCTTCTCGGCGTTAGTGTAGCGCTGCGTCACCGTCGCCCCCTCCTGGACGCTGAGCTCGGCCAGCTGAGGCCCGATCTTCAGCAGCTTGTCGATGTGAGGCTTGTGCTCGGCGATGGATTCCCTGAGAAGCTGCAGAGGACGTGAAGGAACAGGAACATGGAAATCAAGTAGATATAATATATGATGATAGTTTGAGAGTTGAGTGTTAGTTTGCATATCCAATTTCTGCCAATAAACCTTCTTAACTGTTACACACTGGATCTTTGAGGGAAAAATTGAATTTAATTCACAAGCGTAAAATCTGGTTCACCACAGCAGGAGTAAATAAAGAGCATCAGTAGCTATTCATCCATATTAAATAACAGATTTTTCTATCTGTTCCTGCACTCATTCACAAACCCCTTTAATCAAAATTTAGACATTTTTGACAAATTGAAAATGCATGCGTCCTCTCTTACCCTCATGTGGTCTTGTTGCAGTCTCAGAGCGTCCGTGTCGATGGCCGGTGGCGGCAGCTGAGCGATGAGGGTTTCAGTCTCGCCCAAAAACGGCTCCAGTTCCTCGTAGGTTTCCCAGAACCGAGCGACCAGAACCTGGGCCTGCTCCAGAGCTGAGAAGCGCTCGCTGTGGCTCTGGCTCACCGCGTCGTAACGATCGCTCAGAGAATCTGTCTTTACCTGCAGAAGATAGTCAATAATATAATGAATCCTGCTCTATTCAAACTTAAATCTCTGTATTCACATGTCATCAGTGACTCACCATCAGCGCGTCCTTCTGGGCTTCACTGCAGGTCTCCAGGATTTCGTCTCTGGTGCCGAGGAGCTGGTCCACGGTGTCTTTGTGTCGGATGATGTCGATGTTGAAGGCTCTCTGAACCTGGAGCTGAGCCACCGTCACGTCAGGCTCCAGACTTAAAGGCCCCAGAGACGACAGCTTTCGCTCCGTCTCTCCGACCCAGGCGAGCTCTGCGTCCACCGCCTCCTCGTACTGAAGGAGGAGGAGTAGATGAGTGAGTTAACATCATAGAACAAATCTGATGTGATCAAAAAGTAAATATATGGCTGCATTACCTGTTGTGACCTCTGGATGGCGGCTTGGACCAGCTGCACACGCTGCGTGATGGTGTCGTCCGCGTGTCGATAGCGATGTTGGGAGTCGGCGACCAGACGGTCCAGGCCTTCGCGGGCTCGCCACGGAACCAGGTCCAGCAGAGCGTTCCCCACCTCGTTGACCGTGTCCAGCACCAGACGCTTCTCTGCTGATACTTTCTTCAGCTCCTGGAAGAAAAAAATAAATAATCCTTACTGAATCCTTCACTTAATCCTTTATTAAAACTCATCCAGAGCAGGAATCTTTCTGTGGTAACTTTAATGTTCTTTATGAAAACACATTAAATGATAAATGAAAAAAAAAAAAAAAGAGCAGCAGCAGCAAATGAAATGACAATAATCCTTTCATAGCTTTTAGAAAGTGTTATTGGGTTCAGAGAGAATCAATGTTTCTATGGTAACTCCAGCAGGTGAGTTAATACAGACCAGAGTTATCAACAAAATAGCTGCTCACAGTTTTTATCCTCTATGACAGGAGAAATAATCTGTGAAGACGAATCCAGTAGAAACTGTGTGTAGTGAAAAACAATGCAGAAGGAGACGAGCTGCACAGATGACGCGTGTGTGAGAAATGTGGTGTGTGAAGAACAGATGCCGTGGGTAGATGTCGAGTTTTTCACTCTTGTTCCAAAACACTCGCTGTCAAACAAGTGAAATGTAATAATATACAGCACAAGGAAGTGTCATGTGAAATAATGTATATAAACTGTACATTATGATGCTTTTAACTGTGATATTTTAATACAGAAGAGTAGACAATAGCTTATTAAAAACAGTTTATTAACAATCCTACCTTCTGTCGTTCCTGATAGGCCGGTGCAGCGTCAGGCTCCACGTTGTTGAGCTCCGCCTCCACGCTGTCCAGCCACTGGTTGAGGTCGTCGTGTGCGCTGGCGAATCGCGTGGCGAGCTGCAGCGCCTGCTCCAGCGTGCGCAGCGCCTTGCTGCTGCTGGCCGTCATCTCGGCGTAGCGGGACTTGATGCCGTCCAGCTTCTCCTGGATGAGGAGAACCTCCTCGCCTGCGGACGCACCGAGACGCAGAAAACATCTTTTTCCTTGTTCTTTTAGAATATCTTGAAAGACAAATATTAACATCTCCCAGTAGCACTTATTTCAACAGACCACAAAAAGTGTCCACACATGTAAACACGACAGCGCTGCTGCTGCTGCTGCCGCCTGTCAGTGTGGCTAATATCAGGATATTATGTGAAGAGAACAGATGTTATAGTTTGGTTCACCGCTGGTTTGAAAATGTGCGGTTTGGACGTGAAACTACAACAACAAACACAGTTTGACTGTCCCAGTGTGCTCTCTCTGTTTTACTGAACCTGATATTATTGTGGATTTAGGAGCTTTTTGAACATTTAAAACAATAAAAACTAATCAATCAACAGCTGTAAGTCAACAAAACCTTTTTTACAGATGTGCATGTAGGGAAATTATTCATGTTTTGTGATGCAGGTGTCACAATAAAAAAATAGGGATGCACAACACAGGACTTTTATACTGTATGTTTTTCCTTTGTGGCCAAAAGCAGAGGTTATTTAGTGTCTCTTGTCGTGAAATTAACATATTTTTGTGTAGTCGTTATTCAGCAGATGTAGATATACATAATCTACATTGTGCAAAATGAATAAACATTAAAAAATGAATAGTTAGAGAGGGAACCAGCATAAAATGTAGTCTACTGTTTTAGTCATTAATCATATTAGGGGGGTTTTAAAGCCAATATTGTACATCCATTTCTCTGTGTTTTTTTGCACTTGATTCACGTCTAAATGAGATTTTACCGGTGGTCTGTTTGAGTAGAGCTTGTCCATTCTTAATGGCCTGGTCCACCGTCTTCTTCCTGCTCACGATCTCTTCATTTAGAGCCTGAGGAGGAGAGGAAATAATGAAGAAGAAGAAGAAGAGGAAAGGTTCACACACATGTGAATCTGTGCACGTTTTAAATGATAAAAAGCTGCTCTTTATACCCCAAACAAACACGCCGTGTAGAGGAGGTAATTATTATTTTTGTGTGTACGTTTCTCACAAGAATATGTTTATACTTTCCATGAACTCAGAGTTTAAATAAGAAGGAAACTCCTCCAAATGAGGTTTGTCAAACACAAATTTGACGTCTATAACAACAGAAACAGGCTGTAAATACTATTTACACACTCTCTTATTATTATTTGTGTCGACAACAAAGCTGCTGAGAAGCACCGTCGCGTGTGGATGAAGTCGTACCAGAGTGTGTTTGTGTTGCTCTGCGAGCAGCTGAGGCTGGAAACTCTGCACAGAGACCTGCGAGAGTCTCTGAGCCACCTCGGCGAGCCAGTTCAGCACCTCTACCTCGTCCTCTCCGAACAGCTGAGCGTTGGCGAGCGCCTGCTCCAGCAGAGCAGCCCGCCGCGTGCACCAGTCGGCCAGGTCCGAGTGACCCGACCGGACGCCGCCCACGCGCTCGCTCAACCAATCGCGGTCGGCGGCACAGCTGAGCGGCGTCAGCGATTGGCCGAGGGACTCGAGGCGGTCGACCTCGGCTTCTCGTGAGAAGACGTCCTCTTGGAACGCCTGGGAAGTGTGTGTGTGTGTGTGTGTGTATGTGTTTTATAGGGAGGTAAAAGGACACGAGAAACAACAAAAAAACAGAAAAAACAGATGGATGAAAACTGAAAATATGAGCATGCAAATGACAAATCATAGATACAATAAAAAGAAATCATAAACATCAATGAAAGCATGAGTAGACGAAATGATAAAAAAAAAAAAAGGATAAAACATGTTTTGGGATGTAAATCATTTATTGATTCCTCCACAGAGTGGTATTTAAATGATAAACTGGGCAGGATTTATTGTGTGTTATTGATTATTAATTCAATATTTAACTTTCATATACATATGTATATATATATATATATTCAAGTGATCTGAGAGAGAACGACGCTGTGGATGCTTCAGTGGAATAACTGAACTAAAAGTGAGTTATTAATTATGAGCGATGACACCATATTTATTTATGCTAGTATTTGTTCTTATGTCTTTTAAATGTTGATAAGTGAAGCCTGGAGCGACGTCCGTCATGTTTTATTACATTTGTGAGTTTGTCAATATCTATGTTTTATACTTGAAACACTGGATTTCTAAGTACTTTATATGTATATATGTAAAGTTATCAAGTATTTATTCATTTATTTATGTTTTGGTCCATTTTGATTTGTCTTTTTGTTATTTTTTCCTTGTTGGGAAAACATTTGAAAAAGAATATGCCTTTTAGTTGGAATAATGGTGCATCATATTCATTTATCTTTGAAAGAAAACACAGAGTTTTATGTTGAGCCTTTACTTTATCAAACATGTCAACAACTGCAGTTAAAAATCTCTTTTTCTTTGACATTTTTGTCTTTTTGAAAACGTAACCTGAGGTTGAAAAAAAAGGAGGATCCATTGAGAGGTGGAAAAAGAAACCTTTGAGCGTAACCACGGTTACGAACAGTTACCTTGTGCTTGACGATCTGCTGTGTGATCTTGGCCGTCTGCGTGCCCATGGGCTCGGCGGAGCTCAGGCGTCTCTCAGTGGTGCTCAGCCATTCACCCAGAGGCTCCAGGGCTTCATGGAAGTGAAGAGCCAACACCTGCAGCTCCTCCAGCTGCCGCTGCCTGAGGGACGAGGAGGAGGAGATGAGAGGGAGAATAAAGGCAGGGATTAAAGGGGCGGAGGGAGACGGTGCTTTTATTGGTATTTGATTGCTTTGACTGAGGTTTTATTGCATGAAATGAAGCAGATTTCGTGTCAAACAGCTGCTGAGTCTTTGTGAAAATTGAAAATTCCATGTGATTGAAGATTGAAGTATTGAATAAACTCATAAAATGAATTGCATGTGTGCTTGAGATGGACAGACAGAGAGGGAGACTTTGAAAATGAAGGTGTAAAATACAGGGAAGGGCTGAATAATATATGGATGTGATCTCAATTTGATTTGGAATATCACGAGTCAAGCTTCTGGTCAATATTCTCTGTCTCATATATCTAAAAATGGTGAGAACAAGACAGAAAATAGCTGCGACTGTGTTAAATAATAAGTCAAAATGACAAAATAATACAGATGTGAGTGTGTGAGTCTGACCTGCCGCTGGCCTTGTCCAGCAGCTCGCTCCACCTCTCAGCCAGAATCTGCAGCTGAGTCTGGATCTTGTCTCGGTCCTGAGAGTCGGCCGTGGCCGCGATTCGTTCTCCTTCAGCGCGGATCATCTCCACCGTCGGCCGCCGGTCGTCCAACAATCTCTGGAGGAGCTGGAGAAACAAAAAAAAAACAGAGAAAGATAGTTAAACTGAGACAGTGAAAGCAGAAAAGGAGGATTTGTCAAGACCTCAGAGTGTTGTTTTGTTAATATTTAAACAGGAAAGCAAAGTGTAGCCTCACTAATGAAAACAACATTAAATCAACTCAACTGAATATGTTTACCTATCTAAATAAATATGCTATAAATACCTATTTTTTTTCTTGTGTTCTATAATCTATAAACTAAATCAGATTATTTCCTTTGGAAAAACAAGTTCATCGACGCAGAGCGAATTCTTTTAGAGGCAATTGTGATTAAAACATGAAATAAATACAGTAAAGAACTAGAAAAGAGGATAATAGTGAGGTAAACATGCAGCAAAGAGCCAGAAGTCAGAGTCAGACCTCTTTCTATTGAGGCTCATCATATCTGCTCTTTTTTATCAATGAGTCAACAAACGACTCAGGCGAACAGACACACGTTAAACCGTCTATTTAACTCAGGAATTATTCAACGTCTGACTAAATTCAGGTGTCACTTTTTCAAAGCGTCTTCTTCTTATTGAAAGAATTAACGACGTAAACAAACTTCCTTCCTGATTAGATCTGGACTTGTACACAGTTTACTCTCTTTTTCAGCCGCACGGCGACAACGCGGATGTAAACACGTGAGATTGATGGCTGCTCAGCACCAGAGCGCTCTAATGTGGACAAACACAGGAAGTGCGTGATGGATAAACAGGGAAAAGTGTGTGTGTGTGTCTTTGAAAAACAATACAAATCCTCCGTGTGAGTGTGTGTTTCTATGCCAGTCTGACTGGCAGACGGTCAACTGGGGCGGTTCAGATGCCAGGCAGACAGATCATTAACCGTGTGTGTGTGTGTGTGTCTGTGTGTGTGTGTGTGTGTGTGTGCGTGCGTATGCACATTCAAATGTGTTTTGTGGTTAAAGGTCACAAAGGACACGTGAATATAAACAACACATTCATCCAGACTGTCTGATAAATAGAAGACATTTTTTTTGTTTGCAAAAGAAAGAAATAAAGTGTAAAACTTTAATTTAAGCTAATGATGCAAAGTGGAAAATCTGAGCCTGAGTCTGAGAAACAAGAATGTGACCTCAGTGAGCGAAAACAAAGACACTTTCAATGCTGTACTGTATATATATATTGTTTCTGTATAAGATTTTAAGATTTATTATAGGGTATTTTAGGGCTGCAACTCACGATAATTCTCACAATTGATTAATGGAGTACTTGTTTGGTCTGTAAAATGCCAGATAATGTTGAAAATGTCAATCAAACTCAAATGTCTCGTTTTGTCCACAAACCAAAATGATTCAGTTTTAATGATTTCTTTGTTAAATGGAGCAAAGAAACCAGAAAATATTCACATTTAAGAAGCTGGAAAAAAATACCCTGGAGTATTTCATCCTGCACCTCTTGTTCCCCGTCGTACCTTTTGTTCTTGGATCTGTGCTTTGACCACGCGGTATTCCGCTGACGGAGGCTTCTGATTGGCCACCAGCTCCTCTGTGTCGCTCAGCCAACTGAGCAGAGGCTCCAGAGCGTCCTGAAATTTCCCACAGTGCAACAGGGCCTCCTGCAGCTGAGCGATCCGCTCTGCCACCTGGAACACAGGCGCAAAACAGTTTTGTTATTTTCATCACAATAAATGTCACAAAATCCGTGAATGAGCAAATAAGAAGAGCAGTGATGACCTTGAATTATAATATAGGCCAATTTAAATTGGAAAAATAATTCACTTGAACAGAGACATAATTACTGTTTATGTTAAATCCTACCTGAAGCAATTAACTCTAGCTGTTTGATTAGGAAATTTAATGAACAATTAAAACCTTTTATTCCATTCCCTCTGCAAAAAAAAACATGTCTGTCTATGTTGAGGCCTAACGACCAATGAAACTGCAGGACTCTTCTGTAACCAGGGTCATTTTTACATGTGTGTGTGTGTCTCAGTACCCTCTTGTTGAGTGAGTTCCACTGCAGGTTGGTGGTCTCCAGGTCGTGCTCCAGCGCCTGCGTGTCCGTGTGTTTGGCGGCGCTCTGGATCAAACCCTGACCCACGGCGTTGACGAGCTGCAGCTTGGGCTGAATGCGGTCCACCTGCTCTCGCTCCACGGCCTGGAAGGTTCAAATAAAGCAGAATAGAGAGAGAGAGGGAGGTCATTAACTGATAACGTTTGACTCCATCATTAATCCACATAAAAAACTCCCAGATGTAAACTCAATTGTCTTTCATCAAACTTTTGCTGTGACAGTCTGGTGATGTTTTTACCACAGGGTGTGTGCAGTGCAGTGTGTCACCCACTAAGTGGAGTTTTGAATTATGTTGTTTTATTTCATAGTTAACTGTGGAAGCCTTTAGACTTCAGTCAAAAAAGACAAACTTTCCTACGTGGACAATAACGTACAGTTTATTGTGTCACATCATATTACAATCTGTGACTGAAAGAACAAAAACAAGAAGAAGAAGAAGAAGAAGAGGTGGTTCAGGAGGACAGACAGACAGACAGACAGACAGACAGACAGACAGACAAAGATAGAGAGGGAGGTGAAGAGATAAGTGAGGAGTGGGAGACGTGGGAGGGGAGGAGGGGGAGAGAGGGGATTATGGGGATTAGTGGGTTAGACGAGTAATGGGGGGCTGGAAAAGGCTGAGTCGACATCAGACAGACAGACTGACACACACGTGTTTGCATAGCATTCATAGTGAGGACACTCATAGACATAATGCATTCTCTAGACCCTAACCCTAAAACCAGGTCTTAACCCTGAAAAGGCCATTTTAGAGGTGACAGAATGTGAGGACCAGCCAGAACGTCCTCACCTTTTTAGTTATATAGGTTTTTGGTCCTCACAAAGACACCCATACAAGAACACACACACACACAGTGGAGAGCTGGAGCCATCTTGTGATGACAACAGAGTCAGTCGTCCGACACTAAACGCCACCAGACTTCACTTCCATGACCAAATTAAGATCAAGCAACAGTGGATCCACCAGAGTGTCAGCAAATACTGTGACGATTTAAACTAAACCTCAGTCCACACTCATATTTGGGTCAGTGGAGCAACAGCAGAGGCCAGAAATCTTATTTACACTCATATTCTATTTAAAAGATGCCTAAAAATCAACCTGCAACAACATTATTCACAACCAGTCAGTCATTGATGTTATTATTGAGCAAATCTGTATCATTAACTGGCTTCACCATGAGCATTATGTGATCTGCAGCTTGTTTTTTGACCATTTTAGATCAAATGATGAGTTAAGGGATAAATGGAGACGACTGGGAACAATCAAAGACAACAGTAAAATCACATTTTAAAAGGCCTCACTTAACAAATGTGACATGTTTCAAAGGAGAACATTTTATAATGGCTGAGCCAGACTGGATTGTTAAATGTTGTTTTTGTCAAGCAATAACCAAAAGTCTGCTTTTCCACGCTGAGAACACAAAACAAACCAAAAACCTACAGCTAATAAATAAAATACAATATAAAATAAAGTCAAAGTCATGCTACATTCCTGTGAACCGCTCTAAATACAACAATTTCCCCCAAATCCACAAAACAACTCTGTCAATTTCAGGGTTTTCCACTGATTCTCTGACCGATGGGAAAAATGTAAACCAACACAGACGCATTCTTCTTCTTCATTTTGGTCAACTCTGGGACACAATCCCATCAAGTGTTGAGTCGGTGGCTGCGATCGTGCGGTCGCACTGACATGAAATCGCTCGACGAGACTCGACATTCACAACAGACCCACGGAGGGAGAATTAGAGCTGGTGGTTTGTTCTGCTGCTGCAGCCAAAGCCAAATAAGACCACACAAAGACTCCACACTGATGGAGGCACACCAGATTTTGGCAAATCCAAAGCCTGAGGGGAAATATCTGGTGAGACATTAGTGAGGGAGGAGCAGTCAGAGTGAGTGAGAGAAATTAGGGTTTGGGTTTCAGTAAAATGCTCAATGAACCATCCCCCCCAAAAAAAGAAGATTCAACAGTCTAGAGCTGAACTATTCAATTACAAACTCAGTTCTCTATCAGTCTAACTGGGCCAGACATTTCCTGCAGCCAGTAAGCAGCAGGTGAGGACATATTTAAAAAGTACACCAAAGAGTGCTTTAAAAATATCATAAAAGAACTAGCAATACAATCATTTTGGTCATATCTGTCCTTCTCACACCCAAAACTACCGTAACTATTTTATATAAGTACATCGCCCGTGCAACTCAAAGTGCATGAAATCATTTAGTTTCTGGTGGAACCACAGGCTGGGCCACTAAGAAGTTGGTTATGGGCCACCATTTAAATTGATTGGGTGTAGGACAGTCGTCAAATATTCAAACAATAACTCTCCAGTCTGTTGGATTCTATCAATAACAGCAAAAATATGAACAAAAAATAATAAATGGCTCTTTTATTAATCTTTTCTTAATTAATAAAGTTTTCTTCTTATTCTTCTGTGGTCACCTGGACTAACTCACATCAGAGGACAGACACACACACGAATCTGCATTTTCTTTTAGATAAAATGTGTTGGTAATGTGTGTAATAATCTGTGGTTTAAAAGTGTGTCAGTGTGAGAAAGTGTTCAACAGGTGAAAATCTCTGTGGATTAAATATGAATGAGCCGTCTGTGTTCATATGTGTGTGTGTTCTTTGTTGTATCTTCAGGGACCTTTTCCTGGCACACACTGATCTTGTCAGGACCAGCAGTCCTCACGGGGACCAAAACCTGGTCCTAATGAGGCAGAACCTCATTTATTTCTGATGAACCGATTGACTTTAGAGCCAAGATTTGAAAGGTTAAAGTTAGCGATAGTGCTTTGTTTAGGCCGTTTAAATGAATGGACGTAAAAGCAGTGTGTGTTTCTGAGGGTGTGTGTGTGTTAGAGTGTGTGTTCTTGTCCAGTTTGGACACAGCTGTGTTGTGGTGATGGGGCGTCAGAGCTGCTTGGAACAGGAAGTCTGTCGGCCAGAACAACAATGACTGTATCCATGACCCGCTCCACCCTGCGCCTGGTGTGTGTGTGTGTATATGAGTGTGTGTGTGTGTGTGTGTTAGAGATGGAGGGAACAGGAAAGGAAAAGGAACAAAAACAGAGAAAGGGAACACACACCCAGTATATAAAAGTATTATAGGTTGCTTGCATTAAAATGTCACTCTCCGTCCTCTGTCCATCACTCTGTGTTTTCCCTCTCTCTCTCTCAGCAGCTCTGAGTGGTTGAAGCCACTAAACCACAGCTCTGGAAAAGGTCCCACATACTTGTCATTCTTCTCTGCAGCAGCAGCAGCAGCAGCAGTGCTCTAACCAGCCCTTTCTCTCATGTGTCCTCCTTTGTCGACCTGTCCTCTCTACCTCCTCTCTGTCATTTCTCTGCCTCCTCCTTCTTCTCCTCTGTCATCAGCGTCTCGTCCTTCTCTATCTCAGTGTGAGGACGGAACATTTAAGAAAACATAGATCTGACTAAAGCTGAAGAAAGAGACGATGACCATGATGTGAACTAAATGTTGTTAAAAGACGAGACGACAGACGGTTTATCGGACATCAGTTCAGCGAATGACTGACTTTTACGCCGACTTTCATCATGTTGATTATTTTCCTTTCGTAAAATGTCAGAAAATGTTGAATCAGTGTCTCTACAAATGTCATGTTGTGTCCAAACAAACCAAAATCATTCAGCTTCAATGATTTGTTTTTAAAGAAACCGGAAAATATTCACATTCAAGAAGCTGAAAAGTAATCGATTCATGATCAAATATATTATTGTCGACTTCATGAAAGTTGTTCTGGGTGGAAAAACGGTATTGAAATAAAACAAAATATGCAAATACTCTCAGCAGAATATAAATGCAAATACAAAAGTTTAACAAACGAATGTCAAACAACAATAAAAGAAAATTAAAATGTCATTATCAGGCCTTAATAATTATCATAATAGTATTACATACACAGGCTATAGAAATAAAAACAGATTTTTAGTCCTTTTTTGGAGTAAAGGTATGAAGAGTAAACATGTCGCTATGCTTTGTTTATTATTGTTGTTTCACATTTTTCAGTTTGCATAATATATATTATTCTACACACTTCCAAGAATATATATGTTTTATACTCTTGATAATAATTGTGCTTTAAATAATTTAAATACAGTTACGGTGAGTTTCTATTTAAAATGAATTGCGATTTCTGTGGTGAATAAATGACTAAAGTGAGGACCTGTCCCACTGACTTTTCCTTCACCTCCTCCCTCTCCTCCTCTTCCTGCCTCCCCCTCTTCCTCCTGCGTCTCTCACCCTCTTCCTGTCTTTCAACCCTCGTCCTTCCTAACTTCCTCCTTTCTCTTTCACGTGGAACGAGGAATGAAGGGAGGAAGGAAACTGACCGGATCTGTTTTCCAAAATGAAAAACTGTTTTTTTTTTTTTTTGTGTGTGTGTGTCAGGAAACGGTTTGAGTTAAACTCCACAGGCGTTTAAAGGGTTAATAAAATAACCTGTGTCCTCATTTGCATATCGACAAAACAAATACAAACGTCATGCAAATGTGGTTTGCATTCAGAACAAAAGCCTGCTCACACTTTACTCTGCTTTAACTTCAAACTATGTCTCTGAATCATTTTCATGTGAGTTCTGTCGTTGCCGCTAATCAACTCCCTGAGAGACAAACAAACACAGAGTAATATATGATTTGTCTCTTTCCTTCTTTCTTTTTTCAAGACTTGGAGACATGTTCATGTGATTCATCAGCACACAAAGTCATTAAATGCAATATATATTAGAAATTAATATTAAAATGTGATGACTTGGTTGTACTAAAAATAAAACAAATACCGTTTAACCCTTTGTTTTCTTTGCCGCAGGTGCACCCTTGATAAATGAACGCAGGAAATAATAAATAAATAATAAAACTCATTATACAGACATCCTGGGTGTGTGATGTGTTGTTGAGTTATTGATAGCGAGTTAGTGATAATTGTGCAGAAAACACAAAATAGACAATTTTTCTTTGATTTTTGTTCAATTGTTTATATAGTTGGTGAAAATAAAAAATAAAAAATGTATATATATATAATATATTTTTTTATCAGATTGTCTATAGGTTTTGCAGAAAAAAAAATAGTTGTTGCCTCTGTATATACATATACATACAAATCAACTTAAATACTCTGTGTTCTCAGGGTTAAAGCTAATGACAGGTTACTTCCAGACTGTTTAAGAGAGTTTTAGAGCTTATTTATTTACACTTAGGTTAGAAAAGGCCAGGAAAGACATAAAATGAATATGTACTTTTATTGTTGACATTACGGAAAAGCACAACTACTATTTTTATAATGTGAAAACATGATTTGTACTGCTATTTTGTGGCTGGTGCATATTTAAGTGTTTATATGTGGATATGTGTGTATCTTTTCTTCATATATATCATTTCCATTGTCTCTTTTGTTGTTCCGTGTTGGTGGAATTATTGATTTACATTACCAGTCTCCATTTACTTTTTTATTTAATACTATTATTTCTTCTTCCTGATATGTGAGCTCCAACCTAGCTGTTTAACTCAATTAAAAATAACTGCTTTTTTATTCCACAGCAACTTGATTCATTTGCTGTGGGCGATAAATGTTTCGCTGCCTTTGCTTTCATGCTTCTTTTTTCCCCCTGTGTTCCTGAACATCTCCTCCTCCTCCTCCATCTTTCACAGGTTCATCCTGAAGGCGTTTGTTCAGAACCAGAATTATCACATCAATCAAAAACACACATGTATGAACCACAGATGCAACCTCTCTGTTCTTCTCTCTCTCTCTCTTCGTCCTTTCAATGCCTCGTCTGTTCCAGGCTCATTTGTTCCACTAACACCAGCATGTATTTAACAGTAATATAAGACTAAAAATGTCAAATTATTTCACAAACACACAGTTACAGTAATTCTCTGCATTCATACACGTCTTCCCAGGTCAAATTCAAGCACTTCCCAGGACAATAAAAGAGATAATATTATACTTCAAACAGGCAAAATAATGTTTTTTTCAAAGTCACGATCAAACATACGAGCAAGGTCCTATTCATCCATAATATAACAGGAAAAATATTCAATCAATTAGCTATTTTCTTATGTAAGAATACGACCAATATTTACAGCATTTTGTCCAAAATAAGCACTTTTCAAAACTTGAAAACATCCGTACAAACAGTCTGAATTACTCTTTTAGTTATTTTATAAAGGCATCAAATTAGCAAAGCAGAAACAGAGAATCGTAATTATAAATTCTAAATTTGTAGGAGTTTTCAGTTGCTTTCTTCAGATAAAATTTGTCCAAATTATTCGTCATTTACACCCAAAAAAAGGAAAATTTATGGAACAAGCTATTTCAGATCTCAATCTGTGTGTGAGCAGCCACTGGTCAGTCTGGGCTGAACGTTCACTCAAACAGCAGGCAAAGCTCGTCCATCTGTCTGTCTGTGACACACACACACACAGACACACACACAGCTCCATATTAATCCAAAGACCTTCTGCTTGTGTGTGTGTTCCTGCCAGCGTCGCTCTCTTATCTCTCCACTGAAGCCTCATGTCGAGCTAAAAAGGTTCTCCCCGTGAAAACAATAGTCTCCTCATCCTCCACTTGCAGCTTCCCCGTCACAACTCTTTCTGCGTCTGCTTCTTCTTTGTCTTTTCTGTTTCTGCCGTCACTGTCTGTCCTCCCCGTTTTTTTAATCACATCCTCCCCCCTCCTCAAGTTAATTACTTATTATTCAGGAAGTTAACATGAAAATTGCTTTGTTTTTGTTTCACAATAGAAGAGAATGATTGAAGTCGAGTGAAAGCCACGGTGACTAATAAACAGAGCGAAGGAAATACAGTCCATGTGGAGGAATGAATATGGGTATGCTAAGGTTAAATTCAAGCACTTTCAAGGTATATTTTCAAGCTTTTCCAGCACATTACAGCTTCGTTTAACTACATAATTATTAGGGATGAACCAATACGACACTTCGTAGTAGGAACGGATAAAGTCTGGAACCCAAAACGATACAAAAACCTAAATATAATATCAGTAATTATGAAGCATGTGAGGCATGACTCAGCAGAATACTTGTTAGACGATTGGTGCATCATGTTTTTAATAGTGCTGTCAAACGTTAACAGCGTTTAACAGCGTCAATGTTAACGCATGTTAACGCAAGCCACGTTTCTATGACGACTGACCATGACATCATGTTAACGTGACTCCGGATTGTTAAAATTAGTCTCTAAAGTAACGCTAAACTTTAAAAACAGAGGCACACACGCAGTACACAGGTACACTGGTTATTTGTAGCGCTGCTCTTTTCGTTAAATAAACAGACCGCTCCAGTTCAACTGTTGGCGCGCTAACGGCGCTAAAAGGAGCTAATGCAACTAACGGAGCTAACTGGTAAACGGTGCCTGGACTCCGGTGTCGTGGCACTTAAACATGACGTCATGCGCGTCTTTTTCCGGTCAGTCGTCATGGAAACGTGTCATGCGTTAACACACGTTAACCTATAGCACAGTGCTAGTTTGTAAAAATGTCTGCCTATTGCTAAGTGGTAAACCAATCAGTACAGATGTGATGAACGCTAACTAGTTTAAAAAACGCAATACCGAACGTTCCTATAATCATACAACTCTGTATAAAATGACAGCAAAACAATGTTGTGTTTTGTAATATCACAATTATAATTAATCAGATCAAAAGACATACAGTAAATGGCCACTTTATTAGGTACACCTATGCTAATATGCCAAGCTACTGCTAGCCCATCAGCCAATCACACGGTAGCAACTCAGTACATTTAGCCATGATTAGGAATGGGAATCGGTATCGGTCAATATCGGTATCAGTCCGATATTGGTCAAAATAACTGGACAATCCAAAAATCATATATATCGCATACACACGGACTGTAAAAATGTAGTTAAAAATCAGCAAAAGGATTTTAGATCGTCTCTCGCCGTGATCAAGATGATCAGCTGAAGACGAAATGTGATTTAACTTACTTTGAACAGAGAAACCTGCTGATACTGGGACTTATTTTGTTTCTCCAATCTACTAAGTGAAGTGTTTAGTCCAACTGCCATTTGTTGCAAGCGTTTTCAAGCCCTGATGTGACTTTAAAAAAAGAAGATAATACGAAGGAGGAACATAAAATAAAGCAGACGGACAAGGACACAGGGCGGACCAAAAACAAAACAGCCGAGTCGACAGGCAACTGAAGTCTGGTGTTAGCTCCGGCACTTTCTTATCTGACATCTAAGTTTTTGTGGCCCGGACAACTTCACACACTGTTTGTGTAGCCGTGTTGGCAGAGCCAGAGTATTTAGCCCCTCACCTCCTTATCACAGCAACAAAACCAGCCAAGCGTGGAGGAGTAGAGGGGGAGGAAGAGGAGGAGGAGGAGAGAGTCAGTTCAAGGGAGGGCAGAGTGAAGTAAGAGGGATTTCATCATGCAACAAAAGTGCACGTGTCACCTTTCAGAAATTTGAACAAAAACTGGAAAGTTACATTTCCAAATCAACAAACAAAAAGTATTTTTCTCTCTATATCCACGTTTTCTACTGTGTTTGACCTGCAACATAAGAATCTAATGAGAACAAAATCTAATAAATCAAGCCCTTTTCCTTAGTAGAAGTATATCAATGTTTTTTTTGCTGTTGTCACAGACTCTGTGCAACGCTGTAACTCTCTGCTGCACCATCTGAGGCTGAGAAAACATGACAAGTGATTACATTAAGCTGAAGCCAGAGAGGCTGCGACCGCAGAGAGAACAAACAGACGTGGACTGATAACACAGAAACACATTAAACACAGTTACACACACACACACACACATACACACACATACATAGTGTAGTCATAAACCCACACAGGGCAGAGTAAATATGATGTGATAGAGAAGTAAGTCCAGGAAACGTCTTTTCCTGATGGTAACTATAATGTAATAAAAGAAACAGGAACATCAGTCTGCATCATCCACGGGATCAGGTGCGTGAGAATTCTGAGGAACTGAAAATCCACCCCAGGCAGTAAAAACTCTGGCTTTACACACAAACTCGCTCTCTACCTCATAATAACAATAATAATACAGTGGCTTTTTTCACAAATGATTTAACATAAGACTTAAAGACATAAAACTTAAGTTCTCCATAAGTTCTCCTCCTTTTTTTGTGCATACGACCATGACCTTGTAAGGAAACGTGATTTTCTGGCCTCCATATAAAGCGGGGGTGTCCTAACGTTATTTAACAAGGGCCAGATTTGATAATATGAAGACTCCTGGGGGTCAATGGTCCCATATTTTCCTTGTAACAATTATCCATGGCAATGTAACCAGATATAAGCCACGCATGAGTGAACAAATGAAAACATTCTGCCTTTCTCTCACATCTGTATTCAGATATCATCTTCTACTGCTTTATCCTACACATAAGGGTCACGGGGGGTGCCGTGCCAATCTCAGCTGACTTAGGACGATAGGCGAGGTCCCACCCTGGAAAGGTCGCCAGGTCAACTGAGGACAAACAACCATTCACTCTCACACCTACGGTCAATTTAGAGTGTCCAATTCAGTCTCCTTTGGACTGTGGGAGGAAACCGGAGAACCTGGAGAAAACCCACGCACACTTAAAACTCCATGCAGAAAGGCTCTTGTTCCAAGCAAGAAGACCACTACACCAACTGTGTGGACGAGTCAGGTATCATGATAACAGAATAGGAGGTGAATGCATGGACACATGACCAGGGATGACTTTCTGTCCCAGTCTGTCCCTGACCATAAATAAAACATTATAAAACCTAAATCTGTGCGCCGTACAAAATCTGAACAAGGGCCGTGATTGGCCCGTGGGCCGGACCTTGGACATGTCTGATATACAGAGTCAACCCCTTAAACACAACTACAACAACAGCACCAGCATGCACTTCCCATAAATGTTCCCATAAAAGTTTTGCACTTGAGATTAACATTAGAAGTAGATTGCAGGCCCAGACTTTCAGCTCCACACAAATAAACATGTGATCACACTCAAATATGTGCATGCACTTTAGATTAGCACTGAACCCCCACCCATAGAGTGACCCTGAGGGTCGTTTCCCACAAGCAGCCAGGCCTCTCTCTCTCTCCGTGTGTGTGCATCATATTGCACATCATTTAAAGCCCCACGACTGCAGCACAACTGGCTAATTATGGCGCCTACATAACTCCGCCACCACTCCCACATACATTTTCCATGCTATGTCTACATCAGTTACACTAAACGCTCGGCTCCGTGGCCCAATTACATTTCCACACTTTTGTCTCCACGTTGCCAGATTGGCAGCACATTTCCTTGTTCAGCGTTCACTCCCCCACCTGACAATCTTCTTTCATTAGACTAAATAGATTCATAAACCAGAGTCTCTGTGGTTCAAATTTAATCACCTCACTGTACTTGGCACCGCATAAATACTTCAGTTCAAAAGCTGGCTCTCAAGCTCTCTGCTTCTCCTTAACAATAACTGTGTACATGAAATAATCATCAGTAAAACGCCTCCCAGATGCATTTTCAAAGCTCTTTCTTTTCTTTTCCCCATGTCATATTATTACAACACTACTCTATAAACTGTTGACCTCAATTTACTAAACTGTGATGTTGACCTACACTAAGATCAGCACCAGTGGTTCCCAATATGTGTACGTTTGTGTACCTTAGGAACGTCTGATTTAGATGAAACACATCAGCTCCTAAAACTACTGCAAACAAACAGATTTTAAATGTTGTGCGTACCTCCGTCTGTGTGTCGTCGTCGCAAAAGTGTAATAAATCCTCAGATTGGTTCTCCGTTTGAGAGCTTGGTCCTGATTCCGTGTGCCAAGTTATCTGAGGCACATCATCCTGGGATCTGTACTCCTGCATCTGGTTTGTCTCTGTCTGTGTAAAAAGGCTCTGAAGCAGACCTGGCTCAAGTGGATCCCAGGCCTGGTCAATGTAATCAAGTGAAGGGAAGTCCTGAACGGAGCCCTCCGACTCCCAGTCACTGTCACCGGCCATGGAGCCGAGGAAAAACTCGACCCCGTCCACCCCAGACTGGGTCCCTTCAGAGTATGAGTCCAAGTCCAGCTCCTGAGTGTCCTCACAGGCTGAGCCCACATCTGAGGGCCCAGGCTGGGGCCTTTCAGGTGCTGCCATGTAAACAAAGCTGTCAGAGAGGAGGAAGCCCTCCTCATCATCATCATCGTCGTCCTCCCCTGGGGTTGTGAAGCAGAGAGGTTTGGGGACAGGACTAGGGGGAATGGAGTCTTCAAGTGGAGAAGGGGGGCAGTCATTGGGGTAGAGCGGAGGTGCAGAAACAGCCAGGTAAACAAAACTATCTGATATCACAAAGGCCCCTGAGTCTTTACTATCCAGGCTCGCGCCACAAGAGCTCGATTTAGAAGGTGACTGTGGTAAAGTGGAGCGGAGGGCTGAGCCTGATTTGGGGCTGCTAGCATTCCCTTCTATTGTGGTTAACAAATCTGGTTCTTTTCCAGACATGTCCAGCTCTGAGACAAAGTCAGTGGGGACATCAAAGTTCTGAGATTCTGACGAAAAGGATGTCCCGTCCGTGTGACAACTTATTGTGACGGCAGGCTCGCTAATCTCTGAAGGGACGGGATCTTCTTGACGTTCAAAGGAAGTCTGAAAGTCAACATCCTGTGTACATTCATTGTCAGTTTCTTTTTCAACCGTGTGCAGAGACTCCAGGGAGTGATCCATGAGCACTCCCTCGCTGCTGTCCAAACTTGGCTCAGATTGGTCATACACATCCCACTCTGTTTCTAACTCCTCTTCCCCGTTCAGTTCTGCTTCGTTTTGCTCAGCCTCCTCCTCCTCCTCCACTTGTTCCATCTCCTCAGCATAAGGGTTCAGAGGGCTGTAAGATGGAGAGGAGGCTCTCTCTTCACATTCCTCCTCCTCATCACACTCTGATGAAGCCCCACTATCTGGCTCTGTTTCAGTCTGGGCAGGTTTCCCTTGTTCACAGTCTTTCTGAGTGACATCACAGATACCGGTTCTGTCCGGCTGGGATGTGTTTACACCACTGGAGTCCGACTCCACTTGTGGACCAAGAGCCGAGTCTGTTGGATAACTCGTCTCTTCCTCAAAATCCGTCTTATCCTCGTTGTGGTCGAGGTCACACTCGTCATCGATGAAACCATGTTCCTTTTCACAGTCCTGCGCTCGCATCAAGTCAAAGTTTCTCAACTCCTTTGTGTGCTGAGATTGAACTAAGTCAGAGTCTTTTGTAATGTTCTGACAATCTCCTGTAGTTAAATCACCAGAGTTAACTTCATCTAGCGGAAGTGTTCCTTCATAATCTACCCACATAGTCTCTGCATCCTCCTCCATCTCCTCTTCCTCTAAACAAGGAAGTGTGTACGGATCAGGAGGCTCAGGGTCGACACTCATTTCCACTCCCTCCTCTCCGTCTTCCTCCAGACATTGCCTCTCAAGCTCGAGGAAGAGGTCATCTGATTCAGCCTCTGAACTAGGGCAAGGTGATGGACTGGGGGCCCCAGGGCCTCCGAACCCTGAAGGTGGAGTCAGTACAGGCCAATGTGCAGAAGAGCCTGTTAAATCCCATCCCTCTGATTCCAGTATTTCCCTATCCCAGGACTGGTCAACAATCTCCCTGTTATCTAATTTAAGAACTGCTTCCCACTCCCTTTCCTCCCTCTGAGCTCTCTCCTCCTCTGCTTTATGCCTCTCTTTTTTCCATGCCTCCTCCCTCTCAATAATCTCCCCGCACTCCTCCTGATCCTCATTCTCGAGGTCCTCCAGATCTTCAAGTATCCTGCGCTCATCCTCCTCAAATTTGAGCTCGGAGGCAGTGCGGTGCATGAGCTCCCCACCCTGGGCCCAGCCAAGAAGCCCCTCTTCACCTCCCTCCTGACTAATGCAGGGGGAGAGAGGTAGACCTCCATAGACTAACTCCTCCTCCTCCTCCTTTAGGAATGGAGATGGGGGATCTAGAAGATAAAGTGATTCTTCATCTGTATTGCCATCCTCAGCTAATAAAGGAGGCAGAGGAGGGAGCATGGGGAAGTTGTGTCTCAGCCCCACCTGGGATTTCTTTCCTGTTGATAGACCGCGGGGCCATGTGCGGGCTTTGGTAGGTGGACAGAAAACTGGTTTTGGTGGAATGAGAGGGGCATTGTCACCCTGGTCCTGGTCCAAAAGAGGTGAATCCCTCTCTGAATCTGAGGTCTTAACCGACTCCGCAAGCTCCTCTGGGATTTGCCTAATTACAAGTTTGGAGGAGCTTGTCGTCCGTTTGTGCTCCCGTGCTTTTCTCCCTACCTGTCTGGATATGCTGGGGCTCTGCTCAGGTGTGTTTAATGACTGGTTATGGCTAATAATAGCGGGTAACCGTTCTTTAGGAGGAGACGGCACCATGCAAGTCTGTTTCTGTTGTCTCTGCAGCAAAGGATGAACCTGCTTTTGTCTGCTGAGAGGATGCTGGAGAAGAGGAGGCATGGGACTAACTGTGGGCGTCAATGAAGGCGAGGAGGAGACAGTGGGAGTGTGGGGAGCGGAGGACAGAGGGGAAGGTGTATAAGGAGGTAAGGTAGGAGTGGATGAGGAGGGGGTGGGTGGGGGTAGATGAGAAGGAATGGGCTGCAGAGGAGAAAGAGGAATCCCTGCCCCAGACGTACGCTTCTCTGCTCCTTCAGCAGAGGAAATCTCAAATCTCTCTGCAAACTCTGGAAAACTTGGGGACATAAAGGCTTTCCACGAGCGGCGGTTTGGATTGTCCTTCTTATCGCCACCTTGATGCCGCCTCTTGGCCACCGCGGCCACGCCACCGGCAGACGAGGACGGAGCAAGAGGCAGACCTGAACCTACGAGACCGACAGGCGGTGACATAATCTGAAGATCACCGGTTAGTTTTAAGGCGTCGAAGATCACCCTCTCATCCAGTTTCTTCACTCCTCCAGGATTATCCACATTCCTGGAGACAAAAACGCCACCAATATCTGCCCCAATGGTGCCATTACTGGAGAGCGTGCTCCCCTCTCCTCTCACCTCCCCTCCAGAACCTAAAGTACTCCTGGAAGGTTGACAAAGTTTGGTCCCTTGGTCGATCTGTTCATTGATGCGCATCGTATCATATATAGATCTCTGTGGGACGTAGCAATCCTCAATGTACGCTTCATCCTCATCTCCTTTTCCAAGGCAGCGAGGATTCTGCCTCAGGCAGTCGGGGCGACTCAGCGGTTTCCCCATTCTTTCTGTTTTTTCTTCTTCTCCTGGAGCGACACAACGACCCTGTTGTGGCTGTGGTTTAAGGTGCAGGTGTGGCAGGGCACTTAGAGAGAATTACATAGACAAAAAGTCTTTGTAGAAAATGAATTCCTTCACTTTCAAATGTCCTCAGTCCAATAATCCACAGAATCACACAGTCCATTTGGCTGCATAGAATAAATCCTTCAGGAATCACATTCTAGAAATAAAATAAAAAGATCATCCACAGTATTATTCCACTGGTGTGTTCATGTGTTCTCGTCTATGTCACTTCAACACTCGTGCATTTCCTTGGTCTTTCTGAGATGCCGCGCGGCATCAGCGAGGGAGCAACAGAGACGGCCCCCCCCTCCTCCTCGGCACCATAATAATCAGCAGCTCTGTTTGTTTGAAAGGCTGTTTGGAATGAGGGAGAGGTGGATGATGTACAGAGGGAGGAAGGGAAACAAACGGTTATCATTTCCCCTCCATGAAAGTTCAAAGTCTACGGTGAGGTGAATACCACGTAGATAACATCCATTTGTCTTGCTGTCAGAAACACGGAGCACCACCGCGTCGCCTCCTCCGCCGCGCTCATACAACGGCAACTCTTTCCTTGACCTTTTCTTCTCTGCTCCTGCCTCTCTTTCCTCTCCGGTGTCCTCGCTGTGGCACAACAGGAAAAGGCAGAAAGGGCTTTGGACAACTTCAACAGGCTTGGTGAGAGGCAGGCAGAAGTGTTAAAGTCTCCTTTTAAGGTGAGAAAACCCACTCTCTGTTATATAAAAGAAAGGCTGCGTGGGGTGCAATGAAAAGGAGAGTGCAATACTCCGTGGAATTATTATTTCACCGTCATCTTCCTTCGTCTCTTGCAGGGGAAAAAA
>NC_139814.1:21346403-21354780 GCF_963457635.1 Microchirus variegatus | reverse complement strand
CTTCAGGCATGAGGCTGGATGATATTCTCTCTGCCACCGTTGCCAGATTTGGCATGTTCAGGACCATCGACATTTACCACGTCTTTGTAAAGCCCACTCTGAATTCTCCGAGAGCAAACGGCCTCCCCTGCAGAGCACAATAACACGGGCCTCCAAGAGCGAAATAATACGGAGTCAAAGAACAGCAGAGAAAAGAGGGAGCGGAGTGAGGTAAAGAGAGAGGGGGGGGGGGGGGAGCGACTGCTCGCACACAGGAGAGAAAGAAGCTTATCAGTGATGAGCTGTCTGTGTTTGCTGCCCAAAGCAACAGTCCAGGCTGCAGTCAGACGAGGAAGTGAGTCCACTCTGTTGTTTTTGTTGTTGTTTTTGTTTCTCTCCGTTGTTTCCTCCTTTGTTCAAAAGTTTTCCAGACGTCCAGCACATGCAAAGCTGGAAGCAGCAAAAACAGGCTGCTGATGGTGTGAAAGAGTAAATATGGAAAAGATGTAGACGCACATTAAAGTCTGTGTTATTCACAGACTCCACTTGTGCATTCCCGTCTGCGCCTTCACTGAAACCCAACCCGGCTGTGTGTGTGTGTGTGTTTGTGTGTGTGTGTGTGTGTGTGTGTCACTAGGAGAAGGGAGAGGGGCCAAGAGGAAAAAAGGGCACTGCAACAAAAAAAACAGCACCAGAGGGGGGTGAGGGCTGTGTTTCTTCAAGATGCCACACACACACACACACTCAGTGAGAAGGGAGGATAGCAGACATGGCAACCCACAGTCCCAGAGCAAGGGCAGGGAACTTTGAGCCACTTTGTTTTTTTGTCTTATTATCCAAAGTTAGAGGCTTCTCAGAGCCACTTGTGGTGTTCCTCCTCCTCCTCCTCCTCCTCCTCCTCTGTGTTCTCTCTCTCTCTCCTGCCCTCCTTTCTCTGCCGCTCTGTTTGTTTAAAGCAGACTTACTCTGGCACAGCTCGGGCTGGTCTGGACCAAAGCACGCCTTCTTTCAAACTCCTCCGTGCTCATTCCCTTTGCCTTGAAACACATTTCCAACACTCACATGAGCAGTTCTCTGTCTTTCCCAACTGTTGCACAGTGCAGCCCCGTGGCCTGCATGTCAAATATGCTAAATACTCCTCTCTTTCTTTTGGACTGCCCACCCTCCTCTCCCCCCTCCCTCACTGTGTGTCAGTTGCAGTGCAGCTGTCATTGCGGCGTCCGAGGCAAACGTCTTTATAGAAACAAAAGGGGTTTGTCACTGCTTTGCTGCACACACCCACATTCACACACATGCATGAATACATACATGCACAAAACTCTCACGTGACCCACGGCTAACTGAAGACAAGTGGGCTGGCAAGATTCAAGATCTAAGCAAGAGAGAATAAGCTGAAAAAATAAAATGCAAAAGCTGTGCAAACAAATATGATAAAATACGTCATTTATACGAGAGATATTGCACATTTTTCAGCTGTACAGCACTTAAAATGAAGCACACACACAGATATGTACAACAGTCTTCATTTCCCTGTGTCTTTTACCCTCAGTCTGTGGCTGAGTCTGAGACATAAAGGATGGTGAAGGACGTTTAATCAGATTAAACCTGATTCATTAACTCATTTAAATGACTCTACGCTCTTCCTTCGTCTGCCTCACAGAATAACGACCAGAGGCCAGAGTGCTCGCTCTCACATTATCAAATTAAAAAAATTAAAGATTCCTCTGCAGGCCCCCACCACCACCAGCAGCACCAGCACCACTTCCATTTTGAATTTCATTCATTCCTCAGCCGTCACGGCTGCTTTAAGTGTCAGTGAAGTGACGAGAAGAGGAGGACAGAGGGGAGGTGAAGGGACAAGAGGATTAGGGGGTTTTATTTACCCTGGAGGAGGAGTGTCACCCTGCAGTGCAACACTTCACTTTTAACCCATCCGCAGTGGTCACAAAACCGGTTTAGACCAGGAGTTTTTGATCAGTGAGGATGTGTTTTGAAGTCGAATGCACTGTGTTCATGTTCTCTGATCAATATTGGAAGCACCGAGGTAATTTCGCAAATTACTTCTCCATTTGTCTTCTTTATTTTTAGCAGTGATGCAAGTTCCTGCGTCATTTCCATGGCCTTTGTCTGCCAGCTGTTAGCTTGTAAATATGCGTATGAATGTTTGCAGCGGACCTTAAACCTGAGCCCTCAAATTAAGGAGGAGGCAAAAATGCTGATTGAATGGTGGACGAGGTGGAAACTGATACTTACACTCTCATGGGTTATAAACATTTTTCCTGAGGAGTTAATGATCTCACTCACCAGTTTCAGATCTTCTTCCATGATGCTATTTTGGTGAATGATCTTTGATTATTAAAGGGAAAATAGACACTAATGAATGGATACCAGTGTGACTGACAGCTGCTATTGTAAAACAGGAGCTTGGCTCCTGCTGGTTTAATTTCTGACATGGTACGTCTCAAAATAAGGATTCTAGAGTGTAAGATTTTTTTCATCAGAAATAGGGGCAGAAATAGAAATGACAAAATAGTAACCGCAGTAGCATTGGTCAATAAACTGCATCGTGTTTCATAAAGTCACAACTCACGTACACTAACGTTCAAAAGTTTGGGCTCACCTATACAAGTTTGTTGTGTTTTCCATTAAAAGTCACACTTCTATTCATCAAAAGAGTTGCAAAATGAATAGAAGATATAGTCAAAAATAATGATTTTTATTTAAAGTTATAATTTTCCTTTCTGTTTCTGTTTTCAGCTGTGCTAATATCATTGCACAAGGGTTTTTAAGGGTTTTCTGATCATCCAATAGCCTTCTAACATGATTAGCAAACACAATGTACCATTAGAACACTGGAAATGGGCCTCTATACACCTATGAACATAATCCATTAAAAACCAGACGTTTGCAGCTAGAATAGCCGTTTACCACATTAACTATGTATAGAGTGTATTTCTGATTCATTTTGAACGGTAGTGACAGAAACAAAGAAAGAAAAACACCACAGGACAGGACCGATCACAGTCTGTGGGAACCCTTTTCTTATTTTCTTCAGGTTCATAAATCCCTAACTGACCTGTGGGAAAGAGGCTTTTGTTGCACCTCGATCACTAAACACACTGTTGTTGTTCACACATAACGATAATAATGCTGTTGTTTTGCTGTCACCTGAGATAAAGGTTCACTCCGCCCTTTTGTCTGTGTCTGGAGGCTTGGAACCACTTAGTGCGCCTAAATGACACAAACACACATACAGGTGGAGGGAGTGAAGCGCTGATCGCTGACTTTTTCTGGGTCATTTGTTTGCTCATGGGGGGGTAACACCTGCCACCAGGAAAATAAAACTTCCCTCCTTTCATTTCCCTCCCTCCATACCAAGTAAATCTTTAATCCCAAAAAACGACTGTCATTTAAAGTGTTTTTCAGTCTCTCTGTGTGGTGGTAACCTGGCAGCAGGGAAAATGGTGCTGCCTTGGTTTTCTCTCTGTGAAAGACGCCTCAGGGGGGGGGTTTATATTAACTAGCTTAGCATTTCACCTGCCTGGGTGCATGTGTGCATGTGTGTGTGTACTTGTGAGGACATTCTGGACACATCCCCACTTTCTGTCACACCGTTAAAGTGCTGTTTATGGGTCGAGACCAAGAGGCAACCGGTGGTGACGTCATCATCCATATATCTACTTTAAAGGCCTCAAGATTTGTGATTTGACCGGTGCCCGTGTCATTTTTCTGCAGATGGACGTTCACATACCTCACTTGCAACCACGATAACTGGCTGTGTGTGTCTATTTTCCTCTAAATGGGAACGTAATTTACAAAACTGACACCGTGACCTACTGAAGAAGAACCACAACCGTGTTCTCGCTAAGATAGCAGTACAAAAACGTGTGTGTGTGTGTGTGTGAGCTTTCATTGTTCTCAACCTTTCTCAGTCAGAGAGGTGAACACAAAGAGACCTGGACCCTGCGCACACACACACACACACACACACAAACACACACACACACACACACACACACACACACACACGCACACACACACACACACGCACACACACACACGCTCAGTAACTTCAATAAACACACCTGTCAATCACCTCTACACACACCACTGACTGTCGTAATGGCAGTTTCAGACTTTGCAGATTTTGAGGCTGATTTGCCGAGTGAGTGTGTGCAGGTGAGCGGCAACTGGTGAGCTGTGCAATTTAATGGGAAATGACTCCCTCTCTTTCACACACATTTGGATTTATATCTTACTAGGTTAGGATTATTCCCTAGCCCCTTACCCTATCCTTAACCGTCACAACTAAGTGCCTTAAAAACCCAAGTCTTAACCCTGATAAAGCCCTTTAATGTCGCTTTTCCATTATACCGTTTCTAGCACGACTCGGTTCGGTATCAGGCATGTTGTTTTCCATTAATTCATAGAACGGACACAAACACACAAAGCTGAGCAGTTGTTGTTTTCATTAGAATCAGCTCATTAAAAAGATTAGCTCCGTAGTTCTAAAAAAACAACCCACAAGGTACTATCATTAATGGAAAAGCAAATAAAGAGTAGTCAAGTCGAGCCGAGTCGTGCTAGAACTGTATAATGAAAGAGTGCCATAAATTAGTGGTACACAGGTTTGTACATTGTTTTCCAGGGTTAAGGCCTGGTTTAAGGGTCAGGGTTAGGCACTTAGTTGTGATGGTTAAGGTAAAGGTAAGAGGTCAGAGTTTCACATCCATGTGTGTGCGATTAACTTTCCACATTATAAACACTTTGGAGGTCAATTCTTTGCGGCGATTTACACCACACGGGGAGTTTCAGTGTGCGGTAAAAATAGACCACGTATACTCTCTCTCTATCTCTTTCTCTTCCCACTGACCTCCTCTCTCTCTCTCGCTCCCACTCACAAAACAACACCTGTGAGGCAGCCTGCTGAGGTCACCTCACTCCTCCTCCACCTCCTCCACAGCAACAACACCACCACACACATGAATCTCCACCAGCAGCCTCCTCTCAGTGTTTCTGCTCTCCAAAATCACACATAATAGAAGATCATATGTGATGCAGTCATAATTATAATCATAATAAACTTTATGGTAAACTTACTTTTTATATTCGTCATAGATCACCGAGTCTTTTTCAAACTATTTCAGAGTCTCAAACATGTCATATATACTGTATACACAGTATCTTGACCCACTTGAGAGCGAATGATATAAATGTCCATCTTTCATAACCGTTTGTCCTAAAATTCATTTTGAAATCGGCAGAACTGAAAAAAGCCAGAGAGTGAGAAAGCAGCGCCGAGCCAGGACATGCCTGTCTAATTCACAACAGCTGAAGCCATACAGGACCTGAGAGTGGAGACACACACACACACACACACACACGGAAAAACATATTTAGATCATACACACATAACAACCATTCACTTTCTCAATCAGTCACACATTTGCATACACGGGTCAAAGATGTGGAAATGTGTGGATCAGAGAGGAAAGTCTGGTTGGACGACTCAAATTAAACAATTAGAGAAATGATGTTAGCGAGATCCAATCAGGTCCTTACAGAGAGAAATAAGAGTCATGACCTCAGACACACATAAAAAACACACACACACACACACACACACACAGATGGAGGGGCAGACAGACAGAAGTCCGGGAAAACCCAGTGTGACCGTAAACGGCGCTGGTGTCCAGGTGACGTCGTGCTGTTTGACTTGGATTAGCTGCAGAGTCATGGGAGGGTTACTGGGTTCTGACACACTGAACTCTGCCGACCACAAACACACACACACACGGACACACACACTGTAACATCAGTCTTACTGAAACTCATTAGGAACTATTTGACCAGAAAGGACGCAGACTTAGATTTTTCCAGCAGTGATTTCATTTCTTTGTGGTCTTCATTCATATTTAACAGGTCATGTTGGAGGGTTTATGGACAGAAATTGAAAATACTACCTCACGTATGTGTATGTTAGCACAAGTGGAAAAGTGGAAAATAAAGTGTCCGTAGTTCTACAATTTTGATCATGGAAACTGCTTCTTTTACCATAAATCAGTAGTTTTTTTTACACACTGTCCCTTTAACTCTCAAACATTTTGTCATTAAATCATGTGGCGTTAATTATTCATACGTCGCCGCCTGCAGCAGCAGGAGCCAGTTTCTTTTAGCTCTGTTTAATGACGTGCCGACGTATTAGATCGGCTATTTTACTTATTAAGTATGTTATAAAATGTTCCAGAGCTGTAGCTGAAGGAAAGAATAAGACGGCGAGAGCTTTGAGGAGCGAATTCTTAACAAGAAAAAGTCTTGTAATGCAGAGAAATGAATTGATATCCTAAATAAACACACTGAAATCTATGAGTTTTATAGGGCTTTTCTTCTATATATTTTGCCAACATCTTGATTCTATTCTTATGAATATTTTTAAAAAATTTGCCGACGCCCCTTGGTGCTTGAAAATCTTCCCTAAGCTTGGCTCATACGCCTACTCCAGTGCCAAATTCAAGCACTTTTCATGCACTTTTTAATTATTTTTCAGCATGTTGCAGCTGTGGCAAATTAATATATACATAATTAAAAACGTTATTTAACAGCTTTTATCACATTAAAACAACCAAAATCATGTTTTATAACAGTTAGTGTTACACAGGCTCCATCTCATAAGCAAACTGTTCAGCTAATAAGCTATTTCTGTGAAAGAAAGTCAATCCTTTTAAGCAATTTTAGGCACTTTTGAAGGATTTTTCAAGGATTTTCAAGCACTACTACAGTACATCAGCTTATGGTTAACTGGTTGTTTGGGTAGAGCTTGTTAGTTGCTGTTTTTTATAAATATTCTGTACACTGTACTCTTCAAAGAGAAGTTTTTCATTAGTCCACCATGTTCATTAGACCAGTATTTGTGTTTGAAACAGGAGTCGTCGATCATATTTGTTGACACGAGGGTTATATTGTGCTGTTTTTGGCTCTTTGGGCTGCTCTCCCCTCACAGAACAGCCGCTGACGGCAAATGTTTAGTGTGATAAATGGAAAGGAAAACGGACGTAAAGAATGCTGATGAGTTTTCAGACAGACCCGTTTTCACTTAAGACTTTTTAAAGGGTAAAATGTGCAGTTTTACTCACGCGTCTCTGATTTAATATTTCCAGACATGAGCACAAACGCTGCTGTGGAACGCTCTGACTCAGACCCACAGTAAAAGAAATGATATATATATATATATATGAGCACGATAGAGCACATGCAATAAATTACACTGGGTTTGTTTTTTAACACATGGGAAAAATATAATTTCTTACAAGCAGAGTAGAGTAAGTAATGGTCAGACTGCGGAGGTCAAACATCTCTGCGGCGGCTAATTACCAACACCCAATATTCCCATAATCAGGACACGTCCCAGGTGTCCCCCGTCCCACAGCAGTGAGCTGGTGTCCCAGTTTGGCACGGATTCTTACACCCGTCATTAAAGAGTTGCTGACACAGTCGGTGTTTTGGGAAAGGACGGTGAGTCACGGGATTACGGGCGTACTCTGAGGAGGAGAAGGCTGCAGTGGGATGGGGTGGAGAGAGAGAGAGTGAGAGGAGGATGAAATAAGAGAGGAGAATGAGAGGAATGTTGGGAAAGAGACGCAGATACAGAGGCTACGTCCACACTACTGCGCTTTTATTAAAAAAAAAAAAGAAAAACTGGGTTTTAAGCACTTGCTTCCACACTAACACACTTTAAAAAAACAGATTTCTCAGCTTTTTGAGGCTCAGAATTCGACTTTATTCTCAGAATTCTGTCTTTGAACACAGAATTCTAACTTTAAAACTCAAGATTCGGACTTTATTCTCCGAATTCTGACATTAAAACTCCTAATTCTGACTTTAAACTCTGAATTTCTGACCTCAAACTCTGAATTCTGACTTTAAACTCTGAATTTCTGACTTTAGCACTCTGAATTCAAAACTCAGAATTCTGACTTTAAACTAACAACTCAAATAATAACTCAATAATCTATATTTTTCCTGTGTGGTCCTAATCCTCTTCCTTACTATAACACTGAGGTACAGCAGAATGTGATAACATGTTTAACTTATGAAGTACTCTTTAAGAACAGATGCTGCCTTAAGGACAAGAGTTGAACAAAAGCGAGTTTTTAACAATCTCAATAGAGTCCAAAGATCTTAAGTCCAAACAAAGAGGATTTCAATCCTCCTTTACTCTGGAGCCTGCAGCGGTGAACGTCTCACAAACCCTGCAGGTGATTTAAGGCTGTAGTAACTCTATGACATGAGGAAATACCCGACAGTCTAAGGCTCTGGACGTGATGACAGGATCAGATTCTGTGTTCTGTAGTGGATAGGAAGTGGCCAGTGCAGAGATTTAAGAAAGTACATGTTGTTA
>NC_139814.1:21163903-21341403 GCF_963457635.1 Microchirus variegatus | reverse complement strand
TATAAAAAAGCACAAGGACGGCCATTTTGTGCTTGATCTTGAGTGACTAGCATGTTTTTTACTGCTGATATGATTAAGTAGTCATTAAAAACATAAAAATACTCATTGCATTCCTTGAATGTCTTTGGTTTGTGGCCAACACAGTCGTTATTGCGAGGTTTTGGAAACCTGACTATGGCTAATAAATTAATTGAGAAAAAAATTGCAGCCATAATTCTGAGCAACAATAAACAACACAGGGAATCACATGCAAAAAAAGTAAAAGTCAGATCCTGGGGGAGCAGCTGCTTTTTATCAAAACAGAACTATAAAGTAAATATGAAGAAAATGAGGATTCTTGTGTAATGCAGCACAAATGAATCACACAAAGAGAAGCTTGTGTGGTGATGCAGGAGGAAAAAAAAGATACGTGTAACCAGATCAGAAGATGATGCAACACAACAGCAAGTAAAAATTAGATTATATGAGAGTCAGAGCAGTGGAGACTCAAATCAAACTCCTGACATTAGGTCAGTATTTCAAAATAAAACGTGGCCCTCGTGGGGTTAATGTACAGCACGAGCTGCTGTGATAGACGTGGCCTTAAATGGAACATCGGCGTAGGTTGTGTTGCACAAACCAGATGTAATAGTATGGCGGCCCGAATTCTTCGGTTTACATTTCACGCGGTGATTGAGTGTCGAATTTCCACCATGACCATATATGACAAGTGTGACTCTAATAGCCAGGACTCTTCTGAGAGCTATAGTTGTTCTGCTCTGTCTCAGCTCACTGACACTCAACTGCCAGACAACCACACGCACGCACACACACACGCACTTATGCACAGCAGTCTTAGTGAGGACACTCACAGACATAATGATGCATTCTAGTCTAAACCCAGGGTTTCTCAATCCTGGTGCTGGGGACCCACTGCTCTACATGTTTCCTTGCACCTGCTTCATATAAATGGGTCGTTATTGGGCTTCTGCAGAGCAGTTGGTGCAGGGAAAAAAAACATGCAGGGCAGTGGGTCCCTGGAAACAGGATTGAGAAACCCTCCTCTACCCCATTATCATAATTATCATAATCTAACCCTAACTTCAATCCAATTCTCCAAATATTAAGCCACAAAAAGCCATTTAAATTAGTGAGGACCAGCAAAAATGTCAGGTTTGAATCAAAACATGTCCTCACAGTTAACTATAGACTTATACACACACAGGTTTGTGCAGCTATTCTACTCAGGACATTATATTCAATTCCATTCACTTGGACACTGTTATCCTAAGCACAAAACTTAGCCCTGAACTTCAGTTCTGCCTCGTTAAGACCAGGTCTTGGTCTCCATGAGGACGACTGGTCCTGACGAGGTCAGTGTTTATGCTAGAAAACATCCACACACCCCTCAGTATAAATAGTTCTCCCAGTTGTACATCTCTTCACCTCAGCTTGAATAAATTGTCTTAAGCTCATGTTAATTTATAACTGTCGTGTTCTGCTGTTGTTTATTTTTTCCACAGCTGCATGATGGGAAGACGATCTCTTCTCACCGGCTTCAAACAGTATATTATATATGGGTCACGTAAATCAAGATCATTAGCAGCTTTAATGACTGACCTCAGGTCAGCAGCTTGCTCTGCACCTTAGATCTTAACTACTGTAAATAAACTATCGCTATCAGAAACCACTTTCTTCACAAGGCTAATTGGAAAAGAGTTTTGATAACAGCTACTGACAAATTATATATACATATATGTATATATATATATATATGTTGAATAAATGTTTATGAATAACTTAACAGCTTCAAATAAGTGGAACAAAATACAGGAAAATAAACTGGAACTAAACAGCTTTGTGTCTTGCTCACTCTGGTAGCATATTTTAGACCTACACATAGTTTCTATGTTTTATTATTATTTAATTGTTTTACTTGTTCTTATCTTGTCTTTGACTTAGTTATATTTAAATTTTGTCATCTATGTAATAAAATACGGGCAGTGTGTCTGCTCTAATCTGAAAAGACGGGAGGTGAAGGGAACCGAAAGACGTAGACTCTGCTCCTCACCTTCCCTGTGACGTCATCAAACTCTTCCTCTGTGTCTTTGGCCTGTTGCTGAAGCCTCCCTGTGCCCTCAGTGCTACCTCTTGGTGTCTGAGGTGCATCCTGCACCAGCCCCTGGGCCAGGTCTTGGAGGTAGACCACCTGAGGCTGCAGGGACCTCAGGTTCTCCTGCTGACACCGGAGTCTCTCCAGACTCTTGGCACTGCAGCCCTGCACAGCAGACAAACACACATGATCGCTACTGTACTTACATGACTGGTGACTTTTTCACGGTTTCATAGTTTGTGGGTTCAGTACCTGAGGACCCAGAGCCTCCTGGACTTCAATCTGGTGTTTGGCAGCCTCTAGTCTCCTCTCCACAGCCTGTCTGCCTTCTTCAAACTCCTTCAGGCGGCCGGACAGTTCCTCCAGCTGAGTGGTGCGGTTATGGAGCCTCTCTCCCAGTCCATCCACTCTGCGGTTCAGCTGGGCCTTCTCATCTCGTACCTACACAGGTTTTTATTGAAATTAAATCAACATAGTTTTGTCCTTGGCTTGTGTCTTTTACCTTAGATTCTTTACATACCTCCTCCTCCCCAATGCAGCACTGCTCCAGCAGCTGATCAGCGGCAGTGTTAAAGGACTCGAGCAGAGGCTGTCGTCTCTCCAGGTCCAGTGTGAGACCTCTGGCCTTCTGCAAGGCTTCATCCAGGGCAGATGTATCCAGTGTCGGTTGGATCTCTCCATCTTTCTGCTCACAGTCTGACAACCAGGGTTTCAGCTCCGCCTTGTGCTGCTGGTAGGTTTCTGCTTTGCTCAGAGTGTTCTTCAGCTTGCTTTCACGCTCCGAGAGTCTCTGGTTTAAGGCCTCCCAGTCCTGACGCAGGGAGCCCAGGTGAGACTGAAGGGCCGAGCGCTCGTCTCCTCCCGCGGGGAGAGTGGCGAGCAGTGACGCTCCTTCGGCTTGGATCAGCTCGTACGAACCTCGCTGACTGGCGATGCCTCGCTGCAGCTCGTCTGTCTGTGCCAGCAGCGAGCGAATGGCCTCTGGCTGACAGGGCAGCGAGTCACTGCACGATTCCCTGACATTGGCCTGTTTGTCGAGCCAAGAACGCAACTCATCGAACATCTGCTGGAACTGCTGCGTGGACGACAGGGCGGCCTGCAGCTGAGACAGGCCGTCAGCTAGAGAAGAGCAAAGATATTTTTACAAACATAAACACTGGGAAAACTATTTTAAACAAAGAAAAAGAGCTTTGGTTGTATTTGCTTCTCTGGGTTTGTTTCATTTTAATCAAAACAATATTCACATTAAAGCTGGAGAGGAATTTAAGTTACACTAAAGCAAAAAATGTGATAAAACAGTCAGTTATCTGTGTAAAGATAATCCCCAGCAGCAAATACAACAAGCAAAAACAGAAATGTTTGATAGAAACCAAAGCACTGGTGGATTTCTGCTTCTCTCTCATCCATCGATACTGAGCATTTGAGTATCAACAGATGTGCTGAGATGAGATGCAAGAAAAAGAGGAGATATTTTCATCTGGGTGCAACAACATCACTCTCGTTTGTGTTCGTCTCCAGTGAAAATAATGCATTAATGCGCTCAAAAAACACTGCATGTAAACAATGCTTTCAGACACTCACTACAGTCTAGACATTTTCCTAAAATTATCCTGTGGGCCCGTCTGTAAGAATGCAGATGTCTGTAACAGTTGCTCAGGACATTTTCTGGAACTTTTCCTGCCAGCTCGCTCGTCAAACTTCCATATATTATCCAAGCAAGTTCATTTGAGAACACAGGAGGATAAGTAAGTGTCCTGACTCCTGTGTGCTCAACACACTTCCTGACAATCTCCTGCTGCATTCATATTCATATGCGATCATCAACGTCTGGAAAATATCCAGACACGATTTTCCTGTCATAACAACTGAAACTAAAGTCTGACAAACCTGCTCGCTCCTCCAGACTCCTCAGCGGCGCGCTCACACTCTCCAGTCGTTTACTCAGCTCCTCCTTCAGGTAAGGCTCTGCGACGATGGCGCTCAGCTCCTGGCAGAGCCTCTCGGCCTCGGCTAGCTCGCTCAGCCGTCTCTCCAGCTCCGAGCGGATTTCTCCCGTCTCCTGCAGGCGACGTTTCAGCGCCTCGGGCTGAGCGCTCAGTGACGCCTGAGCATCCAGCCTCTCGCTCAGAGTGGAAACACTGGAGGAGAGGTCCCTCAGCAACGCCTGAGGGAGAGGGAGAGGAACGAGGTCAAAACATTCTCCTAGTCGTTGTGACGGTGTTAGCTGTAAACCTCTAACCAGACTAGAGTCTTACCTGGTAGCGTTCACTGGTTCCCTGGGCCTGGTCGATGTGGTTTGACCTCTGGCTCAGTCTGTTTGTGAGGTCTCCCCACTGCTGTGAGATGGAGCCCAGCTCAGTCTGCACCTCTGCTAGGTCTTTAGCGTCCTGAGCCGAGTCACAGGTCTGGGAGAGGATTCCCTCAGCGGACTGGGTCAGCTCATCAAACTGAGGCCGCCGAGTCTCAAACTCACGCAGCATGAACTGAGAGGACAGAAGAAAACGTGTCGATGAAATCCTGAAAAACTAAACTTCCAATGTTAAGACTGCAGATTATAACAAGACTCCCTTTTCTAGGCGTGTCAGAGAACTACGGCACACTCTTATCTGCTGTTTCCTCCAAATAAATTAGACTGTAGGAAACAAAACAAGATGGCTGCCTCCGCAAAGCAAGGCCCCAGCCTAAAGTACACATAAAAGACTTATTCAAAGGCTTCTAGCACCAAATTAATTTTATTTTCAAGCGATTTACCACTTATACAGACATATTAACAGGTAGTATATTGAATTTCTGCCAATAAAGCCTGCTAATTGTTACACACTGGAGCTTTAAGTATACTTAAAACAATGTTAAAATGTTTGTATCCTCTTTTTTCACCATTCTGCTTCCTATGTCGTATTGATTACGACTCCGACTCTGTGGTCAGTGTCTTTCCGCTCACCTGCACTTGTTGTTTCTGCGTGTTGAGCATGTTGGGGTCGATGCTCAGTGGTCCCAGCACGCTCATCATCAGCTCCTTCTCCCTGAGCCACGGGCCCAGCTGATTGGCCGCCGAGGCGAAGCTGCCCAGTTGGTCGGCGCACGTCTCCAGCTCCGTCTGCCGCTGAGCCGCCGTCTGATTGGCCGTCTGCCAGCGGGAGTCTGCAGGAATGAACCATAAAGCATGAAAACGTGTTTCTCTAGTAAACTTAAAGGGTTGCACAGTCACAATATGGTAATAGTATAACAATCATTTTGGAATTTTTACACTCTAAATTGATAGTTATTTAATAATTAATGTATTTTCATATGGAAGTATCACACATAAACTTCTCATTTTATCCTCTTATTACGGTAATATTATCTCCATATTACAACACTGTTTTTATCAAGCTGGAAATGGCAGTAAAAATAAAGACGGTATTATCATAATTTCACTTCCCTAACTGATTACCACACCATTAGCATGTTGTTACTATATTTAGTGTTTTAACGTTTGTCTTACATTTCCTTCTAATTCAAACCATATTTCTTTTGAAAGACAACACCAAAAAAAGTCCTATAAAGTTCAGAGTCGAACGATCAGTGATCAGATATTAACATGACATCATCAGCGGTGAAGGAATCAGCATTCTTGATTTAAAACCAAATAAACAACACACACGCACGCACACATTTTTTATCCTCTGTTTTTACTCCCACTTCTTCTTTCTCCTTTTATCACTTTGACTCATGTTCTAGGCATGTATGTGTGTGTGTGTGTGTGTCTAAGAAAAGACATGATGAAATGCAAACACCTCCATTTTGGACATCACTTTAAATATTTCTGTCTTTGTTGGCTCGTATAAAGAGCTGGTAAAAATATCAAGTGTGCACAAATGCACAAATGTCTTTGACAGGAGTTTATCCTTCACTATGACTCTGAATTTATTTTCTAAAGTTTTCTCTCTCGTCATTTCCAGCACCTGTTCCTCTCCAGTAACATTTCAACAGTTTTCAAACAAGGTTAACATGAACTCAGCGACACTAGGCCAGTGTTTGTTCGTATCACTTGTATAACGTGTTGTTTTCCATCCATATCACCTTCACGTGACTGACTCAGATTCTTAAACAATAAGCTTTCTATGCTTTCCTGAATTCTATGACCCTAAAGCACACAATCTTCCTGGCCAGAAAGAAGGTTATTCTCATCAGATACAGCAGTAGTTTCTTTTCTTCCTTGTCCTTCAGACATTTGTGCTCATTTAAAGATGTGTTTGTACGCACGTACGTACCTATCTCTTGCAGCTGCCGTCTCCAGCTGTCAGCTTCAGGAGAATCTGGGTTGTCGGCGATCAGCTTCCTCAGCGTGCTCTTCAGCTCCTCCACCTTCTCAGAATGCTCAGCCAGCTCAGAGAGCAGGGCCTGGGGAGGAAAGGAGAACATTTGAACCATGAAATTGGTGTTTGAAAAGTTTGTAATTCATGAAATAACCAGATGGACTAAAAAAAAAAAAGGAAGAGTTGAAGAAGAGTTACCCCAAAAAAATGAGCTACCCCAAAGCAATTAACTCTTTATGACAGCATCATGGAGGCTTTGAAGGTTAAGAAAACACACTGAGTTTTACCTTGTTCTGTTGGGCCTGGGCACGTACCACCTCAGGCTTGGAGGGGGAGGCCGTCTGTCCCTGTTTCAGGCTGTGCTCTTTGTCGCTCAGCCAGCTCTTGAGCTCGTCCGCCCCCTGCCTGGCCTTCTGCCTCAGCTCCAGCGATGCCTGCTGGCGACCGAGTCGCTCTTTCAAGTCTCCGCCCAGCGTCTCGTATCGACCGTTCACATCAGACACGGCGACCTGGAGCTCCGTCAAGTCTGAGAGAACCGCAAGTGAGATAAGATGTTGATTATCGGCCAGGGCAGACATGGAGAAACAACATTTCTTATAAAACATCCACTGTAATCGAGTGAAATAGGGTCATGAGATCTACAGCTTGCATTTGCCTACAGCTATGGGGAGCAGGTCGACTGGGACGGCCTGTATTAGAAGCCGAACTGTCCAGGGTATCGCCCTATGTCAACTGAGATAGGCACAGCACCCCCCACGACCCTTTGGTGGAGGATAAAGCGGTAGATAATGGATGGATGGATGGATGGATGTATTAGAAGCTAAATAAGATCCAAATGTTGCTTCATAACATGAACACATTTTCAAAATAAAAGATAGTTTACATGGACAGAAAAGGAGACACAACTGTATACAACATAAACATAAAAGGAGAAAAATTTGGTGATGAGGTGGCAATAGATGTCGCCTTTTTTAGAGGAAGAGACTGGGGGAGGAGGAGGAGGAGCTCACCTTTGCAGGTGTGAATGCCATTGACACTGCTGGGACCTGCCGAGCCATTGATGTGAGGGGCACCTGGGAGAAAGACACACGCTTGACTGAGACTGCGGCAACTACCCACAACAACTTTACAAAATAAAATAAAAAGAGCTCAGTGGAAGAAAACACAAAATGCTTTGGACACAAGTGATGGAAACAGGTAACAGAAGTGAGAACATGGAGGACAACTACAGGAATTTAATTTTTTCCTTATATTTCCCTCAGACTTTGACTTCTGGTTAGATTAAAGCAATACTTTCTGGTCATGGACTTAAAGACATCAACTAAACTCTCATTTTTCTCCAAAATGATTCCTATATGGACCAGTATGAAGGATTTAGTGGCACCTAGGGGTGGAAGTTTGCAAGTGCAACATGGTAGAATCCAAATTAGTGGGACTACACCAATAAGTGATTATATATTAGTACATTTTTTTTTTAAATACTATAGTGTTTTTTTTGTGAATAGACTCTCTCTATACTTTACACACTTTTTTTCTGAATTACATTGTAACATTTTGACCGTTTTCAACCCCAGAACACCTTTAAACCTCAAAACTGACAACAGACTTTAAGACGTTTGCAGCACTCTTTAGTTTTTATGACTTTATTTAAATCACAGCTTCGACTTATGGGAGTCGGTGATCACGAGTGAATGGATAATAAATACTAATTTACTACATTTCCTTCCCTCCTTGCTCCTTGATTTGTTTTCTCTCTCTCAGGTTGTACAGTTTTATAAACCCCAGGTTGAATTTCCCTCCCACCTTCACCATCTGTAAATCTCACCTAAATCACACGAAAAAAACCCTCTGGTGGAAAAACGTGTCATTTGAACGGAGAGGGAGGTTTTGTTTTCCTTGGACCGTGTTACCGTCCTCGTTCTTACCAGTTTTGGTCTGAGGAGCAGTGATGTCGATGATGATGGACTCAAGCTCTGAGCCGGTCTTGTTGAGGTCCTGAACTCTGGATCCTTGAGACTCCCAGTCGTTCAACAATTCCTGGATAAACAAACCACAGTGTCACCCAATTTGTTTTCCCTTTCACTTAAATCAACACAGGTGGTTCTGTGCATTTTTACTTCTGGTAAGAATAATAATGATTCTACAAACCTTGAGCTGCTGGACTCTTTTCTGCAGACTATCGGTGTTCACATTTGCCTCTTTGGGTGGTAGCTGCTCCTGTGCTCCCTGAAGCCACCTGATGAGGGAGCCGGAGAGTCCGCGGAACTGAAGCAGCTGCTGCTCGCAGGACTGGATGGCAGCAAACCTGAATTAGGAAAACAATTGAGTTGTGTGCAACAGGAATAGCGTAGGAACATATATTCAGACTTCTGCCTCCTCCTGTATGTGACAAGAAGGATTTTAAATGTGTTATGTTAAAAAAAATCAAAATGGTGAATGTTGAACGTGATGGAAATGACCTACCTTACCTACCAAACCCCTAACCGAACTAACTACCTTACCCTTATCGACCTACCTAACCTTCGTACCTTACCTACCGAACTACAATGCCCTTATCTAACTAACTACCTACCTTCCTTTCTTGCTAGGTATCCAGCTAGCGTGCTAGGTATATAGCTACCTACTTTGTCTACCAATTGTCAGAACCTACCTAGCTAACCATACCTTCCTACCTTACCTACTACACCCTTACCTACCTAGCCACCTTCCTTCCTTCCTTCCTAGGTATCCAGCTAGCCTGCTAGGTATATTCCTACCTTACCTACCACACCCTTACCTATCTAGCCACCTTCCTTTCTTCCTAGGTATCCAGCTAGCCTGTTAGGTATATAGCTACCTACTTTGCTAAGTATCTAGCTAGCTGTATTGCCAATTGTCAGAACCTACCTAACTAACCGTACCTTACCTACCATAACCTTACCTACCTAGCCACCTTCCTTCCTAGGTATCCAGCTAGCCTGCTAGGTATATAGCTACCTACTTTGCTAAGTATCTAGCTAGCTGTAATGCCAATTGTTAGAACCTACCTAACTAATCATACATATACCTACCCTACCTACATACCTTACCCTTATCTACCTACCTACCTACCTACCTAACCACCTTGCCTACATTCACTCATTAGAAGAAGGAAACTGTGTGTGTGTGTGTGTGTTTGTATGTGTGTGGTGAAAACCACTGGTAAAGATAAAGAAGATAAAGCTCGTCGTTCATATCAAAGCCATCAAATCCATGTTTACACTTGAACATACTATTTTTACACACAAAGACACAGACACACACACACACACACAGAGACACACACACACAGACAGACACACACACAGACACACAACTACACAAAGCACTCCAGTATTCAGGGTCCACAGTGGCCCTAAGCCAACATTAGCACAGCCTTGACCTCTGCCTCTTTAATACGCGATCTCTGTCTGAAGCTACGGCTGGAAAAGTGCTGACCGCCCATAGACAAAACAGCTCGGAGAAGCTGTCTGGCATGAAAGCGCTATCATTATCATCGCGCTGCTATTTTCTCCTCCGCCGGGACTGGAGGCCCAGAGTTATCAGAGAGAGCGCCGTTTATAGGACGGACAATGAGCCACGTCCACGTCCTGCTTAAATTAGCTCCAGGGCCTCATCATCACACACACAAACAGTACACATACACACACACAGAGTGTACAGTATCTGGAAACCAGCTGCTATGAAACATCATTCAACACCAAAACATCATTTACAGTAAGTACGAAAATAAAGCACCCATGTTTGAGATTAGAGCCCAGTGAGCTTTTAATTCATCTGAACAGTATAATCCAAGAAATCTAATCAGGTCTGACAGGATCTAAAATCCCGGCCTCCTGCTGATAAATTTGGTTTTTCACTGACACGTCGTCCAGCAGTGTCGCCATAGCAACTGTTGCTCCATGAAGGCGTCGGATTTAGAAGGACATTTTTGGAAAACGCCAGCAGCACAGTTTGTTCTGCAGAGGCAGTGCCAGTGTGTTTAGGTCTGTGACTTCATTTCTGTGAGATTAACGCTGATTTTAATCCTGAAAGGACTGACCACTGTCGTATTTTAACATCAAATCAAAACAAATATTGATTTGAGACTTTTACATTTAGAAAAAACCTTTGTATCTGCTGCCATCTTGTGCTTTTTTCTGTGAACTTGGTGACGGCGAAACAGAAATTAAAAAAATGTGTAAAAGAAACTGGATTCTTTTTCTCTTGGAATTAATTTTAACAGCCGAGTTCTCAATTTTAGAAGCCATTTTAAAAACTTGAAAACTATGTTTTCTATCATTATCACCTTTTTAAAATGTGAATTTCTAACTAAAACAAAAGGGCAAAGGTTTGTGCTGATGTTCAGCTTCTTAAATATTTAATACTTTCTGCTTTCTTTGCTCCTGTGTGACAGTGACATTTTGTGGCCCAAACTAATTGATAAGATTAAGGAAACAATGAACTAATAATGAATCACATGGTTGTTACCTGTCGTTCACATTTGCCTCCAGCTGATTGAACTGGTCAGAGACCCCTCTGACGTTATCCAGGAGGCTGTGAGTGTTACTGAAGGTGTCGGCGTGGCTGAGCTCTGTGCCGAGGCTGCAGAAGGACTTCAGCGTTCCAGCTTCCTGATCCAGCTCCGTCCTCACCTCCTGAGAAATTACACACAAAACAGAAATTATAATAAAGCTCAGGAGGCTTTAAAAAACCTTCGGGTGATATAATTCATATGAGTTCTTCTGGTTCTTCTGCTGACCTCAATGGTTTGCCTGTAGTCGTCCACGCTGCGGTCTGGCTGGCCCGCCGGGCTCAGAGCCTTCAGTCGAGTCTGGGCGAAGACGTGGAGATCGGTCCCCAGCCGCTCGTAGCTCTCCAGTCTGGGCAGCAGTGTTTTGAGCTCAGATTCTCTCTGGGCCTGGCTGGTTTGAGCTGCAGCGTAGCGCTGAGTCAGTTCGTCTAACGCCCCCTGGAGGCCTGAGGCTGTGGAAGCATCGGAGCTCTGCAGGAGTTTGGAAACTGAGTCCCGCGTCGCCTCCACGCTGCCCTGCCTGGAGAGAAGCTCCTGACGAAGTTTCTGAAGACAGAGGAGAAGGGTGAACTTTAAAGAGCACAGTTAAAGTTAAGTAAAAAAATGTTTTGTCTCTGGTTAAAGTCCGACCTGGTTTTGTGTGAGAGCGTCTTGTACAGCCTGAGTGGTGGGCTCCACCGGTCCAGGCTTCAGAACTAGTTGGTCCAGCCAGCTGAGCAGACCCTTCAGGCCCTCCTGCACACTGACGGACTGAGCCACGGCCGTCTGAAGCTGCTTAGCTCGTTCAGAGACGGAAGCAGAGAGCGATCCAAATCTTTTCTCTAAACCATCTGATTAAGACAAGACAGACTTTTTTTAGATCTCTATGACAAAGTAACAGTGGTCTCTATTCTGTATTTGAACATTCATGGATTTTCACACATTGACAACAAAGAGTCATAGTTTTGAGCTGGAAATGATGCAGGAGTTTGCACAACTGCCAAAAATGCAGAAGACTAAGGAGCAATTACTATCTTCTTGTTCTTTCCCACTGATGCCACTTGGAGCCTAAGTCCCTTGAAAATGCCAATAAACACACACTCCCCCTGCTCAAAAAACACATTTAAACCTGGGATTAATTTGACTGGAAGCAGAGGGACCAGATTTACCTGCAGCACAGAGGATGTCGACAGCTTTGAGGGAAGGAGATTCATCTGTGCTGACCAGATCTCTGCCTGCTCTCTTCACCTTCTCCAGCTGCACAGAGCGCTCTGCCAGTTCATCCTGCAGGAGCTGAGGAAACGAGACACTTTTTAATTTAAAATAAAACCATTTCTATTTTCGCTATCAAAAAAATATTTAATACAATCATAATATAAATCCAGGCAAGGTTCATATTTTCCATTTGAGCAGTGAACTCTCTTCTTTCAGACTTTAATGACGTCACTGAACTGAATCTTTGTGGTGAGCAGATTATGTCACAGCTGGGAAAGACGACCGTGAGCGACACTCTTTTTCTTTTTCCTCTCACCTGTACTTGTCGTAGTGTGTTCTGCAGGTTCTGTGGGTCCGTGTCCCCGCTGGGCTTGGCTATGCTTTGGTTCTGTTCCTGAGTGCTGAGCCAGGAGTGGAGGGATACGACCTCGTCTTGGTGCTGCTGGTAGCGCTCCAACAGGCCGGACAGACGACCACCCAGATCTGTGGACTGCACAGGCCAACAAAGACGTTTAGATAAATCAAAGACATCACCACAGAACAAATGTATTACAAAGAATGAATTCACTCACTTTTGTGTGTAGAGTTGTGTATCTGTGGTTTGCGTCCTGTAGCTTGTCGGTGACCAGCTGCTTGGTGGTGTCCAGAGCTGGATCAGAACCGCCAACCTGCTCCAGAGCTCCTTGAACAGAGTCTAGAACTTTCTGACCAGAGATGGAGACGAAACGCAGGTCCGCTTTGTGACATATCACATCCTCTGCAAGCTGGAATCACAGTTTAAAATAATAGGTTTAAAAGGTCAGTTGGGGAAAAAAAAAGAGTCCATTAAACAACCTCGATCACTTATTTGTGAGCGTGAGTGAAAAGTGTGGCTGTGACCAGAAGGTCATTCCAGCAATGGCTCTGAGAAAATTGGAAAGGAAAAACACATAAAACACTGAAAATGTGATATCAAGGGAGATGTGAGAATGTGACGGTGTGGGTGTAAATCAGAGTGTTTCTGGGCATGTGGACGGATGGATGGAGACCAAGCGTGGAAACTCAATCATCCGTGGATAATTAAAGGGAAAGTGAAGTGTAGTTTTTGCAGTTTTTTTTCTGGGAAAAGATGGAGTGAGGGGATTTTTCTCAGCTTTTTCAATTCAGGCAAAAACAGAACCCAACTGCACAACTGCAGCACCTGCAGATAGAGGATAACTGACGCCACCTACAGGCAACACATTATGATTTCATTTTCTCTACCTAAAAAATTGTCAAAACTTGTTTAAAAAATAAGAAATATAATTACATTTGACTTCGATTTGTCACATACTGGACTGCAGGTTTAAATGCTGCAGCTGCTTTAATTTAAATACATGTGCTTTGTGAGGAAATTAAGATTTTTGTATTGTATCACATTTAAAATTTTCTTTGTCTGAAATTATGAATATTGGACAGATACTGAGTATCTTATCGGCTTATCCCTTGGTTAAGACAGATTAACTGCACAGCATTAACAGCGTTGTGTACTTCCTGTACCTTTCTGTGCTCGTCCAGCCTGCCCTTCAGTCCTTGTGCGTCGGTTTCTCCTTCCCCCAGGGAACGGAGCTCCTGCTCATTCTGTTCCAGCCAGGCACAGAGACTTCCATGTTCCTGGAGGAACTTTGTAAACTCATCCTTCAGAGCCTCTGACTTCCTCAGACGGTCCTAGAAGAGACAAACACAGCTGAAGCTTGTGTCTCACATCATCTTAGTTAGTGACACTTTTAAGGATTAGTTAAGGATTCAGATTTACCTGGCAGCTCTGGAGTCTGTCCTGGTGCTGGGCCTGCAGCTGGTCCAGGGCGGCTCGGAGTCGCTGCTTCTCTTCGGGAGGAACCGTCGAGTCCGGCTGCTCCAAAAGAGACCGAGTGGACTGTGTGATTTGAAGAAGCTGAGCCTGTTGAGACTGAAGCTGCTGGAGCTCCGCCTGGTCCAGAGGTCAAAGGTTAGTAAGTCAGAAGCTGGTAATAATGCTAGATGCTAAAGTAAAAAAAACAACAACAACAAAAAACGGCACAAGATGAGAAATCCTGACCTGCAGCGTCTCTGTGTGTGACATGACGGCGCCCTCTGGCTGTGAGAATGGTGAATCACAAACACTTTGAGCCAGAACTGATTGAATTCCTCTTCTGTCTGGTTGGTTGAGGGAGGACAAGTCAGTCAGCAGAGAGTCAATCTGGCCTCGTGTTTCTTGGAGTTCCTCCTCGGCCTTTGCCTGAAGAAGAAGAGGAGCAGAGGAGTTAAAACACTCAAAACACACATCTAAAAAGTAGGTATTTGTGTATTTTCTCTCTCTTGTTCCTACCCTCTGAGTGTTCTGCTGGACAGTGTCGTTGATGGCCGTGTCCAGCTCAGACACAGACGTGTTCGCTGAATCTGTGAGGGCGCTGTACTGCTCTTTCATTCTCGTTAGCGCCCTCTGGAGGTTCTCTCTCTCCTGCGGGCTCAGACTCTCTCCCCGATCTGCCAGCAAATCCTCCACCGAGCGGATGGCTTCGGCTATGCCTTCGCTCTTCGCCTGGAGGTCCTTCTGTACGTCCTGAAGAGAAAACACTGTCATTTATAAGACATGCTAGTACTAGTTTAAAAAGACCATTAAGTTCCAAATTTGAGTTTCATTACCTTCAGTTTCTTCTGCTTCTCTTGCAGGACGTTCACGTCGCCCGACTCTAATCCAGCTTTCTGACTGGCCAGCAAACTGGCGGCTCCAGCCAACCACATGGTGAGGCCTTCTAGTTTCTGAGAGCATTCAGCTTTCTGCTGTTGGACCACCTGAGGAAAATGGAGAACAGCAGGAGAGCAAGAGAAAAAGAGCCACAAAGAACGAAAATGTGAGGAAAACTGATAAAGAATCTTCTGAAGCTGATTTAGCAGTTTTGAAAGCAGTTTTCTATTTTCCAAAAACCAAACGTGTGTGTGTAGCACACATTTTGCCAAAGCTTTGAGCAGATTGTGTCCAGAGTTCACACTTAACACACACACAGGCAGACATTGAGACACACAATGTAACAACAAAGACAAGTCAATCAAGTATCTTGTTTATTTGGCGTTTTTTCCCCCTTCTCTCGTGTGTACAGCTGAGACAAGAGGGGAAAAACTTAAGCGAGGCTGCTCTGCTATCAAATCTCAAGCCGTTACCGCCGCGACTCGAGTGATTTCCTTGAGTAGCGATCTGAAAACAGCAAAAGGCAAAACAGGTTAAAAACACACATGTTAACAGACACATGCCGAGGAGCAAAGACGCAAGCGTTAAAAAGCCTGGTGTGGTAAACAGCGAAGGTGGTGATGACGAGCATATTGTGGCAAAAGCGCTGGCATCGAGAGCAGCAGTGGGTCACTATCAAAGGATAAATGATGAGAGGATGATGGAGATGGTGTGTATTAGCACTAGAAGATTAAACTGTGCTCATGTTAGATGGATTTTATTTAACGTGTACAAAACCTTGCGTGACAGATAAAAGCTCTATCGTTGTTAAACTGCATTTTAAAACACAGCGTTTCACTCCGATTCCACTCAAACGTCGTTTTCCAAACCTCTCTCTCCCTCGCACTCTGCCTCTCTCGGTCCTTCTCCTCCTCTTTCACCCTCTCCCTGCGCTGCCACTCCTCCTCCCTCGCTCTCTGGGCAGAGAGAGCATCAGCCCATGCCTGGGCTTGGCCCGACGCACTGTGAAAGGCCCTCTGGAGCTGCTGGAGCTGCCCCAGGAGCTGCCTGCTCTGCTCGGGCACCAGGTCCTGAGCTCGCTCCGAGATGAACACCTGGATTCCAAAGGCCACGTTGTTGACCTCGTTGGAGCGAGCTGTCAGAGAAGCCTGGAGCTCCTTTGAGAAGAAGAGAAAGTGTTACTCAGGCTACAACCAAAGAGGGTAGAGCAAAGAAGAAGAAACACACTGAAGAAAGAACAATGAGCTAAGTAGGAATGGTAGAATAGCAGTTTGTATGGCCCAACTTGCCTTGCAAAGACTCAGCTGTTGCGTCAGCTGATCGTCATTGTCATGTTTCTCTGATTTCTCCATTTTTTCCATCCCTGCCATTCCTCCATCCATCTGAGCCTCTGTTCCTTTCAGCCAGTCGAGCAGACTCTCCACTTGTCGTCCGAGTGACTTGTGCTCGGCTGTTACTGCCTCCTGAAAGAAGGTGAGGAAGTCCTGGCTTTGAGTGCTGAAGACATATCGTACAAAAATTTCTCCCAGGTTTTTTTTTTTTTTTTACCTTGTATGAGTCTCTGTGTTCTCGCAGGCCTTTCAGAATGTCCTCGGAGAGGCCTCTGGAAGCCTCGTACCCTCGGGCTAAACTACGCCCGTCCTTTTCTAGGGCCAATAGGAGCTGCGGGGGAACATCTTTAGGTGGGGGCTTCAGCAGTCGCTCGGCAGCCTCCACCTCCTTGGTGATCTCCGGCTCCAAGTCTCGCAGTTCAAGGTCCAGAGTCTGAGAACAAGATTTAGGAACAGAAAAACAAAAGTTTTCTTCATACATTTAGTAAGACAGTAATCCGAAAATCAGCTTTATTCTTAATAAACTGTGGCTCTGTGATGTAAATGAGCAGATTGTTTCACCTCAGTCTGCCTGATGATATCGTCCAGTGCGACAAGGCCGCGTCCAACAGACTGCTGCTGCTGCTGTTTGAACCGCACTTCCACATGTCTGACCATCGACACCAAGGCTACGATTCGCTGGTCATGCTCCAAACATTCCTGACGCCTTAAAGAGGACTGTGGAAAAAAACAAAACTGAAACTTTTGACTAATTTCAAATGTACTTTTTAATATTTAAAGACGGTTATAAAACCTCCACAATCCTTCAGAACATTCTACTTTGTTCTTACCTTAGCAGTGACTGATGGAATCTCTTGTTTGATGGAGAAAATTTCCCGTCCTTCTCTGATATCTTCCTCTCCAAAACTCTCTGTGCCTGTATCAGACTCATAGACTCCAGGTGATTCAGACTCAGCTGAAGTGTCTTCTGAGAATGAAGACGCTGCTTCTGAAGTCTCAGGACTTTGCTGTTCCTCTTTTATGGATTTTGACTCAGGAACATTTGCAATTTTATCTGCAGATGGTTGGTGACCTTTCTTCTTTTTACCTTTTGTAGCTGTTTTAACTTGTTGTGTGCCAGGAGCCATACGCTGAGGTGTGGGCTGGACGTCTGGTTTGGATGGAACAGCCTCAATAGATTTACCATCACTACTAGTTTCCGATAGAGATTCTTCACTCTCCATTGATGTAACATCTGGACTTTCTACATGTTCCTCTATGTAACTGGGCTCTTCTGAGTCATCCAAATGTGGACTTTGTTGTTGGTTCCCAGCCTGTTCTATAGTACTTGCAGAGGTCTCCAGTTCATTAGCATTATCAGCAGCTGAAGGCTGGATGACATCACTGAACGCCTGAGCATCGGCAGGTTTGTCCATTCTCTGCTCCTTTAAAATGTGACTTTCTAAATTTGGTTTTGCTGTCATTTTTGTTGCAGCTGGATCAGACTCAGGGACTCCAGGTGATTCAGACTCAGCTGAAGAGTCTTCTGAGAGTGAAGGTGCCGATTCTGAAGTCTCAGGACTTTGCTGTTCCTCTTTTATGGATTGTGACTTGGGAACATTTGTCATTTTATCTTCAGATGGTTGGTGACCTTTCTTCTTTTTACCCTTTTTAGCTGTTTTAACTTGTTGTGTGCCAGTGGCCATACACTGAGGTGTGGGCTGGACGTCTGGTTTGGATGGAACGGCCTCAATAGATTTACCTTCATTTCTGGTTTCTGATAGAGATTCTTCACTCTTGATTGATGTAACTTCTGGACTTTTTACATGCTCTTCTTTGTCACTGGGCTCTTCTGAGAAATCCAAATGTGGACTTTGTTGTCCGTCCTCGGCCTGTTCAATAGTAATGGCATAGGTCTCCAGTTCATTAGCCTTATCAAAAGCTGAAGGCTGGATGACATCACCGAATGCCTGAACATTGGCAGGTTTGTCCATTCTCTGCTCCTCCTTCAAAATTTGATTTTCTAAATTTGGTTTTGTGGTCATTTTTGTTGTGGCTGTAGGAGACTCATGGATTTCAGGTGATTCAGACTCAGCTGAAGTGTCTTCTGAGAGTGAAGATGCTGATTCTGAATTCTCAGGACTTTGTTGTTTCTCTTTTATGGATTTAGACTCAGGAACATTTGTAATTTTATCTTCAGAGAGTTGGTGACCTTTCTTCTTTTTACCCTTTGTCGCTGTTTTAACTTTTTGTGTGATAGAAGCCATATGCTGAGTTGTGGACTGGACGTCTGGTTTGGATGGAACAGCCTCGATGACTTCACTGGTTGCCTGATCATCACTTTCTAAATTTGTGTTTGCCATTGTAGGTTTTGTGGTGATTTTTGTTGTGGCTGCATCAGACTCAGAGATTACAGGTGACTCAGACTCAGCTGAAGAGTCTTCTAAGAGTGAAGGTGCTGTTTCTGAAGTCTCAGGACGTTGCTGTTCCTGTTTTGTGGATTTTGACTCAGGAACATTAGTCATTTTACCTTCAGATGGTTTCTTCTTTTTACCTTTTGTAGCCGTTTTAACTTGTTGTGTACCGGCAGCCATACGCTGAGTTGTGGGCTGGACGTCTGGTTTGGATGGAACAACCTCAATAGATTTATCTTCACTTCTGGTTCCTGATAGAGATTCTTCAGTCTTGATTGATGTAACCTCTGGACGTTTTACATGTTCCTCTATGTTACTGGGCTCTTCTGACTGATTTAAATATGGGCTTTGTTGTCTGTTTTCGATAGTAATTGCAGAAGTCTCCAGTTCACTATCAGCAGCTGAAGGCTGGATGACTTTACTAGTTGCCCCATCATCAGCAGGTTTGTCCATTTTCTGCTCCTTTTTCAAAATTTGACTTTCTAAATATTGTTTTGTAGGTTTTGTGGTCAAGTCAGAATCATTTGTTTCATCCATTCTTAATTTCTCAATTGTGGGCTCAGCTTTGTCTGTCCCTTTTGAAATTTTAGACTTCTTCTTGTTCCGTTTACTTTGCTGAATTTCTTTAGGTTTGACCGACGGTGCTGCTTCAGCACCTTTTTGTTCATCTTCCTTTCCAGAACTGGTCTTTTCTTTTTCTTGTGAAGGAGCATCTAATAGATTGGTGTCCATGTCCTCCTTTATAGAAAGCTTCTCTGCAGACATTTCTTCTTTGACCCCTGTCGATTTCAATCCGTCTTCCTTGACGATTGTCACTTCCTCATTTTCTTTTAATGAACCATTCAATCTTTTGACACTTTCATCTTCGACTTTGTGATGCTCCACTCCATCAACCTTAGGTGGCACACATTTTCCCTTTACAAGTTTGACAGCTGTGCCTTGAATCTCCCTCTTGCCTACCTCTTTGCGCAGGGCCTGCAGCTCTTCAGCAGTCTGCTTGCCACTCACTCCTTTTTCAAACACCTTTTTGAGAATGCTCTCTTTAGCTTTGAGTAGCAAGGCTGCTTTTTCATCTTCTGGTAGAGAGGACTTCTGAGGCAAATCTTGCTCCTTTCTTTTCATTACCTCCTGATTACTTTCTCGTTCTGGTTTAAGAGGGGCATCCTCTTTAACATCTTTCTGCTGCTCTCTTTTTACTTTCTCCCTCTTCTCAACCTTTTCTACATCCTTAGGAAACATGATTTCAATCATTTTCTTTTCTGGCTCAGTAATATGTTCGGTGTTCTGTTCTTCCACAGAAGGTGGAACAGACTCTTGTCCCTGTTTCACCAAAACATTTTTGGTCTCAATGTTTACTTCATTTTCTTCATTGGGGTAAACTAAAGTGGTTTCCTTAACATGAATCTGCAATTTGTCGCATTTGTCTTGCGATACAATCTTATCCGTGACTGCATTTGCAGCCTCAGGCTTTTCTTCAATTTCTGCAGCAGCTTCATCAGTTACAGATGGGTGTTTCATCTCTGAAGAGTGTACTTCACTTTCTGCTTCTTTACCACGTCCCTTTCCATTTCTATTCTTTTTCTTCTTCTTGCTTTTGCTTTCTGCCTGGTTTGACGAAGGGGTCAACAACTGGCCTGACTGCTCCATGTCAGTGAAAGATTTGATCTCCGTCTGTAGCATCTCTCTTTCCATTACTTTACATCTGCCCTCTAAATTGTCATCCCTCTGTTCCACCACATCACTCTTTCTATATTCTTCCTCATTCAAATTTGGCAGCTCGGTGCCATCTTTACTTTCTCTGTCAGCTCTCATCACAGTCTCAGTTGCCGCAGGATGGTTTACAACTTCAGAAACAGTAACTGATGTGCTCTCATCACGGGGTCTACACTCCTTTTTCTCAACCTGTACAGGTTCTTCCTCAGGCTTCAAAACAGCAGCCTCGACTCTCACCTCTTTCTGGAAATCTTTGCCAGAATCGGAGACACATGGTTTCATGTGCTCGTCAACAGAATCAATGAAAACATTCTCTGTTTGTTTATCATCAGTCTTACCCTCACCCATTTGCAATTTCTCATCCGTTTCCTGTTCAGGAAGGCTCTCGATTTCATTGTTGTCTTTTTGTGGTACTATCTCTTCGATGGCTTGCTGAATTCTCTTCTCAACATTAGCTGCAAAATTACACAATAAGTCCATGGACTGGTCTGGTTCAATAAATGGCATCTCTCCTATGGACACTGGCCACTCATCGTTGTCCTTTTCATCATAAAACTGGGTTTTATCTGATACTGAAGATGTTCCTGTGTTTTCATCATACTGTGTAAAAACAAGACCATTCGTAGAAAATGGAGATCTTGAGGACATGTCCATGCTTACATCTGACCAGTTTGCTGGACTGTCTGTGCTTGACACTGACATAGTAATAGCAGGGCTGTATATTGATGAGGCAACAGGTGTAGAACAATCATCATGTCCCTCTATTTCTGCAGAGGCCACTCTGTCCTGAAGCTCAGAAGCTACATCTCTGGATATCAGTCCGACTGCAACAGCATCGCTGAGATTAAAGACACGTTGTCTAGAAATTGGGTCGACAAGGCCTCCTTTCGAGATCTGGCTGGTGGCAATTTCCTTGATCATATCAACACCAATTAACCCTCTTTTACAGGCTTCAGGTAGGGGGAGCCTTTCTCCAGTATTGATATCAACAATCCCTCCACTATCAGCCTGGCTTTGTAGTAGCCTCAGTGCTGGAACTGGATCAACTTTCTTTGATGCAACAGCTTCAGAAAGGTTAGAAATGTCGCCCGTTTGCTCATCCTGGACACCTCTGAATGGTTTCACCTCTAAGAAACGTTTACCTGTTTCAATATCTATCTTACCCTGGTTTACAAGTGCTGAATAAGGCACAATGCGTGCAGTTTGGGGGTCCAGTGCTCCTTGTGTCACTGCTGGAGAATCCATGACCTCTCTCGCTGTGTTTGCATCCAGGAGACCTTTTGAAACTGATTCTGTCAATGTCAGTTTACATCCAGATTTAGGGTCTGAAATAGCTCCAGTTGATGCCTGGAAAACAATAGCCTGTGGGTGAAATGATGGGCTGACTCTTCCTTGGTAGACCCACTCTAGTTCCTCCAAGGATGGAGCAATAGACCGATCCACTAATCCTCTTTCAACAGCATCAGAGACAGAAAGCCTTAGTCCTGAAGAATGATGTATTATACCACCTTCTGCAACCTGCCTTGCCAACACCCGATATGCCTCATCTGATGTAATTAACCCTTTCTGAATTGCTTGCTCAAGGGGAACAGGAGCCTTAGACTCTGGGTCAATAACGCCTTCCATCTGTAGCTGTAAACTGGCTTTTTTCAGAGCTGTTGCTGAATCAGTGTCTTTTCCTTTGTATGCCTTCTCTAGTGCCACCAGTTCCTCTCTCTGATCCTCCTCAATCAAACCCAGGTTGGCTGCAAGAGTGACAGAGACTTTCTTATCCCTCTGTAGGTCTACAATTCCCCCAGATGCCACCTGTGCTTCTAACAGTCGAGCAGCAGTGTCGGGGTCGATCAACCCTGCCTCAGCAGCCTCCCTTACCCCACATATCTGCCTTTTTTCACCATCCACAATTCCTGCAAGGGTTTTATCTGACTTCAGGACACTCCACATCAGCTCTTCATCGAGTAAACCCTCCTGCATAACATCCTCGATGCTAAGGGACTCACTACTGCCGGCATCTAGGAAACCCCCAAAGAGCCCTGCCTGAGCCATTAGTTTAACTGCAGTATGACCAGGGAGGACACCCTGAGCTACTGCCTCATCTGGAAGCAGCTTTCCTCCTTCTTCTGTCATCAGACCTCCCTGTTTGAGCTCTTCAACTAACCTTGCCATTTCAGCTTCCTCCTCCGGCACCGGTTCAATAACTGTGTCTTTAATGGGTAATGTATCTTTGATGCTTTCTGGTTCAGTGTGGGAATCTTTCATATCTTTCCTATCTTCAGACTGTGTAACATTTAGTTTTGCTCCCACTGGGATGGTTTCCTTGAATATCTTTCTTTCAATTACTTCTTCTGATTGAATTGGTTCCGTGACTCGCTTTCTATCAACAGTCATGGTCATGCTTTGTGTCTCCAGACCACTACCATCACTGGGTTTGGTATCAGTTACGACCAGCTCCCCTGGATCTTTAGACAGAACCACTACACTTTCAAGACTGGAGCGTTTTTTCTGTTTACCTTTTACTTTTGTTTCTTTGATTTTATCTGTAGCTGCAAAGGCAACATCACTTTGCAGTGATTTATTGTCATTGTCTCCATCATACCATTGTTCTTGGTCATCTATACGATCAAGCTCCGAATCCTTAATTGGTGTGCCTACATTAGAACCTTCCTCTTCATCTTTAGTTTGTTTATCATTCATCTCTATATCTGTGTCTAAAGTATGTTGAGACTCCACAAGACTTCCATTAATAGAGTCTTTTGCAAACAGATCAGTAGCTTTGACCAGCTCTACCAGTTCAGGGTCAAGCAGTACCAGCCGTTTTCCAAAGTGAGCGTCCACATAACTGTGAGTCATGAGGTGAAACAGTAGCTTGTGTTGTGTTTGTTCTTGGGGATCCATTCCATCTGTTGTTTTAACATCCCACAAAGTGTCTGCAAGAGATGATGAAGGGAGTGGAGATGATGGAGGTGGACTGGAACTGGTGGAACCCCAGCTCAAACGGTTTAGAGATGGTGTACCCGATTTATTCATGTTGAGAAGAACATCAGGGATGTGGGTATCTTTGAGAAAACTGACGACACTAGGGTCAAGCACCTCTTCAGCAGCCTGGTTTAGAGGTATCACCTGAAGGGTTTCAGGGTTGTACAGTCCTCCAACGACATGGCGCTGTGCTAGAATATTTCTCGCTAGCTCTCCTGAGATCATGCCTTGTTGTAGAGCCTCGGCAATGGGCAGAAGTTCTCCAGATTCAGGTAAGAGCAGTCCCATGAAAGACCAAAGAGACTCAAGAACTAAGAGAGCCAAACGAGAGGAGAGAAGGTTTCTACGAATACTTTCCTCCAAATCCACGCGTTCTCCATTGAAAGGATCAATAATTCCCCCATTTTGTAGCTGACGTGCAAACATGGCACATGCCAGATCCTGATCCATCAACCCATGACGAACAGCCTCATCAATTGTCAGACGATGGCCCGAGCGTGGCTCAGCAATGCCGCCAGCAAAGAGCTGAGCTTCAAGAAGCCTTACAGTAACTTTCCGATCAATTAGACCTTCCTGGACTGCACGGAAGATGCCAACCTTTCTTCCTGAGCGGAGGCAGACTGTTCCTCCAGGTTGCTGTTTGACTGGGAAGAGAAGGAGATTTGAGCCATCGTCGTAGACGCAGCGCTGTTGGAGCTCATTTAGGTTTAATTTTTCAGCCGTGTTTGGATCGATTAGCTCTCTATTTTGTATCTTTGATTGGAGTTTTCTAAGCATTTTAGGAGTCAAAAGTCCCTTATCTTCTGCTCGCTCCAAACTTATCATTCTTCCTGTTGAGTCTTTTAGACCTCCAGTGTTCATCTGGAGTTCCAGAATGCGGAGGCCGACCTCCTCTTTGATGAGCCCAGATTCTATGGCTCTGGCTACTGGCAACACAATCTGTTGGTGGTCACCGAAACGTTTAGATTCTTCCACCAAAATCAAGGCACTTTCTAGCCCAGAAAGTGACTGTCTGGTATGGGTATTAATTAGGCCTTGGGAAAGACCTTGTTCCAGTGAAAGGCAGAGAGGTGAGTCAGGCTGGACAAGCCCACCCATAATGAGCTGGGCCTCCAGTATTACAAGGCAGGTGTCTTGGTCAATAAGACCACGCTGGGTCGCTTGGAACACTGAGAATGTTTCCACTGTTCCCAGGTCGATTACTCCAGCGATGGCAACTTGGTTCTACAAAAAGAAAGAAAACAAAACTCTAAATGTCTTCACTCTACTATCATTGAGGTAATTTATTGTATGTGTAAGGTTATCATACTTTATAATAATATAAAGAATTAGATCAGGCAGAATCAGAAAAAGAAGAAAACCCACCACCAGTTTCCTTAATAACATGGCAACTAATATAAAAACAATTTTTTTTTAAAAATGTACAATTTTTACTTTTACATTTTAAAAATTCAAACAAGCAATAAGCATGCAACAAAGCAACCAGTAATAAAAACATGCACAAAAAAAGCAAACACATGTAAAAGAACACAAAATATTTCAGAAAAAGAGAATAAAAATGATCTCAATAAGGAAAAACAACTTGCAGGCAAGAGTAAGAGAGAAAGCGAGCGCTACTTACCATACGGGCTCTTCCCATGGAACACACAATAAAGAGCCAGCTTTAACTCGGCAGAGCGAGGCGCGACAGGTGAGAAGCTGGTTGTTAGCATTCTGCATGCCATTCTTCATCCTAAGACTACACTGACACTAAACTACTCACAGTAAACTACAGCAAAACTCAGGAACTTAAACTATGAATTACTTTGATTAAATGGAATAGATATATATTGTATTACTATTACTCATTGGGCATTTTATTGTGACAGTTACAAATAGTGATTTTGATGTTTAAAATAAAAAAGTCTCTGCTTTGTTTTTCCATCTCTGATTCTGATCCTCGGCTCACAGCGTGGATGTCCACAATTCTCCTCTGGGCAGCTGTTAGTGAGTTTTTTTTTCGAGCAAAATGTTGGTTTAAAATGTCACACATTAATAGAATGCATTAGCACGTAGACAAAAAACATTATCATTCACACACAAACACACATGTGATCTGGACACAACATGCTCAAATGGTGGCGTGAGTCGTTTTTGTTTTTTTTTGCTTAGCTGGCCTCCGGTGCACTTAAAAATAAAATATATGCTTCAGTTTAAGTCACATAACCATTCCCTGTAAAACCACATAACAATTATCAGGTGCATTTCTTAAAAACCTGACACACTCACTCATTTGTTGACCAATTTAGCATAGTACATATACCAAGAAAACAATTTCATGACAAAATGAGAGCTGACTGTGATGGTGAATTTGTAACTACATTAGCTTGACTACACATAAAGTAGATACAAATGGGGGTAAACTTAAATAAATGGTGAAATAAATGCTGGAATGTATTATGCTACAGAGCTAGCTACAGACATGACGTCAAATGAAAGTGTTTACATTCAAATGAACTAACTCTACGAGAAGCAGAGCTCTACAGCGCTACAGCTCTGACCTGCTAGCATGACTCGGGCAGCGCTGCTACAGTGCGGCACCATGAAGGCCATGTATTAGCCACATTAGCAGTTCAGCAGATGGATGTTTTTGGTGATAATGACACAATGATGATGATGAAAATGACAACAGACTCGGGTGAGAACGATGTGAGAGTGGAACACTCCATGCTAAGCCCCCAGTTCAGACAGTGACGTTCAGTGAGCTCCATTTTCTTAAATTGCAGCCTATAAAAGCTGTTTATTCTAGTTTGAAATCAACTGAACACACGTCTGAATGGGGGTCAGTGATGTTTGTTAAACCAAACCAAGTCAGTGGGTGAGAAATTCATTGATGGTGGTGATGTTTGTCAAAAACGCACAAATCCGTGAACACACAACATGCTGTACAACACACGCACACGCGCGCGCACACACTCCTGCTGGCCCACACACACACGCACAAAACCACGCTTAGCTTGCGAGCGTATTCAGACTAAAAAAAAGCACCTTCGGGGTTATTTCAAAAACACTGTTCTTCATCTCAGCCCCTCCCACCAACCAGTGTACCTTTCTCTCCTCCTCTTTGGCCAGTTGCTGCTCCAGCTGCTGCAGCTGCTGTGTGGACGAATCGCACATTTGGCTGTAGGTGGACTTCAGCTCCTCCAGCTGAGCCTCCACGTTAGCTCGCTCCTCTGGCGACAATCTGGAGAAAACACAAAGGGACGGGATTGGAGCAGGATTACGGAGGATCTTACAATTTACATCTTACAACTACCTAGAAAACAGGTAAAACATCTGCTACAAGACATTGCTTAAAGGTCCAGTGTGTAACATTTAAGAGGGTTCAGTGGAACTAATTGAAGATACTACCCATACATCAGAGTGTAGAAAATAAAAATTGCTTTGTTTTTGTAGCTTTAGAATATTTATGAATACTCGAGGGAAAAGTTGTGCTTTGTTTCAGCAGCAGTAATGGACAAATTTGAGTTTTGCATAGTTCCTGATGCAATTGGGAAAGGAAAGCATCACTAAATATTACTCGCTGGACCTTGAACTAAATATAAAACACATTCTGGCTTATGTATATTCATGTGGTCCTGTCAAAATATTCCCACAATATTCTCAAAAGAGCTTCATCCTTCTTCTCATTCCTAAACTCAGTGACAGTCACTGTGTGGTGTTATAAGTCTTTTTCTGTGTTCAGAACTTACTTGCTGGCCTGTTTCGACAGCAGGAAGACTTCCGTGTTCCGTATTGCTTCAGCCACTTCGTCCTTCTTAGCTGCGAGCTGTTCGTTGATTACCTTTATAGAACATGGAGGACCAAAAGCAATATTAGGAATTTAAATGTTCCTAACATCTGAAAGGTTCAAAGCAGTTTTAGATTTCTGTTGCACCTGTTGAGCAGCAAGTGAAGACTCTGGGTTTGGACCCCCGGTTCGTCTCTGGAGACCTTTGACCCAGCCCATCAGATCTGAAACCTGGCTGACCCTGGCCTGCTTCTCCTCCTCCACCTCTTTCTGCACACATCAAAATGATGTTTAACAACAAGTATTTCATGTCATTTGGATCATGTGGTAGATGGAAAATAGTCCCCACCTCTTCTTCTTCTAGTCTTCTCAGAGCATCACTGATATATTTGACATGCTGTGTCGTCAACGTGACCAGGGCTGTGTAGCGTGTTCGCAAGTCCATGAACTGGAGAGAGAAGAATGAGATCATTTACGACATAGAAATCACACTCAGACAAACTTTCCAGACAGATGTTAGCTGTGATATTGTTAAATAGATTTAAGTGTCATTTTCTCTCCTGACCTCCTGAGTGATAGCGTCAGAGGACGAGTGCATCCTCCTCCTCTTGACAGGCGACTTGTGTGTGGATTCTACAAAGGCTCTGTACGTCATCAGCTGGAGTTCATAGTCCTAGAGAACAGATTTAAAATCTTGTACAAGCTTGGAAACAAAATAAATTGCTGCATTTTTGAAATATTGTAAAAGAAAAACAGCCATATATATAAATATATATATTTACCTTCACTGAGGTGCAGTACTGTTTGGAGTGAGCCTGACACTCATCTAGTTTGGTCTGGTTCTGTTCAATCTCAGCTACTAATGCCTGAAATAACAATATATTATATAGAGTATTTTATTATCATTTTTCCAGGTGATCGTCCACTCAGATCTACATCAGCGTTACTCACCGTCTGCTGGGCCAGCTGCTCGGACAGAGCTTTGCTGTCAGTCTGTCCAGGTTGTGTGTTTTCTTGTCTCTCTGTCGTGTCTTCGATCCACCGGATCAAAGACGAGTGACCGTCTCTGTAGTGATGCAGCGACGACCCCAGGGATTCAAGGTCGGCCCGTCTGCAGTTAGACAGGAAAAGACTCTCAGGACATTTGATATAACAGTTTTGCCGATTTGTACCAGAATTAAACAACTAGTTCTACTCGAAAATGCTGTGGAAATCAGGTCCAGACATGAAGACTGGCATCTGGATTGAGCATAGATATATAGATAAAAGTCTCGCTCTTCTTCTCTTTCTCACCGAGACTCTATCTGTCTCCTCACGGCGCTCCACCTGTCCGTCATCTGATTGGCTCTGTCCTGGTAGAGCTCCATCTCAGGGCTGCGGTCAGGGTGGAGCCTGCTGAGCTGAGACCCCGCCTCTTTGGCTCGAAGTACAACCGAGTGCAAAGACTGGAAGATGTCCTCCTGCTCGGCGAGCTCGGCCTGCCACGTCTGACGCAGGAAACAAAAAGAACCAAAATATAAATATGTCTTCTTTTGTCTTTAGTCTCATGAGAAGACGTGAGTTTGTCTCTTACCCCTAACTGATCTCTGAGAGTGTGAATGGCTGTGGTGTCTGCAGGGACAATGTCCTCTTCACTCAGTCTGCTCTCGTACTTCCTGACCTGGCTCTCCACTTCATCCAGGCTGCGGATCAGGACGTCGACCGTCTTTAACCTTTTCACAGAGGAAAATAAATAATTTAAGTATCCACGCACAATTCGTTCATAAATCCCTGACTGATCGAACACAATGCTACCAACTTTTCTAAGTAGACGGACGAGAGGTTGTGCAGCTTGTCCGTCTTTTCCACCGCCTGACTGAGCTCGGAGCGGAGCGTGGGAATGCTGGACGACGTCGGCTTCTCCTCAAAGAAGCTGACACAGCGGCGAGACACGTCGCCCAAACTGGAGCGCAGGGCGTCCAGCTCTGACTGCAGCCTCTGAAGAGGGAAGACCATTCAAGAAATTGAGATCAACCATCTCTTACTTACACATCACAACCTGTAATCAATCTTATTTTATCCAATGAACTTCTCTAAACAGCATGAGATTAGTCAATACTGAAATATTTGGCATCAAAACTATGAATCACACTCTTGTATTCAGAAGGTTAACAGTGGTGTTGTTGCCTCTTGCTGCCAGCAGATGGGGCTCACACTGACCTCCTGCTCTGCAATCTGCAGAGTGTTGTCAGTGCTGTCTCCTGACAGCCTGCTGGAGGGCGGAGTCTGAATCCCCCTCATCAGTCTCTGCTCGGCGTCGTTCAGACGGAGGGTGACGTTCTGCAGCTCTGACAGATACGAGCGAGACACCGACTCGTCCTTCTCCACTGCAGAGGGGAAAGAAAAGAGAAGAAAAAAGGGGTCTGACTTTGTTTTATTTATAGAACGACTCAGCAGTTTGCTGTCAAGACACGACAAACGAGATTAATCACGATCTCCGGGGTGATTTGTTTAGTATGATGTCACGCTGAGCTTCATTTGCATGCAGTGGCAAAGTCATTCACTTAAACGGGCTGATTTCACTGGTTTGCTTTGGTTTGAGCTGCTAAAAATAATAACACAGTAAATTCTCATACAGAGCCGTTTAAAACCAAGGGACGCTAAGGTTTCAGGTACAATCGTTTAGATTTACAAAGCAGTTTTGCAAAGTAGCCAAAAGCAGACAAAGGAAATCAAGAAATCAACCAGAGGACAGAAAGTACTGTCATTAATTATGAATCGAGTGGTCAGAAGCATTTGTGAATGTGTGGCTTTAAAGTAGTTTCATGAGGATGCGGCATGACTGATGTCTGTTGTGGTAGAATATAACAAATGGTTAAATATCAAACATACATTAAATATAATATGATATTCTATCATAAAATAAGTGCATAAAGGTTTGTTAAAGGAGTTTGGAGAGGAAGTTCTCTCAGAAAAGATGAGTGTTCATGTCACTCCTGCTACAGTGGTTAAGGAGAAGTAACAGTCTGTCAGTTTCATTTGTAGAGTCAGTGGAGTTTGACAATGACTTGATGAGGCAGTGGTAGAACATTCTGCAGGACTCAGCACAAGTTCTGACAACATATTTCAGGGTGTCTTAAGTCTCACCAGTCTCCATGTTGAGCAGCAGGTCCTGACAGTGCCGCTGAGCCTCCTGCACGTCCTTCTCCAGCTCCCGCCGCTCGGCCGGCGCGAACAGAGGGCTCTCTTTGCTGTCGGACAGGAAGTCGGCCAACTGCGACTCCAGGTGATCGAGGACCTGCTGCCGCTCCGACGGAGACTGACGTCGAACCTGAGAGCAGAGAGAGACGAGAGAACATTTCATCCAAACGGAACGGGACAGAACACACTTCTCACACAGGTTTTAAAATGGTCACACACTCACTGTGTCCAGGTTCCACGTGGAGACGGTCCTGATGTCTTTGAGCAGGTAGTGCCAGGAAACCACGCTCTTCATGTTGACGTGGAGCTGATGCCACAGAGACATGACCTTCTGGTACAACTGCTCCGTCCTGTAGACACAAACAGGAGAGTGAATATGCAACAAAACATGTCCTTTTTTCTATAAGAATCCAGGAAATACAACAGAAATATTGTCAATAAGTAACAGTTACAGGTTTGTAGAAGCTCTATTACCTGCCGGCTGTGTCCATAGCCTCCTGGTTGGGCGGTGGGACAGTGAAACACACAGATGGGACCATGGCCTCGTTCCCTGTGGGACTGATCACCTTCCACTTGGTCCTCTGGGAGTTGTCCTCCAGAACACACTCCTCTCCTCGGGTTATTGTGATCTGAGAGGAGGAAGTGGTGGCACAAAGACATAGGTTTTTGGAGGGACGGAGGAGGAGAAAGAAACAGGGAATAGAAGTTATGAAAAGATGGATGTGGGACGTGAGTGAGCGACAGTTGAGGAACAGGTGAGATCAAAAAAGAGGAGAAAAGATGACGATAAGGTCAGAAGGGAGAGGGGGAATAAAGGGAGGTTAAATTAGGAAGAAGAGGAGGAAAAACATGTCAAAATAAAAGCAAACAAAAATGCATGGATTTCATGGCGTTAGCGGAAGCTCTAACATGATCTGACGTTAGACAACCTGCTTTATACACTATAAACATTTTTATTATATCATTTGAGAGTGAGGTTTTAATGAAGCCTGTGCTGGATTTACAAATTTACAAAAAAACAACAACTACATTAAGAAATCTATGGCACGAAAAGTGTGAGTTTGTGATTAGATTTTGCCATTTTTAAGTCAACAAAGGTTTGAGAACTCTCCTGCCTCCCACACCCCACTTGCTTCTCTCACCTCTTCTCTACACACACACAAACACACACAGATATCAAATACACCAGGAATGCAAAGCTGTGCACATCAGGTAGATGCTGCACTGTATATGAAATGAAAATTAAAGCTGTGGATTGTTATTTTATGTTTGGATTAACTGAATGAGCCATCAGTGGTTGCTCCCTGCACTTTTCCACAAGTCCATGTGAAGCTAAGGCGAACTTTTAATGAACTAAAGAGTTTTAAAAATATTTAAAAATATGAACACTATGAATTACTTTTGCTGATTCTATGAACTTGATGTGCCGTAGTTTTATTTGAATGTACATTAGTAAGCGGTGGAGTCTGTGTAAAAGTGTTAACTATCATCTGCATATAAAATAACATTAAAAACACTGATATAAATAAAAGTTTTTACAAGTGACAGAATATATTAGTGAGTGGATGAGTGAGGGGCAACCACAGCATCGTGAGTGTGTGTGAGTGTGTGTGTGTGTGTGTGTGTGTGTGTGTGCAGTGTAAGAATCTGAGGTGAGAAAGAGGGAGAGAACATAGGCAGCTATACCTGAACGTTTGTCTTGCCAGCCCAGCCGACAGACGAGAGGAAGGGGAAGAGGATGAGGGAGGAAGAGGACGGAGTGAGGGGGGAGGTACATGAGGGTGTGGAGAGAGAGAGAAAGGAGAACACACAGGAAAGTGAAGGAGAGAAAGATTATTGTTTTTGTTCACTTTGTCCAGACTCTTTTTAGGGTGAATATCTTTCATCATTTCGGATCAGTCGAGAAAACAAACCACCTTCACCTTCCTTCCTTCCTTCACCTGGAAACCTCAGGGCATGAAACGAACACCCGATCACACGCCAAATACGGGTAGATTTTTACGATTAGTGATTGGTGAGTTGTATCATATCTGCTACGCAAGTGTAACTCAACAAGCAAGTCCGACATTTATTACGGCCAGAATGTGGCAGCATATTTCTGGGGTGAAGAAAACGGTTGTAACAAGGGACCGACAAAAGGACGACAAGGATGATTCAAAGAACAGTAGTGTTTCAGTAGTGAAACAACACACTACAGTGGCAACAAAACAATGACAAATGAGCTGCTTAATGCTCAGTTTGGTGTTAAACCATCATTGAGATGACTGCATGTTTCTATACATCTGTTATTTTCTATCAACTAGACCTTGTCATTGACTAGATTAAGTTGGTTAATAACTCAGCACTTTAATCTGTATTCTGAACAAGTTCTGAACTTATGCATTTTCTGTGTTCACCTTTATTTAAGGCACAAAAAAGTGAACTTCAGGCCCTGCATACACTACATGTCCGTGTGCACGTAGAGTTCGCTTCACTGGATATATTGACCCTGAGGATTAGAACACAGCAGCAGACTATAAATAGAAGCACCAGCAGGTGCGTGTCCACAGCGAGCTGCAGGAGAGCGAGGTGATGGTTTTCAACTTAAAGGGACGGATGAATAAATGATCGGTCGCTGAGGACATCACAGCTCAGGGTGGGAGGATGAGAGGAATACGGCGTATACATGTGTGTACGAGCCCCAGAAGAATCTAGACTCCACGGAGGTGTGAAGGATTTGGAGAGGAAGTGCAGGTCAGAGAGGAGGTGGTTGGTGGGGAGGGTATAAACGATAAAGGGTGGTGAGGTCAGAGGTCAGTGGTGGGCTGGTGTTGAATATAAAACTCTGAACCCACAGATTTCCACGTCTGCTGTATCAGAAATGCAGTTTTCAAACAACATGCACAGCAACATTTTTAAAAGACCACGTGTCATACCTCTATTTGTCTGTAGTCGCAGATGGATTTGATGGGCGTGGTGGCGCCGAGGTTGCTCTCCGCGCTGCGGGGGCGTAGCTGCACCACCGTCTTGGCCCGGCCCACCAGACTCGCCACCGTGCTGCGGTACTCGATCAGCTGCTCCTTCTCCTCCTACAGGAAGAACAGCTCCATGATTAGGATTTTCAAACGTAAGAGAAAATACAATTAGGTTTACCTGAAAACAGGCTCAGTGAAGCGAAACTAACAGACCTGACCGAGGGAGCGATTATGTGTGATACTGTTGAATTTCTGAGCAGTAGAAAGGTTTTATTGACACTTTTTTTTGTGTTATATCCAACTTTACAATGGAAATGAGTTTGCAAAATTCAATCTCTGTATCAATAAGCAGTAACTATAATCCTGTCTGAGAACAGAGACAGTTTAGTGTCCATGTTTGACCCTCGGAGGTGTGAAGACTCCCACACACACATAAAACACTTGAAGTGTTTGCCCTTCACCCTGACCGTTAACATTACATTTCATCTCTGTCTCACTCTCACCAGAGAGTCATTAAGGATTTATGACAAACATGGAGAGAGGAGAGGGAGGGAGGCCATGACAGGAGGAGGAGGAGAGGAGGCTATGAGGTTCACAGCTTTATAACACAACACCCCAGACATGAATTTCCCACTGAAGTGATATTGACTGCAGTCAGCACACAGCTCTGCTGCACCACAGCTCACTTCATACAGTCATAAATCAAGTGTAGGTGGCAAAAAAGGGATTAATATCCATTAATAAAACAGCAAAACATCATGGAAATGGAGCAAGAAATTCATTTTTTTTAGAGCAAATTCCAATACGGGGTGGATGCAGGATGATTTATGATTGATTTATTTTCAATATTTGAAACATAACAGTTCTTTACTGTTGAAATTATGACAAACTCTGGTACATGGAGTGTGCTAAAACCTATGAAATTGTAATAAATGGTGCAGAATATTTGGGTTATGATGTCAATATTAGTATTAGTTTTACAATTGACTTCATTATCGTATTTCAGACGGCGTGACGTGAAAAACACATTTCATCTATCGTTATATTATAAAGAGAGACTCCGGATTAAAGCAGCTTGGTCTCATGTGTAACGTTTAACGCGAGGGTGGAGAGAGAGCGTCTCCTTGATTTATGAACCTCTACTTGGTTACGATGAGAATCAAACAAAAACATCCAGCTGACTCTGTTTACTGTCACTTTTCTCCTCCCTGTGAGAGACGGAGCACAGCGAGGTGGAAACTTCATTAGAAGTGGAGCTGTGAAAGTGATCAACACACACACACACACAGAGACGCTGCTGCATCAGCATCATCACAGAGATGACACGGCAGAATCTAGACTCTGTGCAGTTCAGTGATGATGTGTGAACAGAGCGTGTGTTTATAACGAGGTAAAGATGATTAGCACTGCCATAAAAACCACTGAAAACACGTTTGATTGTGGTGAATTTCTATTAACGGGAAAATCCAGAATTTCATACGGCTTCATATCAACCATGTGATTTACTCTGAAGTTCCACCACAAGGGGGAGTCTGCACCTTTCTGGTCATAATCTTGTGATTTTAAAGTGATCTTTGTATAAATTAGGATTAGGAAGGAATTAGATTTCACATTAGTGTATAGAGATCAGAGTCAGATACTGTACCATGGAGTCCTGCAGCAGGTCTTCCAGTTTGCTGAGTCGGCTGTTCTTGTCACAGGTGTACTGTCTCTTGATTGTTTCCTGGAGCTGCCGCAGGTACGACTCACAGTCCCGGGCGTCGCTCACAAACTACAACACAAACACAAACACGACAAAAGAGGAAATTAGTATATTTTAGATGCTTTGTGATGATTTTCAGGACATAAGACAATAGTTTATTTACTTTTTAAAACAGAAACTGTCTGAAATCATCACCATCATCATGACTGTGTGAGCCTGGGTTTAATTAAACCTGTTATTTTCTACTAAACCAGTGTTTTCCCAGCCAAGGCAGGTGTTGAGACAAATTAAAATGTATATACAACAGAAAACAATAAAGCTGCACACATTTTAAACAAAAGCAAACAATATATATTTAAAATAATATATATAATATTCTAAGGTATGGACATGGAAACCATGGAAACAGTAAAAACACACCGACAAAAGATTAAGCCTCACCTGGAAGTATGCCGTGTTATCTCTGAGGTGTTGTTCTACACACACACACAGCTGGTCCACCCACTGCCACTGTGTCTGCAGCGCTGCACTGTACGCCTGCACACACACACACGACAGGTAATTAATGCTGCTTTCAATGTATAATATGCATCTGTGCAACAAAATATGCAACTAGTTGTGGGGAAACAAAAGCACGTTGGTCTAATTGTCCTCTTTAATCAGCCACAAAGACAAAATACTGACACATTGAAAGGTTAATGCAGTAAAAATGTTATGACTTATTGGACCTGTGTGCTTTAAAATTTATACATAAAATAAAAACTGATCTCCTGCCAAATACAAGACAGTCACTATCAGCTCAGAGGACACGTTTAAAGGACGTAAAAGGATGTACGTATCGCTATTTGAACTCAAAGAAACATTCAAATCCTGAGCTCACCTCCACAGTCTGTTTGGCAGGATGATTCTCCAGACACAGGCGACTCGCCGTGTCCTGCAGCGACCGCATCACATCCCGCTTCTCGTCCAGCTCTAACCTCATTTCCTGTAAACACAACAAAACACAGCAGACGGTTTGGTTTTCATTACAGAATTTTCTCTGGCACCGGCCTGATGATGATGTGAACAATGATGTCTAGGGCACATCTGAGTCACTTCTGTCTTCAAATATAGCTTTTGTTCAGTTGAGTTGGCTCTATGAAGGATTCATGACCCACAACCACCACCAAAAAACTCCAAATACACTATAATTCATTCAACAGTGACTGCTCATGAATAGAAAAGGAGAAGGGAACTCAAAGTGTCACTCAGTGTCAGCTCAGTTCATTGATATTAAAGTTCTTTTTAGGGTTTTCCTGCTCCTGCTCAAACAAATATCAAGTTGTTCAGCTCATAAAAAGCTCACTCCCAATTCCCAACGTGTATAATGTATAAATATATATACTGTCAGAGTTGTCTTTTGTTTTATTAACAACTGTTATTTCCTGCTTTTACAAGGGCTGGAGGATGGTGCAGTCACGAGACGTTACACACAATCCACATTTCCTGGAATACCATCAATGTTTACTGTAAAATTACACCCATGTGAGGAGTGGTCTATTCCACTCACGTTGTACAATTCTCTCTTTGCGCTCATGTTGGCGTTGTTCTCGCTCCAGTCGTAGGCGATTTCCTCCTCCTCCCTCTCGTTGAGCCAGATCAGCTCCTCAGTGCAATGCGACACGAACGCGTGCAGGCTCTCCAGGCTCCGCAGGCGCCATGACGAGTGTTCCTACAGCAACCACAGACAACACATCGTGCGTATTAATCGTATGTGCCTTTTACACGCTTACAGCAAATTTAACAGCAACACAGAGTGTGTCGAAATAAAGTGCAGCGGAGATGACGACGTTCCAAGATGACTGAGAAACAAACAAAATATGAATTTAATGTAAATGTACAAGCATTCATGGGTTGTTTATAAGAGGAAATTTCATTTTACAAATCAAAATATCGTGTGTTAATACCATAAATATTTGACTTCTGAGATCCGGCAAGTAATGTTATCACTTATTTAAAATGTATAATAATATACACATTTAGGTGAACAGAAGGAGACTTCTTAAAGGGAAAATAACAACCAGAACATGAAGGTTATTTTTGATTATTAAATAACTAAAAGATAGTTTTTATAACCAGGTGTTTGTGTTTAAAGTACAAGAAATAGCACAAAACTGTCTTTAGAGACCAGAGACGAGGAGACAAAGAAATAAAAGGAGAGAGAGAGCAGATGCAGATTTGTCTGCTTTTAGCATGAGAGTCCCGTCACGCAGTAATGGGATTAACTGAGGGAGGAGTTTCACGGGGAAACAAAGAAAAGGGAAAAACGGGAACACACATACAAGCTCACAAAGACGATATAATTATTATATTTGAAATGGAGACTAACCAGTAGTTTGCAGTATTGGTGCTCCAGCTTTGCCAGGGTTTCAGAGTAACTGCTCTTGAAATTCGGGGAAACTTTTGCCTGAAAGAGGAAACGGCAGCAGCAGCTCCATTAAAAACACTGTTGTCAAATACAGTGTATATGAACATTAGTGTGTGTGTGTGTACCTCGTAGCTGCGTGCTTCCTGCAGGCTGCTCAATAACTCCTCGACGGCCGTGTGTATGTCGTTGTGCTCTTGAAGGTTGTTTTCCACAGATGGGAGATCTGCGCCCCACTCGGCTCGCTCCAACAGCTCCTACAACACACACGTGAAAATATTACATATATACAATCTCAGTTTTCAGACTTACTGTATGTAGATATGATCATAATGGCATTTACTATGTTGCTGTTTTATACTAAGTTGTCCTGATGGACAGATTTGTTGCGTTTTCCCTTAAATATTAAAGAGCTATCATCATAATAACCATTTTTCTACTTCTAGTTGATGTTTTATCATTGTAAACAGCATCTTTTTGGATGCTTAACTGTTAGAACAGATGTTTGGGGTAAAAAAAAAAAAACATTTAGTTTTATTCTGTGGTGTTCCTAATGAGAGAAAAGATAAAACAACACTAAATTTAAACAAATGAATTCATTACAAGGCTCAAGAAAGTCCAAGAAATATAACTTTCAAATAATAAAAACATGTATTTGACAGTGAGAGTTGGTTTGATAATGAATTATATCGTTCCAAAAAGGAAAACTATGGTTAACCAGACTTTAAACTGGTGAAAATTTAACAGAGAGGTCCTCAACATATTAAGGAACTGGAGAAAAAGTGAGGCCCAACTTTTGGCCCAATAACCATCAGATAATGTTTGTTAAGTTTTGTCAGTAAACTTAAACCTAGCAGAGACCGACCTGCGTCTCTTCCACCCATCCGAGCAGCTCGTAGATGAACCTCAGGCTTCCCTCGTCCTCCGATGAAGACATGGCCACCAGCTGAGAGCGAGCCATGGGTCGCCTCAGGAGCGCGGCTCCCACGGCTCCCACAGCTCCCACTGCTCCCAGCAGCGTCTGTCCCAGCGAGAGGCCGCCGTCGGTGGCTCGCTGCCTGGTGTGTTCGGCTCCGGTGCTGCCCAGAGTCTGAGCGAAGTGTCCTTTCCTGTAGACGCTGGAGCACTGCAGTCTGAGGGAGACCAGCTCCTCCTGAAGGCAGGACACTCTGCAGGGGACGGACAAATATGATATATGTGCTCTCCATTTAACAAAAAAGTCATTTGTCATTATCTCTAGACGATCTGTGAACTCACCTGAACGCCAGCTGCTCCACCTGGTAATATTTCTCCTCTCGCAGGACTTTGAGCTCCTGCTCGAGTTCTCGGATCAGAGACTCGCAGTCCTGCAGGTAACAGGCCAGCTCTTTCTCACACTGCACCGGCTCGCCGCTCTCCACCCGAGACATGTCCTGGACACGAGGAGGACATGGTGAAAATGTAGGTGAAATTATTCTCGTTTGGCAAAAATTAAAGAGAAGAAAAACAGCAATACTTATTTTTTTAAGTGTACAATCACTTAGTTGTACGAGTTTCTGATTTTAATTTTCCCAGAATGAGCCTTTTATATTTACATCATGTGTGTGTGTCTATACTCACAGCCTGGAGTGTGTTCCTGGCCAGGGTCAGTTTCTCCTCACAGTCTAGAGCCATGTTCTGAAACTTATTGGCTCTTTGAAGCAGCAGTTCTACCCTGGAAACACACACACACACATTAGGTTATTAGACATGTCTGACTGTGAGAGTCCACACAGATAAAGCAAAACCAGCATATGTGTGTGTGTGTGTGTAGTGCCATGTACACAACACTACATACCTCTCCACAGCCGGCCTTAGAGCCTTCTCTCTTTCCAGCATCTCCAGGATGAGTTTGCCCCACTCCTCCTCCAGATCGTTAGGATGGAGGCCCTGAGGAAGTTTAATACGACCAAACTCCATCCAAACCTGGACACACACACAAAGAACGAAGATATAGAAGAACAATGATGTAAAATATGTATAATGTCAGTACAAAACAAAAAAGATACACTAACAAAACTCCATTAAAAGCCTCCATTCCATCAGCGTTATAATAAAAGTGGATCATAAGTCAAAGACTACGCTAACATCAGCTGAGTTAGAGAATAAAGGAGCGTCTATAATCGGCCGTCACGAGGAATCTGAGCACAGTCACTGTCACAGTCTGCTGCTCTCCTGCTTCAGGAGAGAAATCTAACGCTTGATTCACAAAAACACAAACAAACACGCAAACACACCCGCTCTGAGGCGGACTCCCATGATGCACACAGAGTTCTGCACATGGTAGCTTCACTTAATGGTGGCACTTCTCTGGCTCGGTCTTACCTCTAGCAGTTTGTAGAGGTGTTCCACGTCACCTTTCTCCACCTCCTTTGCAGGAATCTCCGTCTCCTTGAAATGGACGTACTCGTTGTAAAGTGCCTGGAAGACGAGGAGGAGGAGGAGGAGGTCAAATCAGAAGCCTTTACATCTGAGTGGTCATTCTACACTTCTCCTCTAGTTGTGCCAAGACCTCAGACGTAAAAATCACAGCAAAAACCTGCTACTGGCTTTTTGCTCCTCTACAAAAATAATCTGAATTCTTCACTCTCTTTTCCCTAACGTCTCCACCTGATGTCCATTTGATTAAACCTCTGTCCTTCTCCTCCCTCTGGGTACACAATCATTTCTAACTGAATATAAAGAGGCATATTAGTGTCCCTCCTCTCAGAGTTTTCTCTCTACTGGTCTTTCTGCTTAAATACTTGTATTGATACTTGAAGGCGTATTTAAGATAAGATAAGATAAGAGAGTCCTTTATTCGCCCTGCAGTGGAGAAATGTACATTGTCACAGCAGAAAAAGACTGTAAAGATAATAAATAATACATTTCCACATATATGAAAGCAAAATATATTATATTATAGACAGTTACCAGATTATAACTGTATGGGCTTGATATTACAGCATTATATTATATATATATATTGCACGTTAAGATTAATTCATGAGGACACCTCAGGTTAAAACAACAATTATGACATTATAGGGACTCCCCTTACCTTGAGTTCTACAGGGTTTTGAGGGAAATTCTTGTTGGCCATGACAGCCGTATGCTGGCGGCTCCACTGGAGCAAAGACGAGAACCTGGACTGATACTCTGACCAGCGCTGGTCCACCTCCTGATGATGGAAGACACAGAGGAGGAGATGGATGTGAGTCATAAACTTCACAGACTGCATCATAAAGAGTCATTTCTGTTTAAATGGCTTCATCATTATCTGGAAGTTCCAGGTCATTTACTCTGTTTGTGGAAATCACATTTCTAATGAAAACAACATAAAGAAACTGCTGAAAAGGAGAAATGCAGCGTTATTATAAAATGTAGTGCAAGCATGTCTGGAGTTCCACTTGATAAAGCTAGTGAATTTAGTGAAACTGGTTCTACTGGTTGAAAACACGGTGGAGCAGAGGATAACGTACATGTGCAGCGATGCCCTCTCCTCCCTCAGGGATTTTGGGGAAAGCATCATAGATGGAAGAGACGTAGGTGATGACTGACTTCTCATCAGGAGAAGGAACATCGACGTCTGAGGAGAGACCGGAGAGAAATATGGATATTAGGGAAAAAAAGAGGACAGAAAACCGTATGGCTGTCATTTTTGATGAAAGAAAGGTTTTTTAAATAATGTATGCAGCCCGAAAGCAACGTAATTTAATGGAGAATGTGTCAAAAGGTCTAAGCGTCAAATGTTATCAGGACTGAAAAGGCTCTGAATTTCTCTGAAAATCTCAACAGAGAATCAGAGCTCATGGTTTGACATTAACGTCTCACCCTCAGCGTCCAGCAGTCTGGTCACTCCTAACGCCTCTGCGATCTCAAAGGCCTGCTCCAGGTTCTCACGGTTACTCTGCTGAGACAACACCTCCATGTCGATCAGGTCGGGCCTGGAGAACGCAAGCACACTCACTTTAAACATTTCAAAAATCACAATTTTGTTGCCGCTAAAATCTTTATTCTATTAACAATCTGTGCGTCATGAAGCATGTGATATTTAGGATTTCTGTACAGTAGTGGAATAACATTTGTCTTTTCTAATAAAGACTGGTGAACAATCAGTAAAAAGTGAAATGCTTAAAGCCTGCCTCTAAGTAGAAATGAGGTCACATTATGCTGGCTGCATCCTTCATTTTATTATCAAACCTGGGACAAGCAGCACAGGGACAAGCACCTTCAAAGCAAACTGTGTGTGTGATGTTGGGCTATAAATAGATTCTTAAACTTTTCCTGGACAATTCTTTGTGTTGTGCTGACATGAAACAAATCACTTCCTGTTTGCTGCTGGGTTTGTGTGAAATGTAATGGACATTTTCCTTTAAAAATAAAAGTTAACTCGTTTCATACATAGTTTTTTTTGTGGACAAATGGCAGCAACTGAGGTGTAAAAGAAAATGGCGATATTCATATTTTTAAGAAGCCGGTGTCACCTGTATCTGTGCAGCAGAGCGTTGAACATGCGTCCGTCGCTCCAGGATGAGGTGAAGTTGACGCAGCGGAGGCCGGCGTAGCCTTCTATCGCCTGCTGGCTCCATAACAACAGCTTCTCTTTGGCTGTGAGGTCGCTCGACTCGCCGCACACGTAGATCTCTGAGATCTGCAGGGGGGAAAGGAGAAAGAAATGCGGTTATTATTTATATAACCACGAATCGGCCCAAAGTTGCTGCTCGTGTTGATTTCACTCGTCATTTTCGCCCCTGAAGCTGCTCATCAACAACGTCAGCGAGTGAGGAAAACAAGTCTGCGTGTGTTGATGAGACACGGCCGCCTGCAGTTTCATATTAATGTAAACATTTTCTTCTCTGTAATTCATCATCTCTCCTGCCTCCATCATCTCAGACCAAACACTCTCTCTCTCCTTCATCTCCTGTTTCCCTCCCCCTGTCACCTTGGTTATTCACACACTTTCATCTTTTCCGCTTCACACACGGATCAACCTGCTCATCGTCCACCTCACCATCTTTTCTTTGACAGTGATGTGAAGAGACAAAGAGGATGATTCTGCACAAAGCAGTCAGGGAGTTAAGTTACAAACTAAAAACTCCAAAAATGATTGTTTTAATCTGATATCATCAGCAGGTTTGAGGAGCAGCTGCACCTTCAATTATATTCACCAACACAGACATACATGAAAAACTATGTTGTTGACAACATAAATTAAAATATGAATTATTAACCTGTTTGGCACACAATTGCAAATAGAGATTAATTGTTTTTTGTTTACATATTTGAATCAATGAGAAACTGTTGACTGTCATCAGCATATACAATGATCTTCAAAGAAAAAAATGTTTGCCCGCACTATAAATATACAGAAAATTCTTCAATTATAATTGAATAAGTAAATTATTAAGAAGCTAAGATATGACCTAATCAGTTACTAATGTGATAGAAGGTGTTTTTAAGGTTTATTTAGTAAATGTGTTTGATTGAATTTGTGATCATTTAGCTCCTTTTGTTGTCTTTTGGCAATTTAAACTCTTGGACACCATTTGGACCATTTGTACATGGTTTAAATAGTTTTGCAGTCGTCCAGATCTTGAAACGTAAATACTTTGTTTTAAAGTTGATTTGAGAAGCAACTAATGAGTATTTTCATAAACGATTAAACTGTCGATTAGTTTCTCGAAGTACTTGTTTGGTCAGTAAAATGCAAAATATGTTGAAACTTTATTCAGTTGTAATGATTTCTTTGTTATATGGAAAAAAGAAACCAGAAAATATTCTCATTTAAGAATCTGAAGAATCAGAAAACAAACAAACAAAAAATTAGTAATTGATTAATAAATGATACATTATCAAATAATAATAATCATTGCAGCCCTAATAGTGTGATAATGTGATTGGCTGGAAGACTAAAACAGTTTCTGTGAGTCCTTCCAAAGGAATAAAACAAAAATAAAGGAATAAACTAAGCATGCATCAGCAAAATTGTGATTTTAAACTTCCATATCAGCCTAGATTTTCACAAGTGTTGCATCATTCTTCAGAATATGTAATGCAACAGCAACAAAAACACTGTTAGACGCCACAAACAGACGCCTGACGGTGGGAACTGTTCCTTCTCACCTCCTGAACTCACTCTGTACACACATGCATGTTTACTCCTGTGGAGTCTGACGGGAAACCTCACTTCTTTATTTATGTTTTCCTGCAACTGAGCAACCAAGACCACTCTGGCCACTTTCCATCCACATCCTTTTGTCTCCCAATTTGTTCTTTTCTGATGCGACTGAAAAGACGGCTGATATATGTGTGCGCTGACTGTCAGAGCTTGGCTGTCATCAGTATTCTTACGTCATTCAGTCTTCACTGACCAACCGTCCGGTAATTCCTCCCCTCTCTATGACCGTGGTTCTGTCTCTCTCTTTCCCTGCTGCTCAAGTCCGGCCTGTGCCAAGAGACTGCAGCAAGAGCCAAGAAACACCGAGAGGCGGAGGGGAAAAAGAAGAGTGAAGAGAAGTGGAACCGTAGCAACACAGGAGGAGGAGGAGGAGGACGAGAAGACTTGCATACTAACAGTCACTGCAGGGGAAGATGATAATAACCACCATAAACAACCTTCACACTTGATTATCAAATTAATCGTTTAAAGTGTTCTGCTTCTTAAATGAGAATATTTGCCAGTTTCTTTGCTACTTTAACAAAAGTAATTTTAGAAACACTTTATAGAAACTGTTGACTGTCATCAGCATATATAATGATCTTCAAAGACAAAAATGTTTACCTGCACTACATATACAGAAAATTATTATTTTATAATTGAATAAGCAAATTATTAAGAAACTAAAAAATGACCTAATCAGTTACTAATGTGACATATGGTGTTATTAAAGTGTATTTAGTAAATGTGTATGATTGAATTTGTGATCATTTAGCTCCATTTGTTGTGATAATAATGAAGTTTGGCAATTCTTGCATGCGAACAGTCACTGCAGGGGAAGATTATAATAACCACCATAAACAACCTTCAGACTTTATAGTAAAATTAATCGGTTTTAAAGTTTTCAGCTTCTTAAATGAGAATATTTTCTGGTTTCTTTGCTCCTTGAACAATGGTAATTTTAGAAAAAAGTGTCTTGTGTTGACTTTCTTGTAGTAATCAACAGGTATTCAGTATCTGTCAGTGCATATTGTAGTGAACACCACCGACTGTGTTCTCTTCACGACTTTAAGAATCATTCGTCCGTTTCTCCTCTGGTTCTACGTCCTCTATACTTCAGCTCCACGCTGCTCACATCCCATATTCCACATCAACAAACCCACTTTACAGAATCTCATTATCATTCACGTGTGCAGCCCACGTGGCTCGACACCGCATGGTCATTAAGAGTCTGGAGCTTCTTTGATCCCCCTCACCTCTGCAGAAGAATCGGGCAAAAATGTAGCTCGTGAATCCTCTGTGGTCACAAACACATCCATCATACAGTGCATGTTATGAGAGTCGAGAATGTGTGTGCCGTCATTAGAGGACGTCAACCTAACGTCAGCTGCAGCGCTTAATTAGCCTGCTGGGTATTCGACTGGCAAGACAAATGCAAAAAAACAACTGTTAAATGAACTCGACTCACTCTCCTTTAGCTCCAGCTTGTACATTTCGAACTAATAATGAGACAAACTACTCAAAGCCATCTAATTAATTCCACCTGAGGAAATAATTCTATTTAACGTGGATCATTAGTGGAGCTTTTACAGCAGTGGCTGCCTTCATATTCCACCTCAATGATGTGTCCTTACGTTCAGCTCCATTCACACATCATTTTTGACTTGGTTTTTACCAAATAATTGGTCAATTAACAATGTGTCGACAAATAATCACAAGTACTTTGAGTATTTCCTTCAAATCAAAGTAGGAAAGAAAAATAATGATGATATTTTATCATTTGAGGAGCAGATTTTTGGGGCCGGAGAATTTCTGCAATAATCACAGTGTCTTTTGTCTAGGATTGGGATTATTACAAACTATATTTTGTACAAACTCCTTGTAAAGTACAAGTTTTTAGGCAAATTAAATGTATAAACAGGGTTCCCACATCTAGGTTGATGTCCAATTCAATTTCCAGGACCAATTCCCACAAATTCAAGGACCAAATGTGCTGACACAGCTTAAGACGGGAAGGCAACTTGAAGAGACGCTTCGTCAATGATGGTGTCCACTTTTATTGATTTGCAGCAATGCTCTGCATCTGGACAAGTGATTGTTCTTTTTGGGATCTTGGAAAAGTAATTTCCTTTTAATTTACTTTGGTGAGCCAGAGATCTTGGAATTTCCATTTCCCAGGCATCACGTCATTTGCTCTCTCTTGCTTAAGTTTACTCGCTCACTGTTCTGCAAGGAATCTCACGTCAACCACGGAGAGAGACAGTGGGACTGTGGACAGTGGGACCTATAACGTATAGTCTACGAAAATCGAGCAATGCAGGGCATGAAACAGTAGGTGGCGCCATAAACATACAAGGGAGACATTGGCCTAATATCAACTTAAGCTTTGAATGTTTCTTCAAAGAAACCCCTGTATATTATGTGCGAGTGTCTTCATGTTGCAGCAGAGGCAGAATAAAATAAACTTGAATAAACAAAAACAACACTATGATGCGGGTGAGTCATGATCCAGTCACAATGATCCTCTAGTATTGAGTAAATAAATAAACATGGCTTCTTTGAGGTTTATGAGGAGGACGGAGGAGGTAGAGCAAAGGATGGAGGGAGGAGATGAGTGAGGATGAGAGGACGGACAGAGGAAGAAAACAGATTAATGGTTTTATCGGCACTTAAATAAAATGTGCATCTGTGAATCCCTGGCCAAGCAATAAAGGATGGAAGCGTGCATGAAGAAAAGATGGATACACGGATGATGAATGACAGGATGAGTGGATGGATGGATGTAAGTGGTGGTTCCAGACCTGTTCAGATTGATGAATGCACATTTCAAATTCCTCTTAATGCAGAAACACACACACACACAGAGAGTCACCATGACACAGGGAGACATGCGTATTGATTTTTGCTGCCCAGTAAAAACCCTCTTTAGCAGGAATCCTCTGCGGCGCAGCCATCTACAGTACATCTGTGTGTGTGTGTGTGGTTCTCATGACTCAGCAGGAACTGTGCATTCAATGAGCCGCGTCACACTGAACATGACCTGACATGATGTCAGAGGAAACACACACACACTGACAGTACTGTCTCTTATTAATTATAATAATAATAATAATATTGATAATAATGTGGAGGAAAAACATGAATAAAACCGAGGCAGTTGTTGTTTTAATGCCGCAGAATCTGCTGCAGATTCTTTCACTTTCAAGGTGAAGGAGAGCTGGAAGTTTCCACAGACTCGCTCGCTCTCTCTCTCTCTGCTGTGTTTCACACAGAAGCTTAACATCTGGATTTTTTATCCACCACTTCCACAGGTGAAACAACTCTGAGAACCTTCACATACATCCTTCTGTTAATAAGATATCAAAATAAGAAACTGGAGCTGCAACTAATGATTATTTTCATAATCGATTAATCTGTTGATTATATTCATGATTAATCGATTCATCGTTTGGTCCATAAAATATCAGAAAATGCTAAAAAATGTTGATCAGTGCTGGTCAAACCTGGAAATGATGATGTCCTCGAATGTCTTTGTTTTGTCCACAAACCAAAATGATTCAGTTTGAATTATTTCTTTGTTATGTGGAACAAAGAAACCAGAAAAAAACAATCAGAAATCTTGTTTTAATCCTGAAAAAAGCTTCAAACCGATTAATTGATTATCGAAATAGCTGATGATTAATTTAGTAATCGATTAATTGTTTCAGTTCTATAAGAAACTATAAAAACAATTCCATACAGCTACAGCCTATATTGACAATAATGATAAATGTACCCATCTAATCCACCTGTAAATACTCTGTTTCCCAGCCACCAGAGTTGGACACAGACAGACACATACACAGCTACACTGTCTGGGACTAATTGAAGAGACGGGAAATGACACGTTCCAGTTTGGACCATGAGGAAACCCTGTCATTTAAAGCAATAACCCTTCTTTCTCTCTCTCACATATAGACAAAAACACTCATCCTGTCTGTGTCTCACACTCCAACAGATGACCAAAGTGATCCAGCATGTGTGGTGTGAGGGAAAACAGAGCAATAGAAGAAAAAAAGAGAGGGAGGAGGGTACAAAGGATGGAGAGACCGCCTGGTCTGCCTTGATTAGCCTCCAGGGAAAGAATGGAAAAGCACAGTGCCTTGCACGAGCTGATAACGCACACGCAAACCCTTGTCACACGTCCAAAACACGCACGGAAATTCAGGCAGCCGTTCAAAAACCTACATTTAAAACTCCATTTCAAGAGCTCAAATGACATTAACATTCACAAACAGAAATATCTCACGAGTTCAGCTTGTTTTAAACTCCTGGGAACAAATTCATCAACAGAAAACTGGTCAAAGTGTATGTCTCCATACAACCTCGTGTTGACGCCAAGAGCTCAGATCATTTTCTCAGTTTATGGAAAATGTCACACATGTAATCTCACATTTGCCACAGCTCGGTAATTCTCTTGATGAACCTGTCAGCGTCGTTGTTGTTCCTTGAACCTTGTCCTATTTCAGTTTTCACCAGTCTAACGTGACCGGAGGCTCCGCGGAGCAGGAGAGTGTGAAGCTTGTTTTCACTTTTAATTTCCTGTGACAGTCGTCGTTTCACCAGAAACAGCAAAGGTGTGAGGATGTTGAATAAACCACTCAAAAATTATATTTAAGTGTTGATGGCGCTCATTAAGAAAGTCGCAAAACTGGTGCGATTAGAAGAAACAATGGAGAAAATCTAACTATTAATTTGGTTAATATGTTTGTATGATATATCAATTCACACATTCCTAATAATTTTCTTCACTAACTGATAGAGCTGAAACAATTAATCGATTATTAATCCATAACTAATTAATGCTCAACTATTTTGATAATCAATGAATCGGTTTGAAGCTTTTTTCATGATTAGAACAAGATTTCTGATTGTTTTAGCTGGTTTCTTTACTCCACATAACAAAGAAATCATTAAAACTGAATCATTTTGGTTTGTGGACAAAACAGAGACATTCGAGAACATCATCATTTCCAGGTTTGACCCAAACTAATAAAAGTTTTTTAACATTTTTCGACAGATTAATCTATGACGAAAATAATCCTTAGTGGCAGCTCTAGAAATTGACGTTGTTCAATAATATTTAGAGCAGGGGTCTCAAACTTAATTGACCTGAGGGCCTCATGAGCTTCAAGACGCATAAGATGGGCCAGTCAAGTTAGAAAACAACTCCTCAGTAGCAGTTAGCGAGATTAGCTACTGCCGCAACAGCATTTGTGACAATAGTTGACATTATTTCAAAATAAAGCCGTTTGTTTTGACTCATAATGATATGATTCTGAGTCTGATACCGCTGATTCAGAGGATGTGTTGATGATGATGCGACACAAACCTGTGGCAGTTGCACGGCCGCCTGTTGCTGCACTAACAGTGGACTCTCTATCATGGAGTCCAGCCTCTCTGAAGAGCTGCCGGTCAGTCCTCCCCAGTCCGTCTGACTGGGGGTGGTGCCCGCCGTCTCCGGAGAGGTCAGCGGCAGGTCGCTGGCGTAGCCCGATTCCAAGAGAGACGTCCTGTCCTGCGCTTGAGCTGGAGAGTCCAACCTAAATCCCTTCGCAGCCACAGCCGAGGACGACGGGGTTTCACCTGCGGACATTTTGGCTCTGCTCTTGTCCTCCTCGGAGAGTAGGACTTTGAGAACATTTCCCGTGACTGGAGACGGAGCCGGGGGTTCCTTGCGGACCTCCACCTCGCTGTCGCTTTGCCCCCTCCACACTGGAGAGCCGTAATCACTGGGGTACAACGTCCTGACCACGCAGAGTTTACCGTCCACCTCTCGAATGTGAACCACGTCTTTGCATTCCTTCTTCGACGACGTCTGCGCGACCCCCAACGTCTCTTCGTGTCCTCCCTTTGTCCGAACATGGACCTTTTCTTCTTTCTCTGCTCTCCTGTTGTCCTTTTTCTCCTTCTTCTGTCGGAGGATCCACGGTTTCTCCAGGACACCTTGGACTTTCTCTTTAACACGTAGGACCCTGCCTCCGCCCGGGGTGGTGCTGCCCATGGCTGGGCCTGTGTTGACTGGGGTGGTGGTGGTGGTTTGGCTGGGGATGCTGGAGACGTCTATGATTGCGCTGACAGTGTCCTCCTCCCCAGGAAGGCAGAAGACCCCTCTCCAGGCTGGGCTGGGTTTGGGGGACACTTCAAGTAATCTGTTGCCCAAAAGGCCTCCAACACCGGCACTGGAAGACCCCGGTGAGAGAGTATTGCTGTGCAGATACGTTTTGGTGTCAGGCACTGATACAAGAGTCCGAGCTCCTTTGCTAAAATCTAAATCTGCAGTTTCAACGGTGTCTTTTGCTTTCCCGTCTTCACTCTGTCCATCTCTGTCGCCAGGCTCACGGCCTCTTTGATGTTCATAATCCTCTTTTTCTTCTTCCGCTCTCCTGCTCTTCTTGCCCTTGTGTTTGCGTCTGAAACGGAGACGCTTCTTTGGTGAAAGTGGAGGCGCTCCACCGAGTTCCCCCTCCTGATGAGGCCGGACGCAACCCATGGAATTCCCCATGACTTCAACGAGGACAGAGAACAGTGAATATATGTATATAAAGATAAGCTGCAGCAAATACAGGCAGTTACTCCATCGCAGAGGCCAACTCCTTAGGTTTTCACATTATTTTCCCGTACATCCCTTGAAAAGAGTGACACTGAAGAGAAAAGATTGATGATTGAAGGACAGCTACTTCATCAATCTGACACCAGAGAGACATGTGAAGTCAGGACGAGCAGGTGGAGCGCTACTTTGCAAGACTCCATCTTAGATTCAATATCGTGAACAGGAATCCGAGTGGAACTAGCCATCACTAACATGACAACGGCAGCCGAGTGCTTCTCTTAGTCCGTTTCCTCAACCTCTGGAGACTCGCGGTCAAGGACATGAAGACACAGTTATGTCAGAGACAGAGGGAAGGGAAATATATTCGGTTGCAGCCATGGATGTAGGATTTATTACCAGGCTTGTGTCAGGTGAACTACAACCTGGAGTAAGATGATGTGTCAGGCAGGATGATGAGTGTGGGAGAAGAGGAAATTCACAGTGCAGTTCAGCCCATTAGTGATTTTCCAGCTCCTCTACACACACACACACACACACTCTCCAGGTGTCTGGGGGTGACATGACTGTGAAATTCTCGGTGTGTATGCACTGCAGGGAATCGTGAACGTGTCGGTGCAACCTTTCAAATATAATCAGCCAGTGAGGGAAAAACAAGTGCAACAGTTCAATTGTCCAAGTTTGGTTTCAGGTGAGGTTGTAATCCAGGATCTCTATCCACTGAGCTCATGAATTAGTGATGCCTGCTCCTGCTCCTGTAGTAATGTTATTGCAGTACAGGAGAGGAAGAGGGCCCCAGATCAGTAATGGAAGTCAACAGCAATCTGTGAGAATCCTTTCCTGCCGCCGTACTCGTAGTGGGAGAGGGTGGGGGAATTATTGGCGACGGCGTCGATATCCCCTCGTAGTAGCGGTGTCTCGTTCTGCCGAGGCAGCACAGAGTCCAGATTGGTTGTGGGTGTGCAGTCAGAGTCGGAGCCAAAATCTGACAGCTTGTTAAAAATACTCAATCAGAACATCGGCGTCCCAGCCCAGAGCTTCTCCTCACCTCCATCCCTCCCTCTCGATTTATTACTTACTCACTGAGCCGATGTCAGTCTGTCAGGTCTGCATCCGTCCCATTAAAGGACTGTTGCTGTCAAAATCTGCTCTCACGTTTGATTTCTCCAACTGAGAACTGGCAGCAAAGTTCACAGCCTTCCCGACGACCATCTGGAGCTGACACATGTCTGTGGAATCATATTATATGATACTATTATGACCAGAAAAGCTGGGGGGAAAAAGGCTGTGTGTCTTAGTAAGGGTGCTGGTCTAAATCTGGAGGCAAACAAATGCAGTCAGACTCAGCAGATGCTTCACGATCACGTGCTTCTTTCCCTGGATACCAGGGTTAAGACTCCCATCACCTTGTAGTCAAACTCCCAGAGGATGAGACCGAAGTGGGGATTGTTCCTCCAGTACTGTCCTATATTAGTCTGCTGTCAGTTCACAGTTAGTCCGACAGGCATTCTCCTCATCAGGTGGTGCAGTGCGACGGTGCAACAGACGACTAAATCCACAGTTTGCAAGAGGTCGGGGAGGGGAAATTCAGACTACGATCAGGTCAAAAACCAGGCAGACCCCAGGGCTTTTTCTCCTCGTCTCTTAATAGCTCCTCAAGACAACTAGATCCAATTAGGACGAGGCATCTGGTTCAGGATCCGGCGCTGGACTCTCAGGCAGAAAACAGACAGGTCCGCAGTTTGCTCTGCTAACGAGTCGACGAGATCCAGTTCACAGCAGCAGCCCTACTTCGCGTACTGTACTGTAGATCTGGAACAGAGCCAAAGGGACTCGGCGTCCAGTTAAAGGCGGTCCCGAACTCCAGGCAGCACAGCAGCGGTGGCGGTGGAGGTTAGCACAGGAGGGTCTGCGCTCCTTGTCCTTGTCTTCTTTTTAAAAATAAGCACAAAGACACACACACAGAGGGAGCAGAGGCTGTCTGGGCGTCTCCGGCTTCAAAAGGAAACCACGGCTCTGTCAGACGAGCTTGGCTGAATTGATCCGACCGAAGCGGTGCAGGGAGACGGAAGCGGCTCGTGTCCAGCTGAGAGCATGTGTGTGTGTGTTTGTGCCTCCGATCAGCTGTGGGAGCCTTTCTGCATACGTGTCCACGAGTGTGTGGGTTTTTCACGGCCTGCTTGATGAGGAGACGCCGGCAGCTCCGGTAAAAACCAGCAGCCAGGATTCGTCTCTGCCTCTGCTGCTTTCGCTCATCTGCTCTATCCCTCGCTCACAGACGCCGGCACAGAGAGAGAGAGAGAAAAGCTTTTATCTCCCAGCTGCTGCAGCTTCACACTCTCCTCAGCTCGATCTCTCACTCTCACAGTCCACCCCTCCCTCCTTGGCTCTCCTCCTCCTATCCCCTTCCTTGTTACTCCCCTCTCCTTCCTTCTCTCTCTCTCTTTCTCATTCTCCTGGCTGTTAGTGAGCAGTTCTCTAGCCCACAATACACACATGCACACACACTTGACCCAAAAGCTTCCGCGAATGACAGGCTGAAACAGGGGCGGCACAAAGACGAGAGAATGTGAATTGAAATCAGACTGTTGCACTGGCATCGCTCGGCAAACGGAAAATAAGAAACGCTTCAGCACTCGAAGCCGTTTATCTCCACGTCTTTCCCCTCCGATCTCCATCTGCAAATCACACTGTGGGTTATTAAGAGAGCCGGGGGGGGAAAGGGAGAGAAGATGGAAGAGAAGATTTGAAAGAAATGAAAGGAGGGGAACGGACGAAGCTAAAGAGGAGGAGGATATAGTCGTTTAAATACATTACACGCCGAGATTGCTAACCTTTCAATATTATTGGATGGACCAGGTCATTACAGGCAATGCTGTAAATCAATATGGACGACTGGGTTTTTTAATGGCTACATGGAATTTGCAAGGCATTTCAGTGTACCTGCTGAACAACAGTTTAATCCACCAGATTAACCATAGCATTCTCATTTTGTAGTAAACGCATGACACATGGATCATACATTCATATATATATATATATATATGTATATATAGTATATGTGTGTGTGTGTGTGTGTGTGATTGATTGATTGATTGATTGATTGATTTACTTTAATATCCCCAAAGAATATGTGTGTGTATATACATATATAACATATATAAATATACATATATGTGTATATAAATATATATATCTAGACAGTATAAATACAGTATATATATATACTGTATATATAATCAGTTTCTATGTGATAATCAATGTGTTATTGTCCCTGGGAAATTGCACAATAGAATCATTTGTTTGGAAATAAAAATAGATTACTAAACCAATAACTAAAATGTTAAAGATATCACAATATCAAGTTATACAACATAATAATAAGAAAGAATTGATCTTCATTACCTAGAGTCAGGCAGTGAACTTGGTACTTTTAAAAAGTTATAAAACAAAATACGTCTGTTCAACTGTGTTTCTAAGTTTTTGTAATTAAAAACAGTGTAAAGTACCAAAAAAAGGTACCAGAATTAGTATTAATGTAAATATGAATGGTACAAATCATAATTTCTGTCCACAGTACAATGACATTCTACATCTTTCATATTTCATTCCCCTCATGTCGTCTTTCTATAGGTGTCCAGCCACAATCACATGAGTATAAGAACATAACTCCAAAATCATGTGATCTTACACAACAGGCACAACATGACTCATACTACTTTGCATAAAACATAAAACACACAGGGCCCTAATGTATGTATATATGTATGTATGTATATATGGTGAAAAATTATTCTCATAGAGGCAGAAAACTAAATGGTGTTGAGCGGTGAAACGTGCACTAATCCATCGTCCTCTCATTAGCTGAAAGGCTCAGGAAGCAAAAACACACACACGCACACACACACCTTAAAAAACCAAGAATCAATGTGGGGGGAAAGGACTGGCTTCATGCCATCATATGCTGTGTTAATCACACTGATCCCAGCCTCACGATCATTCATGAGTTCTTTTTCTCTGATCCCTTCTTATTACAGCAGCCATTTTGTGAATAAATGTAAATCACAGAGAGAGTGATATTGATTTTAAAGTCAAAGTTTCCTCTGCTAAAATAACTGAAAATAGCTGGATTATGTTTCAGCTGTGACACCGTGAACCTCAACGTTCTTTCCTCACAAGGGTAATCTGAAAAAAAGGCCTAATTTAAGGTGTGTTCCGATCCACTGAGGTGAAAAGCCTGCTGTGCTACGTGTTTCTGCTTCAGTTCGCTCAATATTCCTCACAGAAATCACATCCTGTTCTCTGAATATAATCTGGAACCTGCAGAGGCAGAACAACTTAAAAACAACCAAACTCTAACTCTCATTTATCCTGACCACACGACTCGACGAGGAAACTGTTCATACAGTGTGGTTGAACGTCAGCTTGTGTCTACATTATTTAGGATTTTCTATGCATTTTAATGCTTTTTTGAGGCAGGATTTTAATTTTTTTTTTTTTACTTTTTTAAGCCTGTGAAAAATTGTCCCCATGGGGTTGATGTGATGGATTTTTATTGATAATATTTACAAAATAAGTCAATGAATGATCAATGAAAGTAAGAAATTCAACTGTTTCTGTATATGATCGACTCATTGATCATAGATGGATAAAAAAAAAAAAGATTCCTATCAAAGATCAGGAAGAACACAAGATGTCCATATTTTCTATTTTAATGTAGGACTACAACACTATTTATACCACAATCCTCTTGTTCTCCACTGTTACTTTATTCGTTTATTTGATTGTGTTTTCACGACTGAATCTATTGTGTTAATCTCACTGCATTGCGTGCATTATAATGACAATAAAGGCAGTTTGATTTCTACTTTTCCACAGATTGTTGTTTCGCTGAAGATGATAACAGCCTGTTGCTCTATGGTTTGAACAGAACAATATATCGTGACTAAATAAGTGGAGTAAAGCTACTGCATTGCTCCAGATATTGGAGCAAATGGGTTCCTTAATGATATTAAACGGTAAAAAGCCTTTAAAGCTCACAGGATAGATGGTGATAGATGTGCACCATGTCCTGAAGGCCTTGATCAGAACCTGTGAACAACACATAATCAGTGGTTCCACCTGCTGATTCAGCCTCCGAGCACAACAGCGACACGGTGAATAATCTGTCCACCAGCACGGAATCTAAGTCAGCCAGAGTTAGCAGTGACACACGCGGTTAATTAACCAATCACAGGAAGACACTGAGCATCAGGAGGAGAAGTGATGATGATGATGTCCAACAATCTGAGATAAATGGTGGCACCTAATGGCCTGGATGAGTCATTACAACAGATTGAAAGTGGAAAAAATGAAGACAAATAAGGATTCTGTTACCTGTCTGATTGTCTGGTTAATTCTGTATCCTTTATATAATTTCCTACTTTAATTAATTATATTAATATGTCATTTGCTTATTTTTAGGTTATTTTGTGGGGCAACCTTTAAAAAAACAAGGGAACTTGCTCTTTAAAGGTCCTTCACTGCTTTAATATTGATGATTTATGACATTCACATTGCAAGGCATGCAGTTTGAATTCCCCTTTGTGGAGAAAGTATAAAAGTATGATGTATGGACATGGGGAGGATGACCTTAAATCTGAGGTCAAAGCAATGGCTCACAGAAAAATTATTTTAAATTAAATAAGATCTTTTTGTCACTGTCCTGCATTAAAAAAATGGTTATTTACTTGATGCAGAACAAACGTGAAGAACATGTGATTAAAACAAATTCTGAGCCATTTGTTTCGATCTAAACGGCTGAAGGAGTCGTTTAATAACAACAGAGACAAAAGCTCATAGAGTAAGAAGATGATGTAGTGGTGATGAAGTGATGACTGACAACACAAATGACCCAAATAACAAATATATCCCACACATGGGAGAGCAGCTCCTATAATTAGCTGAGACGAGCCACTGAGTCACTCATCACAGAGACCTGTTTTATCAGAAATGACTCCTTCATTGTCAGGACACTTTTACAAATATACTATTAATAAGACTATTTCATTTTCTAATATTATTTGTGGAAATATTTGGCAACATTTCTTGTATGCAGCACTAAAATCCTTGACGTGTGTTTCACTTATTTGACTAAGAATAACAGTTATTTTGACACTTAATTAGTACTAAAATGAATGGCAGTCATTTTCTTTAATTGTATGTGTTAAAAAAAATAAAATTTAATGGGAGCTGTTTCTCAGTTTCTAAGCACATGTTAAGAATGTAAAGTCGACTGACACAAACTGTGAGATGTGAGAATCTGGGGATAAAAATAAAGCTAAATTAAACGTGTTGGTTGTCCTGTATGTGCTCACTAGAACATCCAGTAGCAGCCAAATGATGCTTCGAGAAAACAGCAGCTTCTATGTGTAAACGCACAGTAAATCGTCGAGTTGAACTTCAGAAAAAAACCAAAAAAAAAACTAATAAAGCCATGTTAACTTTCACTTTGAAACAAATCACCTTGAATTTTGAGGTTTTTCCCGCTACATAATTGGACTCTTGAGCTCAAGTGGCCTTTTTAGAAGAAATACTCAACTTAACAGCTATTTTATGAGCATAAATTACTCTTTCTATGACTTTAAAAGGGTATTTAATCAGAAATCGCTCACACACTTTATTTTGAAATGTTATTTCCATCTGAAATGCTAACGCACTGTATTTTGGGCTGTGTAATTATAGATATGTCACATGTCGCTGACACAGAGCTCTCACTGCAGCTCTAATGTAGAACTGTCATCATCTCTTGCACTTGGTGAACTCAGACTTTTGTGAGTCATCTCCCTCTTTCTTTCCACATTTATTCTTTTCTTAAATCCAGAATCCTGGAGTCACTTCTCGTCCTCATTTACCCCAAATAATTCCCCTCATTCTGTCCCCTTCATGTCCCTCTTTCTCTCTCTGCAACACCATGTTCTGCTGAGTCATGCACACTGAAAACAGTTGCCGTGGTGCCGTGCACCACTGTTTCCATAGCAACCACTTGGCAGCAGTGTCACCTTGTGGTGGGGGGGTCACCGCAGAGCAGAGTCTAAATGGCAAAAAGCGGCGACTACACAACAGTTTCACAGCAGCCGTTAACAACTACTACTTCTTCTTCTGTTAACTCAACCTGTCTGAGATAATCTCACAAATCCCAACAACAAGAGGAACAACACGGACATCTGCCGTTATGAGATGGATTTCAATCCATTAAAAATCCAGATTAAATCACAGCCATAATGATGATGTGGCTCATCATTACCCAATTATCACACAAACAATTAAAGGCTTGATTACACTGTGTGCTGAGCATGAGAAGAGGAGGAGAAGAAGAGCACAGACCTGGAAGTGGAGGATGATGGTCCAGATGAGACCTAACGTGAGTTTGGGGTTCCCGTCTGTGATGTCGTCGTTCCTGATGTTCACAAGTTTGACCTGAAGAAGCAACCAGATTATATTTCATTGTGGTTTAGATTCAAACAAAATACTACTAATTTACACATGTATTAGCCTTTGAAAACACACAAAACTAGTCTTCAAATGAGGTGCTGGGGGGGCGATGATGTGTCTCTTATTACTGAGAAGGTGATGTTATGGTTCCAAGCCCTTCTATATGCACCTGCACTAGGTCACATGACAAGCATTAGTAATGATATTATTACTACTACTACTACTAGGAATAACAATAAGAATAATAATGATCAACAGCATAATAATAATAATAGCTGAAACTAAAAAAAGCAGTAAGTATACTAGTGTATGTTTTCACATATAACTCAATAACTCAAACAATAAACAATACTTATATATTCTGTGCTTCATATAGTATAAGTATTTTTAAGAGTAATATATTGTACAGTTTACCTAACACACATATCAGAAGGACTATACGACACACAGAGCAGGAAATGTATACGGTCAATAATCCTCATCAAAATCCTGATTTAATCTGTTCACTAGGGGTATATATGACAATTTGTGTAGCTATGTCACAGAATTTCAAAATAAAAGTGCCTGTGTTGACATGGAATGATGCATTAATAATGATCCAGAATGAACCTATGACTAAAAACACATACATACATACACATACAGTATATGTCATTATCACTTGATTAAAAATCCGATTGCGTCTCTGGTTTAGACAGATGAAGTGAACCGAAGGAGTTGTTTGTGTGTCTGACGTCTCCGGGGGACATTTTGTAAAAAAAAACGATGGGAGTGATAGTGACAGGAAGGAGAAGGACGTGTCCTCAGTGAGAGACAGAGCTGCTGTCTCAGGTTAAACCAAGAGATACAGTGCAAGTAAGACGGGACGAGAGGGGACGATAAAAGTGGATTTATGATGCTGTTAAGGCCTTAAATGTGTGTGTGTATGTACAGTGTGTATATACCTGTCTCTGTTTGAGGAAGTTCAGTGCTATTTGGACATTCTGTAGTCGATGAAATCTCATCCTCCCCTTTTCTCTGGGCTGCAACAGAAACAGGAAGAAAAAGACAAAAAATCAAATGTGTGATCATTTCAGAGACTCGGACGGCAGCAGCCGCGTGAACAGACCAACTCCAGCAGTGCAAGTGAGGTCATGAAATGTTCCTGTGGGGGGCGCTGTCTTCAACAGATGCTGTTAAAGACATGCCTGCAGTGTGGGGGGACTCACACCATGCTGCTGGTTTAGCGTGGACAATGCAAACTTCACTTCATTCGAGAGTTTTCCGGCTAGAGCCGCTCTTCTTGGTCGTTTTCCTGACAGATTTACTATTTATTTACTCTACAGTATTGCTATGTAATCTATGGTAAATGCTCTGTTTCATGTGTCATCGTAAGCGTTCCTGTGATGTGGACAACTATGGACGAAATCGCTGTCTTTTGCTTCTTAGAAACAAGCCTTGAGGGTGTTTGGATCATGGATGGAGATAATTTCTGGATGAGAATCTGTGTCTTTTTAAAACACCGCTATGATATTGTATGTAAATGGAAACAGCAAACACACACACAAACACACACAAACCCAGCAGTAAAGAGAGCAAACAAGGATTCAACAAGGAGTGAGAGACTTTGATTTGATTGTAAATATCACACTATTGCAACTGTTTTGCACTTTTATCAGATAAATAATTCATCTAATATTGCAGAGAAAAGAAAAATATCCATTCAGAAAACACCTCTTCACAGCAAAGGGCCTTTTTGTTCCTGTTTCTTTCACATTCTCATTTTGTTCACAATTGGGCTAAAATCCAATAAATATTGAGCTAAAAATGAGCAGTAAATACATTTTATTTCTATTGTGCACAGCACATGCAAAGTCACAGTCGAGCACCGTTGAGTGAAAACATATCATTATTGTTTTGCATCCATTTGCTTATTTTCTTTCTTACATATTTAATCCCAATCTCTTAGACGGGAAGGTAATAATGACATTAAATGATAGCTAAAGCAGCGGCAAATGAGTTACGATGCTGTCACCCAACAGAAACCTTCACACACACTTGTATTGTTGTTCAGAACAGAAGTCAGTAACACAGCAGCAGCAGCAGTAACAGCAGCAGCATCACGCTCATCACATGCAGCCTCACAGCTCCACCTCCTGTGGGGCAGAGCGGGTGAAGCTGAGAGGTCAGAGGTCAGAGGTCAGAGGGTGAGAGAGTGAGGGATGGGGTAAGGGGGTTAGGGGGACAGTGCAGGTGATTCACACGTACTCCCTGAGCTCCTTCCTCCTCGTCATCCTCCCCTCTGAGCAAGATGAGAGGGGGGGCCCGCGAGGCGTACGCCCTTTTTGAAGGAGGGACGCTTTTCTGTTGCTACGGTAACAGAAAAGGAGGGGAGGGGGTTGACAAATAGACAGGGAACAGAAACAAGAACAGAAAAAAAGAGGATAAATGGTAGAAAAACTATAATCGAGAGGTTAAAACAAAAGAAAAAACGAATAACGGGGAAACGGATGAGACGTCCTTGGATTAGATTACAGCAGATTATATTTACGCTGCCTTTTTGTGGTGAGATTGTTTCATAAGCTACTATTTAACAGTCAACAATGAACCTTTTATATAAAAGATAGAGGTGGTTGGTAATATTTATCAATAAATTAAATTTATATCCTGATAGTTTTATCACCTGAAAGGACCGTCTTCAAGGCATTTTTGTATAGAATTTACTGCTGTGTGTGCACTGATTTGCCGCCTTCCTGTATCTGCATCAGTGAAATTACAGTAATAGCCACACATTGTCTTTGAAGTGTAACTTCTTAGCTTTCAGAAAGCGTTGGAATTTTTCAGATAGCACAAACTGTCGAGTAATTCATTCATGTAAAGAGTGTCGACTATGCGCTCTGTGCTAAAGGGTTAAGGTACTGCAAAAGGACGGCGTGTCCTCTGTCTGTGTTTGGCGACTCAAATCACAGTCAGTTGTCGGTCTGTGTTAGTTTACCTGTCGACATGTGTCTGCGTCACTTCAGGGCCACATCTGTCTGTCTGCATTAGGACTAAAACGGTTACATCACGATGCAGAGAAACGTTAATCCACTGGGGATCAGATGCTGCGGTTTGTGATTTAAACAGAAAAGTCTGTCTGTTTGTCTTGAGTGAAGGACGCATGTATATGACCAGGTGTGTGATGAGAGCAGAAGAGGAGGAGTTTACGATGGAGAAGAGTGTGATTATTGCTCTGTGTGTGTGTGTGAGGTAAAGTAAAAACAAAATCCATACCAGCGTGACTCCAGAGAGAACCTCCAGCAAGGAGATGAGGTTGTGTCCATCCCTCAGGTCTTCGTACAGGTCTGTGATATGTTTCCTCACCTGAGGAAAGGAGATAAGGAAGAGAAAACAGATATTTGAATTTCCCACTCTCTAGTCATTACTGTGTGGATTTTATACTAGTGACATCTGTCTGGTCCATTGTCTCACAGATGACAGGACAATGACAGGAGTGGACAGGACAGGGTCAGAGAGACCAGGCACCAGCTGTGGTCTGTTGCCATGACGCTGCATCCACAGCATGAGTGGGGTGTGGGGTGTGGGTGGATGCAGTCATGGTGACTCAGCAGATTTGGAGGGGACCTGGGATTTTAGCATCAGTGCACCTTTTTTTTTTTGATTACAGAAATTGATTTACACATTTTATTTTATGTTATTATTTACTATGACTACATGAAACTGTACCCATCAGTTGTTTGGACTAGTTTTAGAGATGCAGTGAATGTACAGAAGCATAAGAATGACCTCTATAATAGTTCCACCAACTAATACACACAATAAGTGTGAAGAGTCGTGCTCGAACCCTAAAAACACATGAAATCAGTATGTAGTTATAAAGTTATTTATTAACTCAATTAAATAAGAGAAAAAGTATATCCCCAAAAAAGTAAAATTATGGATGAAACGGTACATTTTTGTGCATAGAGAATCAAAAACATAGAAATAAACCTAATTAATTTGAATGCTTGTTGTAAAAATGTGGCTAATTTATGCACCTCTATTTAGTTCCTACTACAAATGTATTATTCACTATGTGAGAAAGTGAATAAAGTTCATGTAAACAAAGGAAAAAGTGAGGTTTTTGAAAACTGTGTTTCAAAAACAAAAAAGAGAAAAAGAAGAGGAAAAGAGGTGTCAGCTCTTTTATTGACACTACGTTTTGTGAAAGGAGCACATTGTGCCTCGTGAAGCAGCTGTGGACATAAACAAACACACACAGAGAGACTTTTCACTTTCTTTTTTTGTAAACAAAGCTGCTCACTGGTGTTTGTCAGTGGAAAGAGACGGAGGCTGGAGCTGCAGCTAAATGTCAAACTATGCCGACAAATAGGTGCAACAAAGTTGATGCCAGTGTCGTAATATAACAACGTATAAACACTAGAAGAAGAGTTGGTAATGGTTTGTATTTATATAGCTTTTCTAGTCTTGATGAACTGCTTTAAACTATACAATTCACCCATTCACATGCTTCAACATGGGGTTATGTATCTTGTTCAAGGACACGTGAAGACAAGCAGAGCCAGGAATTGAACCCACAACCTACCAGTTGAAAGACAACGCGTATATTTTATATCAGCAAATTACTTTTGATACTTAAGTCCAGTAAATGCCACATACTTTAAGACTTTAACTTCAGTAATATTATAAAAAAGTGACTTCAACTTCTATCAAAAGTCATTTTCTGGTCACATACTTTTAATCTACTTTTACTGAAGTATCCCTTTAAGCTTGTTTCATTAAAACTACATCCAAAGAAAACTAAAGTTTTGCTGCAGTCCTGGCCTCAGGACAAGAGGCTGCATTTCCATATTTCACCAAAAGAGGGCAACACAGTCACAGGAGTAAAAGTGAAAGAAAAGTGAAGAGGTGTTTCATCCTAAAACTTCATCTCCTGTGCTCTTGTTGATGTTTGGGGGCAGAAAGAGCCTCTGGAGGTTCAGTCCTGAGTCTAAAGACTATGTTTGGCTCAAAGCTGCAGCTGCAGAACTATAATCATCCTCTCACTGGTCCTTAATAACACTGTTTTACTGAGATTCTCTCGTCTGTGTCACACTCTCACTGTTCTTCTGCTGATGCTGCTGCCGACACAGCCGTTTTATTGACATCAGCTGTTCTTTTTTTAAAAAAGGAGCTGAGGAAACAAGCGTTAATTAGACGACGTATCAGACACTGACTGGAAATGATGATTCACGTTGGTTTAAATGCGTCTCTGCTTGTGAGTTTGTGTTTATTCCCGGCTCTGAGGAGGCTCTGTGTTTTTACTGGAGTGACCTCATCCTGAAAATATCCTTCATCTATTTACTATAAATTCATCCTGACACAGATGTGATCAATGATTATTTGAGAGAGATTAACAAGCCTCACTAATCATGAACTCTTCTACAGGATCTGTGCAGGAGTAAAGGTATGTCACTGTGAGCCGGCAGCTGGATCAGAGGCCACTGTTTATTTTGGCACATGTTTGCACTGTACACTACACACACAGACACACACACCTGTTAACACCCTGCACCTGAGCAGTCAGATACTGTACATACCAGAGCTGACCCACACGCACACACACACACACACACGCAGAGCAAACAGGAAAGAAGGCACAGTGATGTCATGGTGAAGGAAGCTCCGCTCCGGTCTCTTTTGTCTCCGTGTCTCTCTCTTTGTCTCAGGAGATTATTTTCTCTTCCGTCTTTCTTTCTCTTTAAACCCTGTCAACCTCTTCACCTCAGCTCTGCTCTGTGTGTGTGTGTGTGTGTGTTTGTTGATAAGTTTAACCAGAAGGGGTCAAAGGTCAACAGTAAAACAGCTACTTTACTACATTAAACACTGTTGGGAGACTTTATTGTGTTTCTGTCATTCACTGTGCAAAAAGAACAATTATTTTACTTTTAACCAGCTTTTATTTAAAACTACCCTATATAAAGATTAGTAATATATTACTTATCTTAAGTTATTATGCGTCATTATTATTATTATTATTATTATTATCAATAATAATAATATCTTTAACCCTTAATAAGTTCACAAGTTCAATTCCACATTTAACTGTCTGAACCTTTAATTTTTATTGTGTAATAAATAATAAAATGTGTATAATAACCATGCAAAATGCAACGATATTTGATTTAAAAAAATATTTAGGCTGGGCTGGAAAATGCAATAAAATTATTTATACAATTACTTTTGTGCGTTATAATACAACTAATGAATTATAACAGCTGTTTGTGACTTTTCTCTTCCCGATTTGGTCATTTTCCGTTATTTTCAATACATAAAATGTATAAAAATGCTCTTCACTATTGCCATGACAACATATAGCAAATACTCACGTTCTACACATTTGGAGAACAATATGTTTTTTGGTATGTTTTGCTGTATAAATAATATTTAATAATTATTGATGACCTAAAATAACTTAACTTTCTGTCAACTGGGTCGTGATATAAAGAGAAAACACACACACACAGTCTGCGACCTACATGAACAGCAGCTCGTACACAGTTCTGTCCACAGTGACCACAGCTGCTCCACAGTTATGGGGTCAGACGGTTTTCACTCCAGAGTCATGTGACAAGATGAATACCTGGCATTCTTGTCTCCGCACAAGTGTGTGTGTGTGACAGGCGGTGTGTGATGCATAATATACTGTATGTTATGGATGTACAGAGGCTTACTGTGTAAACAGAGGACATGTATGTGAACACGAGGAGTCGTCTGGACAACTGTGTCTGTGTTTTCAGTGGAGGAGCAGCTTTCTTAGCCATATATGATCCAATCATAAATAAGTGTTTTTTTTAGCAGTGACACGAACCTTGATGAGATGTTTGTTGACCCATTTTGTGAAGGTTTTCTTCTGCACCCTGTCCCGCTCATCTGAAGAGAAACAAACAGAGAAAAGAAGGAGAGGGAGGTTAATGACATCGTTTAAATCCTGGTACGGAGGAAACGTATAAGGATGAAATAGAGGAGAGAAACCGACAGTGATGACACTGTATTGATTATTCAATGACTAAATTAATTGTCAAGTATTTTCATAATCAATTTCTGATTTCTCAGCTTGTTTAATGTGAATATTTTAGGGTTTCTTTGCTCCATGTAACAAAGAAAACAAAACAAGACATTTGAAAACCAGGTGTGGGAAACTCAGATTCAACATTTTATGGACCAAACAAGTACTCCATTCATCGTGAAAGTAGTCGATTATGAAAGTACTCATTACTCGTAGCTCTGTGTATCACTTACAGGTAGTTTACATGACATTTATACTGAATTAGAGACTGTTTGTAGTGAACTGAACCCAACTCAAGATGACTTCTTTACAGTAACTGTACACGTTTCTTATGGTATGCAAACCAGTGTAAGACATCTGCTGGAAACACAAACACTAAGGAGGTTCTTGAACTTAGTGTTTTGGTTTGGTTTTTTAAACAACAGTAAGTTTTCCTTGACCATGTTAAGCAGTTTTGACGTGTATCTTCCTCAGAACTGTCTTATCAGCTGTTGTTATGGAGGCCACATAACATCAGGTGACAGTTCTGAGGAAGGTGGAAGAAAAACGTTCAATCAGTCGTAGACATAATGAACTCTCACAACATACTAACTAAGGAGGTTCTCAGAGTTCATGGTCAACGACAGATCCTGCTGATAAAAAGAAAAAAACACCCTTTTTGTCTTCAAACATGACCTGTCGTTAAGTCTGTTTTCCCTGTATGACATCACCTTGAGCACACTGAAGGTTTCCCCAGTGAAACTCACACACCAGTGCTTTGGTTTGGCTTTTCTCGCCTTCTGCATGTTTGTCATTTTTAATTCAACGCCTGCCTCCGTTTCCTGTTCAATGTTCAAACGTTATGACCTTTTTAAAGAGGTCATCTGTGTTTCTGCGTCTCTGAAACCTGGGAGTGAGGTGTGGATTTGCAGCCTGGCAGTGGCACCACCTCCTCCTCCTCCTCCTCCTCCTCCTCCTCCTCCTCCTCCTCCTCAGTGCCAGGAGCCCTCTCACTCCACTCACTCTGCAGCACGGGCCAGAGGAGTGAGGCAGCCGGGACGGGAATAGAGCCTGATGCTGTGCCACTACTGTGTTATCTTTCCCCCTCTACACCCAACACACACTGACGGAGCCTCTCTTCCTCTGCTCGTATCAGTCTGTCGGGGAGAAAACACAGACCCCATCCTCCTTTTCCCCTTTTCCCGCCATTCTGTAAAACATGTGATGCCATGTTGTATTTTTTACAATAGATTCTACAACGGCTAGCGCTTGTGTACTCTATAGATCTGTGGTCCTCAAACTGTGGTACGTGTACCACCAGGGGTATGCGAGCATCCTCTGGAAAATCAGAAATACTGGGTGCGTGATCGGAGTGGAGCTGAGGAATTTTGAGGAATAGTGCGAAGAAAATAAAACTAACAATAATTCGAGTCACCTTATCTCTCGCTTCATCGTAATCTACTCTCACTAAACCAGTGTGTGAAGTGTATGTGAGGAAGAGGAGGATGATGAGAGAATAAATCTGTCTCCTGTGAGAAGTCCGTAGCCGATTTTTCAGGTGGTTCTTGGTTTAAAAAGCACTGATCTAGAGCTTCAAATTGATTTTAAGATAATTTTATTCCATTTGTTTTAAGATCTTAAGGGACTTCAGCTTTTTCATTCATCATATTTCCTATTAATTAACCTTTTAGTCTTTCGATTATCCAAAAAATCAGCATAAAACCATCTATGGAACAGTGTTCCTTAAGACCTGGGAGCAGCAAAGAATATCATATACATAAGCAAGAGTGTTATATTATTTATTTGAAGATTATATAGTTAGGATCATTTTAATAATTACACCCTTCACTCTGCTTATAACTAAATTTGATTCCACTTAACAACGTTTATTACTAACTATTTTATCTACTTTCATGCTTTGGTTTACTCCCGTCTCCCCAAAAAAGCTGCAAAATAATAGAAATTCTGCATAAATATTTCTAACAGGTGTTTGCATTGTTCCAAACCCCAATATCATGTAGTTTCTTGTCTGTTAATGTTCACACATGTGCAGGTCAGGTGTCAGTATAGAACAGAACCCAGATAAGATAAAGTTGTTTCTCAAACTAAGACCTAAGAGCAAAGTGAGATTTTTCTTTCCCTCCAGATTCAGCTTCGGCCAATCAGAGAGCGCCTCATGCTGCAGGTGAGTACGACACTTGTTTATCTGCAGTCATGGTGAAGCCACGAGGGAGACACAGAGGGTATCACTTCCTCTTTGAAAATACTTGTTATCTCTCTCTTTCTCATACACACCCATGACTACACACACACACATTTCCACAGAGACACTAACTCAGGTCAACAGGTCAAATATATCACCTGGACACACTCCACATTAAATTGCAACAGAACACACACACACACACACACACACACACACACTCACACACACACACACACACTTAGAGAGCGTGAAACAGTGAGGAGTTTACACAGAGGCCGAGCCCCCGAGGCCCACAACCCATATTTCAACACTGGGTTGCAAAATAGTTTCACCACTGACACTGAAACTGAAACACACGCCTTTTCCTTAGTGCTTCAAGAAACCTGCCGGGGAGGCTGAGCTCGTTAGCCCAGAGGAAAGACACTCACACACACTCATGTAATCTGTGAGGGATTTATCACCGTAATCTAGGATGTAATGTTTTCTGTGAGACCACAAGAGGAGACGACGAGGTGTGTGTGTGTGTGTGTGTGTGTGTGTGTGTGTGTGTGTGTGTGTGTGTGTGTGTGTGTGTGTGACAGCCACAGAAAGACTCTCATTCATCTACAGACGAGGACACACACCCCTCTCCACGCTGTCCTAACACAACAATAACACACACACACACACACTCATGTGTCGCTCTTTGACCCCCTGATGCCAACAATGATTAATGGAGACCACATTTTGTGCGGCGGTCACCGGACAACACGTAAACAACGAGCGTGACCACAGACTGGAAGTGGACGGACATAGAAGCAGCAGCCAAATCTGCTGCTCACTTGATTTATAACGTCAGGGAACATTTTCCTCACTAGTTAATGGTCTAAATCACTAGTTTCAGCTCTGCCTCAATAAAAAATGATGCCAATTTTATAAATGATATTTCCATTTCGACAACAATGTACACTAAAGTGCTGCACATGTGAGTGGACACACACCAGTGTGATTGACAGCTGTTGACTTCCAATAGCAGCCCGGCTGCTGGTGACGTCTGTCAACTTCCACTTTCAAACTCTCACATGGCAGCAAGTCCACATCAGGACTGTGTCCACATGTCTCTGCACTCTGTGGACATTCTCTCTCTCTCACACACACACTGACACACACTGACCTGCACAGCACATGAGCGAGTACAGGTGAGCGTTGAGGTGACACTCGTCCCTGTAGTCGGGCCACATTGTCCACCTCCTCCCGTCTTCACCTCCTGTCTCCTGCTGCGATCACAACGTCATGCGTCTACTGTTGACGGTGCATAATCCAAGTCAGATAATTATAGAAGTGAAGCTGCTGCTGCTGTTGCCTCCACGTATCCAGAAGTGAACGTTGCAGAGTGAGTGAGTGAATGAGTGTGAGGGTTAAAAAAGAAGCCGGCAGGTACGTCCACGTCTGAGGAGTCTCTTCTTCTTCTTCTGTGTGTTCAGTGTCTGCTGTGATTCATTCGTTCCTCGGTCGCGGCCATGTCTTCTCTCTGTCCCTCACACTCTTTCCCTGTAGCTCTGTCTCACACACACACAAACACACACGTGTGTGTCAGAGTCAGAGGCAGCTCCTCCTACTTTCTGTCTAAAAACAGACAGCCCTCCCTCCCTCCTCCTCTTCTGTTTGCTCCCTCACCTCCACCGCCTCTGAGTCACCAGCCAGTGGCGCTGTCTCTCTGTTCTCAGGGTTTTCCAGGCCTCTGCAGAGCTGCAGCAACGTTTATCTCCCCTCTCTGATGAATTCAAGCATCCATCTGTGTCCTTTTTCAGTGCTCAAGTTGATGTAGGATGAAGTTTAAAGCAGTTTTTTCATCACAGAGCAGAAAGAAGAGGAAGTATTCTGATCAGATCCAGGTCATGTCCGTTTGTGATGATGCAATCCACTAGAGTCTTCTTCAGATGACGCAAAAGCACACACACACACACACACACACACACACACACACCCAAACGTTTCCACAAATAAAGTTTGATGTCATGCAAATATGTGCTTAGTTCTACTTGTTCAAGATGACAAAAACCAGGACGCAGCAGCAGCAGCAGCAGCAGGGACGTGTCCTGCTCTCATGTGTGTTTTCCTGAAGAGAAACTTCCGTCTCATGGAATCAGACGGACTTCAGCCTGGTGGACTCAAGTTAATTTAATACCGACGGGGGGAAAATACACTCAGCAGAGTCCTTCATTTTATTACTGTGTCCTCTGTGTCCTCTGTGTGTGATGGAGACGATGACAAAAAATCTCAGTCAGTGAAGAACAAATCACTCGTTTCCGTCTCACAGAAAAGCTTTGAAGACAAAGACCAGAGTTTCTGCTCCGTCATGCAAACAAAAACAGCAAACTTCGCAGAGTCAAACCATCCTGGGGAAGTCATGTGACCAGAAGTCCAGTCGGAGCAGCGGTTGTCATGGCAACAGCAGCTAGAATGTTGAAGCAGGTGTCACACAAACACCGGAGCTCCTCCTCTTCCTCTTCTCGTCGTCAGTTTCCTCCACGGCCGGCGTCGTCACTCCTTCGTTTTCCTCCTTCTTTCTCTCAGATCTTCTTCTTCTTTCCTCTCTTCTGTCTTTCCCACACCTCTCGTTTCTTCACTTTTCTAAACGGAGCATTTAGACGACACTAAAAATAGCAGACGGAGCTTACGGACAGTCTGTAACACCGGGCAGCAGCATGTGCTGCTAATCCCTCGCTCCCTCCTTCTTTCCTGTTATCATTGCTAATCTCCATCTCTCTCCTCCTCTTCTTCTGCCCAGTCTTCCGGTGTTCTGGTTTCCTCCTCGAGTGATTCAATTACAATTAAAAGTGGGTAGGATGCTTCTCTGTGTCTCCTCTTCTTCCCTCTGTTTCACTTTCTCTTTCTTTTTCAGTGTCAGGCTCCTAATCCCACGCTCTGGTGTCACTCGCAGCCTGGCACCAGCCTCCATCCCCTTTTTTTCTCTTTTCATTTCTTTCTTCCACTCCTTCAGCTTCTGATCCCATGTTTCTCTCACTGCTCTGATCACGGCATGACAAGATTTTGTTGTAGAGAAGGAGGACAAACCCAGAAAGACATGATCCAGCTGACCAGGAAGCTACAGGCAACCAGTTAATCAGATTAAAATCAGACTCAATCACACACCCGATGGATTAAATACAACAGACAACTGCATCAGATTAAAGTAGAGCGAAGGTTTCCGGCTGATCAAAAACACAACATCACACTCGCACTAAAACAGGTCAAACCCAAAGAGATTTAGTTCCTGAGCCACATCTAAAGATAGAGATGATATCAGAAATAAATTAGAGTCATTAGACACTGTGGAAGGTTTTAAATGCAGCTACAAACAAGCACCTAATATGTAGATAATCTGCTAAGCATTTAAATATTTAACTTCAGTGAACCAATAATGACAATGTTACAATAAGTGAACAATAAAAAATACTATAATTGATGCTTTTTAAAGTATTTTTTTAATCATCATCATCTTTAAAGATTTAATATTTCAGCAAATATGTTTGAATAATTATACTTCAATATGTTTTAAATAACTTCCATGAACGGATAAAAACAAATGCATAAAGAAAATGTGAGCGAAAAGCATTCTAAGTAGATTTTCACATCAGCAATGTGACTTTTACTGAGTAGAGACAAAAGGAGACAAAAACGATGAACGACGTGTGAAACGATATCAGGTAAAACCTGTTGAGAATCAGGTTTTTACAAAGGTGTTTAAGTGTGAACCATCAGCATTTACATGCTTTAACCACATCATGTACACACACATACACACACACACACACACTGTGCTTGGTCTACCACCGTGGCTCTGTTTCCTGTCACGACAAGAAATAAGGTCACACATTATAGCCACAAAAACACACACACACACGGCATGGAGGTTGCTCATAGAGACCAAGTCCAAACACAGAGTAAATATGAAAGTGTAAGAGTTTGGCATTTGAGTAAAATCCTGGTCTGAAAATCACTCACACTGTGAGAGTGTGACACATCTCTGAAAACACTGTAGAGTCGTTATGAAAGAGACACGCCCACTTTTGACTGTTTTAATCCACCGCAGGTAAATGAGCAGGAATTTTAATCTAAGGGGAAACAACCGAGTGTTTTTTTAAAAAAGCCCTGAAGAAAGCGACACCGACATAAAACACACACTGACGTAAAATATCACCTTGCACAAACGTAGCACATGTTTGTTATTACATTTGATATACTTTTATACATTTTACTCTAATATTTTATCACTTTTTAAAGACTACTGCAATCTTATATTCATCTACTTTGTGTTTTATCCCTTATATTTCATACTTGTACAGTTATATAGTGCTATATCACAAGAATGTCCTAGTTCATATGGAGATTTAGTGAACTCTACACTATAGAATTGGTGTGAATTGATATTTAAGACGTTTGTTTTGATTTTTTCCCACGTTTTGACCTGATCCGAGTTAGTCTTTATTGTTTTTTCTGCTCGATAGTCTGTGTTTTTAAACGTCTGTCTGTGTTACATCCACCGCTCCCTCGCGACCGATCAATCTCATTGATCTGCTCGCTCTGTTCAGTCCTGCCTGATATTTCTCTGCCTGTTGAATCACAGTCAGTGATGCTGATGTGTTAAAAGACACGTGTCCTGAACTCAACAGGAACATCTACACCCATGGTGACTAACGTGGAACAGCAGCAGCGACAGCTCCAGACATGAGGGTCAGAATAAAACATCATGTATATATCAAATCATAATAAACACAGTCACAGTTAGGAACTAGATATTTGTACGAGGGCGTAAATACATAGTAACGGTCACTAAAGCTTAATATAATACTTCATAAACGTGATGTTATGTGGCTGGACTGAGCAGCTTAGTGGACACACAGCAGCTCCTTCTTTACTGTATGAGAATTAAGTCATAAACACACACAAACAAATGTGTTTTTATAGCTTAGTGAGGACACATCACAGACATGATGTCTAACTCTCCTCCATGCTTCAAAGAAATGATTGAAAGATATGGTTTCCTGTTTATGTGGAGAAGAATTACTGTGTAGAAGATCTTTAGGAATTTAGAATTCCTAAAGATCTGAAGAGTCTTACATTTAAAATGAGTACATTCAATTTACAAATTGAGCAAAGTATTAAACATTTCATAAGTTTATGTATGTATATTATTTTATTTTTCATATATTTGGAATAAGTGTAATAAGTGTGTGTAATAAGACTTAACTTCTCATGGTAATTTATTGTTTTCCATCACCTCTACATATTCCACAATGCAGAGATTGACATAAAAGTCTTTATTTTAGTTGTTTGTACACATGTTGTTGTTTTGATCCTATTATTTATACTTAATCTAAACAAAGTGCCGATCCCTTACCTTAAAACCAGGCTTTAACCCTGAAAAAGCCCCAGAATGTACTCACAAAGACTGGTTTGTATGTTTTTGGACTTCACAAAGTATAAATACAAGTACACACACACACACACACAGTTTTGCAAAGCTATTCTTCTTAGGACGCTGCATTGACATCCACTCATTTTGGACAACCTGAACAAAGCATTATCTCTATCTTCAACCATGACCAGTGAACCACAACTCAAATCTTAGCTCTAAACCAAACTTTTGGTCTCCAAAATGAGGACGAGTACTGGTCCTGACAAGGTTTATGTTTATGCCAGAAAAGGTACTTAAGAAGTAACAAAGACAAAGACACACACACACTGTAGGGTTGAACGTACATGACTCAAAAGTCTGTGTAATCTAACACAGCGTCTCTCTACAAAGAGCCAAATATGGAAGATTCATCAGTGAGTCACAGCAGAGCCGAGGCAAATGAGATGCAACAATAGAGTCCTGAAACAGGACATGAAAATATATATATTAAAAAAACTACAGTAACAGGGGAGGAAACAGGAGAAAGCTTCATGCTCTTTACAGCAGATTTACATTCCGCTGAGACTCAGATTTGCAGAGGTTCACAGTAACTGTTGCACAAGCAGAAGAAGCTGATTTAAACACTAAATGCATGCAAAAAAACAATTAAAGTGTATATTGAAATAAATTACACCACAGAAAGGGGTGGAGTCTAAACAGGAAGTACGTGGAGCTACTGTCAGAAGAGATAGAGACACAGGAAAACGAGGAGGACGAATGCGTAGCTCATGTCGTCCTCCTCCAGCTCCTCAAACATCGTAGGGATTTTTACCTTCTTGAAAAGCGGGCGCGTGTCGTCGTTGGCGGCGACAGTAAAACCAAAACCCGGCTGCTGTCAGGAAGTGAAAAGTCACCACAAGGATGGGAGCGATAACTGCAGGGTCTGTCAGGATGTCCATCATCGTCCCATCAACAAAAAACAACATCAACGTTCTCAGCGTCCACCGAACAAGAAAATACAACGCTCAGATGAACGAGAGCAGCATCTCTGGTCTTCTTCTAACACAGAAAGACTGCAGCTCAAACTTCTGAGTCCTTCTCTCCATTCAGACGCCCTGCCTCTCTCTCTCTCTCTGACACTGCAACTGTGAATTCCATTCCCCTGAAACAAGCCACCAGACTGAAGCCGTTGCTCAGTTCACCGTTAGAAAACTGCTGAATTCAAAGAGTGTGTGTGTGGTTGTGTCACTCTCTCTCTCTCTCTCTGAAGGAAACCACAGGGGAGATACACACACATTCATCTTCCTGTGTGTGTGTGTGTGTTTCTAGATCTATGTATACATTAATGAACGGATAACTCATAACTCCACTTTTAAACAAAAACATTCTGCTTTCTCCTGAAGAACAGCTATAAACAACTACAATAACGATACCAAAAATATACATAATGAATATCTGCCCCTCTTTCACTGTACGTAGGTGCACAGTACACAAAACTTACATTTCTTTATACAACAAAAGAGAAGAAAAACTAAACTAAACATGGAAATATAACCGGAATGAGGCTAAATTATGTTATATTTGTTAAAGATATGAATTTTAATGACTTTAAAACATTGTAGTTCATTGTGTTTATGGAACAAATTGAGATTAGAAATAGACTAAAAACTTTCTCTTCGTTCAAATTCTTTCCGTAAATTGCTTGGAAGAAATTTCTTTTTGTGTGGACATTTCATCGAAATGATGAATTGTCCAGATTAATGCACGTCTTTCATTCTACAGACTGAATGGTGTAAAAATGACCATTCCCTCTGATATTGCAAATCATATCGCATTTGTTCAGCTCTGTGTGGGATTTCAAATGTCCCACCATACATGTATATAGTGTATAACCAAAACAATACCGTTTACAAACTGTAGGGGGAGTGCAGATCCTACTTTGTGTGACTTTAAAAATGACATCTGTGTTTCAAGGGTAAATAAATGATAAATATCCTAACATTATGTACATATATATGATATTATAAGGTATTTGTTTTGTGTGCACATGTCGACAGCAGATTGTGGATGTTGTGTTTGCCTCTGTTGCCATGAGAGAGCAACACATCCTGACTGAGATATTTATTCACAGCTATCTTTGAATGACGCAGGCTAAGGACAATTAAAGCAACGTGAGCGAGCGAGTGTGTGTGCAACTACTTTATATAAGTGTACTTTACTCACTTTCTCTGCAGCGTTGGGTTTCAAAGTGACATTGATACTGTTTTTAATTGAATTTGTGTTTTTATATGATGTATGTCCATGTTGTTATTACTTTTATTCCTCTTTTATGTGCGTGCGTGTGTTTCAGTTGATATCATACATGTATGTCTTTAGGACCCTTTCTCCGTCATAAACACTGACCTTGTCAGTGTGTGTGTGTGGCATGATTCAGCATTAGTCAGGCCAGTCTGGAAAGCAGGGGGTCTTCAAATTACTCTCACCTTGCAAAGAATCGTGTGTGTGTGTGTGTGTGTGTAGCCTTGGCAACCTCCAGACAAAAACACTACACAGCCACAGCCAATCAGCTGACATTTCACAGCAGTCATGGGGGGAGAAATACAATTATAAAAATATATCAGCGCCAAACTTCAGTTGCCGACCGTCATGACTCACGTTTTCATTTACACCATGATGCGCACATTTACAAATAATTCAATCAATATTTTAATGTACGTTGTAGCTGATCAAGTCCTTGTGTGTCTCTGTGGACATTCTGACACAACAGTGTTATTTAGTCATTTCCTGATCCTCATCTCTCTGCTGGGACTTTCTCCTACATTACCCAGAGTCCTCCCTGGCATAAGTGAGTGACCTCTGGAGGACTTTCCGTTTCTTTAAACTATATAAAGTATTAAAATGTCTTTGTGTGAGGACAGCAAATCAAATTATCCCTGGCATCAAATATTTTATCTCCTACATTTAATAATTTGAACATTTTAAACATGGATAAGAGAGGAGACAAACTCATCAATACAAGAGTGTGTTATAGTACCACCACTGTGGGGCAGAAGAGACCCACACATGTATGTGGGTGTGTCGAGTCATTCAACTACTTTTAGTAGTTTCCTTTAATTACTAATTATTAAATAACTAAAATTGTTTTACAAGATATTAATAATATATAACACTTTTTCAAGTGACTCAGTGAATCAGTCGTGTGTCTGTTACGTGTCTCAAGGTCAGGGTCAAGAGGTCAGGGGAATACTCACCACACACACACACACACACACACACACACACACACACACACACACACAGATACAACAAAGTGTGCGGGTTTGACGTCAGACTACAGTATGAGCTGACAACACAGGAGGGAAACTGAAGAAGAAGAAAGATGGAGGGATAAAAGGACAGAGGAGTGTGGGAAACTGCAGTGTTATTCATTAAAAATTCAGTGAAAGAAAATGCACTTCTCTATTCACTGCTGTTAAGTAAAAAAATTGGGGATAAAGTCCAGGTCAACTAAAAGAAGATAAGAAATCGCAACCTCACAATAGAAAATAAACGGTAAAAGTAGCTGTTGTTGTTTATCTGTGGCTTTAACTCATTATTGTCATTTTCTACAATGATTTCTCAGCGTTATCTATTTCAATTGCATTATTCACATTTATCTTTATCTCAGTTCACCAACATATCTGCCTCAAGCATACAAAAAACATGTATTTAATATATCAAAGCCTTCTGTGTTCCCGTTCAGGGTCATATTTCTTTTTTACCCCCATGCATAATCGTGAAAATGTGAATAAATAAAGGTTTACTGTTTGTTGCATTGACTGTTGAGTGAATAAGTCTTTTCAGAGTTCTATCAGAGACCCAAATACAGTCACACAGACTCACAACAGTGTCTGCTTTCACAATGCTAACATAATATGAACCATTAAAACTCAATACAAGAACCATAAAAGCAGTATACTGCCAGTATCAGCTCACGTCTCCCAGTCAGCATCATTTCCATAGATAACTGGACACCATCAAGGTCATAAAGGTGACTCACAAACGCTGCTGCTGCTGCTGTAAAGTGCAGGCCGTCACATCAGAATAAATAAATAAATATGTTCATGTGGAAGACGAGGAGCAGAAATAGCTGCTGTAATTTCATACACAACAGCAGCAGCTGTGTGTCTGCAGCGTCTACTGTAACAAACAAACGTTTCTGCAGTCGGTGACATGAACTACTGTTTCAGTATGTGGGAATAAGACTGTAGGACAAACTGACCTGGACGCTGTGCTCAGATATTATTCAGTATCAATAATCACTGCGATAAATGAATGAAAAAAAGTTGCCTTTTTCAGCTTTAACCCTCTTTTGACCATCATGATAATCAGGCCCAGCTGGATTTATTTTGATTTTATGGCTGTAGGGCAAATGGCTCATTTCCTGAATTTCAAAAATTCATTAAAATTATTTCTTATCAGGTTTGCAAATATTTTCAATGCATCCTTGTTCAGGGTGATGCCGACTATTATGATGGTGAATTTCAAGTCATTCCGAGATACTTTTTGTTTTTGAGAAGAAAGTCAGCTCAATGTTTTAGTGCATCAGGGCAAAAGGATCATTTTCGGAATTTCAAAAATTCATAAAAATTATTTCTTAAGAGGTTTGCAAATATTTTCAATGCATCCTTGTTCAGGGTGATGCTGACTATTGTGATGGTGAATTTCAAGTCATTCTGAGACAGGGATTAGGGCACTGAGAAGCTGACATCACAAATGCGAAATGACAAGAACATGGGAGCAAAGCTCTATTTCTCTACTTTCTTGACACAAACAGTCTAGGAGTTATGTAGAAATACGAAATACGTGAGCCAAATCCTGTGGGCGATGAGAGTAATGCTTGCAGAAGAGTTAATTAATGAGATGTTATGAATAAAATGTGACGTGAACGCGGCGCTGCAGCTACGTCAGGACGATGCAGCTGCAGCAGGAAACAGAAAAACAGGAAGAACAGACAGTTGGTGCTGATGAAAAGGAGGGGAGAGGATGAGCAGAGGGAAGAGGAGAAGGAGGAGGGTGAGGAAAAGGACACATCAGAGTGATGAATCCTCTGACCCCGAACTTCCACATCCTCGGAGCATTGTTTTATTGCCGTCTCCTTCCTCTCTCCCTATCCGTTTATTTCCTCTCACAGTCTGTTTTTTCACAGTCTCAACACTAAGCTCTGTTTCAGCACAAAAACGATAAATGATCAATGTGTGGTTATTGCAGCCATGCGAGAAAAATAAAAACTAAATAAAAACGTGACATTTTCACATTAAATCAAGACATTGTTCTTGATATAAAACGATATATGTAATATTCTGGCACAATAACGGTTCATTATCCTTTTCCTGGCACGACAGAGATCAGTTTTCATATAATCTATAAGTCATTATGAGGTAAAATGTTCTTCCCGACAAACCTGATGCCTCAATAATCGTTAAGCGACTGTGAGACAATAACAGACAATTTAACTCGCTGCTCTTATTATTATTGTGTGAGGAAAACATCTATTCTGAGCTGCACATGCTGTGACCATGACACTTCAACACTGACTGTCAGACACTGACGCTGTGCCCGCACAGCTGCGTGACCTCTGACCTCTCCACTGGATAAAACACTTCCTGTCTGGAAACATAAACCTGCAATTCTGGAGCTGCTCAGTGAGTGGAGCACCAGGCTGTGCAGTGAGCTGTGCAGTAAAAATTACAATCAGTTGATAAAAGAGACTGCAGAGGAAGTTAGAGCATCTTTGAAATGCATCCAAACATTAGGAGTCAAACTCGGTCTCGCTGCTGTACCACACTTCACAGTTAGGGGGCGATCTGGGTTTAGATACAGAGCAGAGGGACTCTCAGTTGTTCTCCACAGCTACAGATTTTGTTCCTATTTCAGCTGAAGAAAAAAAAAGTCAGAAACAGTTTGACTCCTGGTTCCACTTCAACTGTAAACTGAGGTTAATTGTGTCTGGACTCGAGTCTCCAACTGTCGACGAGTTATTAAAGACTCAGTGTGCACAATTAAGGAAACAAAGAAATGTAAACTATGTGATCATTAGTGGAAAAACAAGACTCTTTCAGTCTCTTTCAGTGTTCAAGCACCGTCTTTCTTACACAGACAAACCAAAACACCGTCTGCCAACCTGTGGCAAATAATTAAAGCCCAAACTGTAAAATATTTACACACTAAACACAAGTTTATCTTTCTCCAGACAAATGGAGTTGGTGTCATGATGAACTTTACATATTTTTTAGCTTAAAAATGTTTTCTTTTCTTTTAAAAACGGGCAAAAATACACATTTTAATACTTAAAAACAAAGAAACGTGTTTGTATTTTTTTTTTTTTAAAACACGTCAATCAATTATAACAAATGTGCAGATCCATTATAACTAATATCTTCCATGACTCTATCACCAAATCAGGCTGATAAACTAAACTAAACTAGTTTTCCTTTAAATGTTGTTCCTTCAGAAATACAGTATTATCAGGTTTCATCATACATGACCGGACATGTTTACTTCAGGAGACAAAAACGTGGCCACAAGTATTCAGACATGACACCAACATGTACAAATACCATTTTATAAATATAAATGTCTGTGTCCACTGTTTTCTACTGACGAGCTCTTCACTGCCAGTTTAAGTAAGTCATGTTTTGACAGGGGGAAACTGCACGGACCGTTACACCTGCTCTGAAGGGACGGACACAGACAGATGGACACGGACACACACACGGACACACACAGACAGTGATACCATGGGATGCCATTAAGAGATTAGAGGACAGAAGAGGAGGAGGAGGATGAAACAGGAGAGGACAGACGAGTGTGACCCTCAGATAAACTTAACAAGGATGGATTAAGTGGAGTTGACTTGAGGGAGTACACAACACACACACACACGTGAGGGCTGCTAGAGTCTTAATGTGGGGGTGAAGTGGTGAGATGTGGGAAGTTGACCCGTGTGGAGGGAGACTAAAGGTCAAGCTCAGAGTTGAAGTTTACTTCCTCTCTCCAACTGTGTCCTTTAAAGATATTTATATTCTTTAACATCATGGAAACTGTAGGCAAGTTTTCCATCAGAAAAAGTTGACAGAAAAACGCACAACTGTGCATTTTCTTTCACTTAATCTTTGGAAAGTCAGTTAAAAGGTAGAACAAGGAAGCACGCTAATTATGTAAAACTGAAATGCTATAATAGTGTTTTTAATTTACAGTGTACATGTACAAACAGAAATGGTCTATATCGCACAACGAGCAGCTGTTTGTCCAAAGACTTCCGTCGCAAAATCCACACAAGACCGACGCAGAAAAAGGCGGTTGTGTTTCTGCAATGCTGTCAATCAAAAACTGGCTCCACCTTTCAAACAGTTCCCCCAATCATCAGGCAGAAGCCCCGGCCTACGTAACCCGCCCACTGCTCCATTGACTCCCAGAGAAGCTGAGCTGCCGTGGAAGTGATGCGTTTGCCGCATTTGTCCAATCAGCGTCGAGCTCAACTCAAGTGGTTGTAATACGGAGGCTGCTACGGGAATAGGAAAATCACGTAAAACGAACCATAATCCGCGATAAACAGTGGATTCTGTACGACACATTCTAGTGGAAAATACAAAACAGTACATATTTAACGTCATTTTCGGAAGAAGCGGAGCTTCACTTGCCGTCTTAGAGCAAACGTCTGAAGGAACTTCATCTGAACTTCAGGAGTCAGAGTGAGCCACAGACTCATAATGCAGCCTCAGCAGTGGGAACAGAGCAGCCAGGATTTCTGCAGAGCAGGATTAAATTACTTTGCCCGAGAAAATGGGACACATTTTTTTTGGGCTTGCACATACCCCCCCCCCAAAAAAAAAAAAAAAAAACAACACACAAGCACTATAAAAACATCACAGAAAAGCCAGGTGACCTCTGTGACCTGTCCGTGTCACTTCCTGATTGTCACCATCAGGCTTGAAAACAGTGATGATGACCTCTGGAGCTTTAATAGGCCGGTCAGTGGCCTCCTCGGGTCAAAGGTCAACAATCATGTGTGTGTGTGTGTGTGTGAGAGAGCTTTTTCACCTCTCATCATTGGTCAAATCACTGCTCACACAACAACAAACACACAAAAACACTTGAGCAGGAGACACAGAGGAGGAAGAGGAGAAGAACCACAGAGGGGAAAATGGTGAGAACGAAGGGAGGAAGGGAGGGAAGAGTGCACTTTGGAAGAGAGCGACAGATTTATGACCCCGTGAGAAAAGAGAAGCTTCACCCAAACCCTTTTGGTTTCAGTGCTTTAGATAATGACAGGTTAATGAGCGGTAGACGGAAGCAAGGACAGAGTGACGCAATGAAAGAGGAACAAAAGGAGAAAAAGGACGATTAATGAGCGCGAGGGGAGAAGAAAAAATGTACTTTAACCGAGATAAATTGGTGTCAAGTGACCGGAAAACGCTGATTGATAAAAAGTGAGAGTGAGAGTTATTTACAACGGGGTTAAGAGGAGGCAGCAGTGCACAGTAACGAGGGTGAGACCAGGACAGACGGAGGACAACGTCCAAGAGGAACAAAAGAGGAGAAAGTGAGAGAGAAATAATGACAGACAATATAAGAAGAGTTTTAACCCAGTTAGCGCCTCAATGTAATGTTTATTTAACAATTTACCTGAAATGAACCCAATATTTCAAGTTCAGCTCACGTGCTAACAGCAGCTAACATAAATGGCAGAAATACTTCCTACTTAATACTTCCACAATTTTGAATCGATTCATAAACTTCAAAAAACAATTTTTTATTATTATTTATTTATTTCAATTTTGAAATGCCACATCAAACACCAGTTTGTGTTATTTGTGTACAGTTTATTTTTGAAACTTCTGGGAGAAAAAGGCAGCTAGCCTAAGCTTTTATTTATGCAAGTTATATTTTGTACAGTAAGTAAGTTTTTATTTGTTTTGAATGAATAAATGTTAACCTTTGTCTAAAGTTTGCCTTTGTGTGATTACATCATTGGAATCAGTTTATTTAAAAATCTAATTTTCTTATACAAATTCAATTGTTTTGATGCCATCATTTGCCTTAACACACTATGCATTGTATCAATTTTTGAATCGAGAATCGATTTTGAATCGAATCGTGAGGCACCCAAAGATTCACATCCCTATTAATAATTAATTTAACATTATTATTGATAATAATTCATATTATCGGGGTGTTTGTGAGAACCGAGGAAGAGGAGATGAGTGTTTTGAGGATGAAGAAGACGACGATGAAAAAAGACAAAACGTGAGAATGTGAAGAGTGTACACAAACACAGGGCAACACATAACCACGGTAACCAGGCTCTCCATTTTAACCCCAGCTGTTGTCGTTGCCATGGCGACCACTCCTCCGCCCCTGCACACACTCGCACACACACACACACACTGTCTCATCCTCTGTCCTTTCACGAAGACACTTGACCCGAGAATGTGAAAAAGCAGTAATTACGAGGCCGTCAGAGGCGTCTGCGCTGTCCCCCGTCGCCATGACGTCAAAGTTTACATTCAGTCTGGTCTCTCGCCGTTTTTATTTGGCTTCCTTGCTTTTAATTCGACCTGACATCATCGACGTGTCACGTGATCGTCTGTCCCCCGCAGGACTGAGCGATGTTTGTTTCACAAGACGGTGAAAACGCCACAATAAAAGAGGAAGTTTTCAGATGGAAAAACTAGAATAAAAGGCAGGATAATGATGTGGCTAAAATATGTAAATGACAGATATTTAGTAATATTAATATGAACTGTGTGATAGTATTGCGAAATAACCAAAATCAAAACATAAAAATCAACTATACTCTGAAAGATATGACTTCTTTCTTTGCCATTTTGACTTGAATTATGATTTTTATTGGAGAATAATGCATTTTTCAGCCCTTTTAGACACATAAGAAAAGGGATAGCGAAGTACTACTGAATCTATATAAGTAGTTATGACCTGAGAGAAAGTACATACCTAGGGAAATGCCCTATATATAAACGTATATTAATATAATAAACAAAAGTGTGCATGGTGCAGATCTTGCTTTATGAAAATATGAAGGAAAGCTATAAATAACCATCCTGGATCTGCAACCTCATCCCAAACTAAACCTAAATTTAACAATATCTTAATCTTCATTAAAATGTCACTAAAATCCATTAAAGTAGTTTTCCTGTAAGCGTACCAACTGACATGAGTGAATACTTCCCCCTTAGTCAAGGTAAAAATAAGAATTCATTACAGGACATCATATAAAAAAGTAAAGAAATATTGGTCTAGTCAGTGCAGAACTACTTATAAAGCAATTTGTCAATAAAAGTCCACAGGTTTGTGATCTAAATGAGGTCAATTTGTCCTCCCCTCTGATAAATCCTCCGTGAGCTGATGTCTTAATGGTTCTGTGGTTAAACTGTCCAGAGAATCTCTCGTTAAACGTGATAAAAAGCCTCCTCTAACAATAAAAAACTACTTCTCTTCACATTTTATAGATGTGAGAGTCGTGTGTCTGTGTGCATTTGTTATTGTAAGTGTGTGTGTGTGTGTGCGCACTGTTCACAGGCAGGTGTTAGTTTGCACGTAAAAAAGTCAGTTTCATTGTCACAGGAGCTGCTTGAGTAGATCACACACTTCATATTCTCACAGATCTGCTCAAATATCACACACTAATCATTTTAAATATGTCATTCAAATGAAATCGCAACCGCAAATTCAGGCAAAAATAATCGCAAATTAGATATTTAAGCAAAATTGTTCAGCCCTAATACATATAATATGAATTTGGACGGGCTTACTCGCATCTTCTTTGTTACACAATGATGTAACACAAAGACAGACAGCTTCCATTAAAACACAGACAGCAGCAGCTTATGCAAACTAACAGATTGAAGAACAACAAGGCCGATTCAGTCTGGGTCAATCCAGATAAAAAACCATATGTGGTGCAGAGAGAAAGAGAAAAGAAAGAAAACAACAATTGATAAGGCTGAAAGAAGAAAAAAGAGGAAGAGAGAGCACAGATACACACATAGTATATCACTTACATACAACCACAAACCACACAAACCCTCACACGTGTGTATGAACTTATGCTGTTAACACAAACACAAACAGGATGAAGTGAAATTCCTCCCTCTGCTCTGTTCCATTTCCAGCGTCAGAGACGCCCTTCAGCGTCACAGCACGAGTGGACAAGTTCAAAAAGTCCAAAAATAAACGTCTATGCTTCTCTGTTGGAAATAAACCTGAGGGGGTCAAAACAAACACGACATGCAGACGTGTTTGAGTTTCCTCCAGACGAGGCGACATCATTGGAGTTTTTAAGCTTTTCTCTTTCAAATCTGTCGCAGTGTGAAACATCACAGGTTTAAGGAGGAGATAACGCTACGTTTCCCACGGTGTTTCCCACCGTTTCAAGGAAGCTGTTCAAGGTGGAGCCTCGAGGACCTGATGGAGGTCAAAGGACGACAGGAAGTAACAGAAGACGGAGAGACACACACTCATCTAAGTGGAATTATCAAAGATACACTCTTTTTATGTTGTGTATTATTTATTTGTATCCATTTTTGCTAAAATTTGGTTTTCCTGTCAAAATGACACTGACCAATAATTCACAATTTTTATTTATTTATTTTTTAATTAAATTTAAATGTAAACGGAAGGGGAAACCTTTGTCCATACACAAATCTGTATTTTTGCACATTTTCTGAAAGCTAACATAAACAAAGGAAACAGATTATGTTATGTTTTTATGTTATATGCAACAAAAATGTGATAAAATGTTGCTAATTCATGAAATATGACTTAGGATAGTTTTGGGGTCAGCATGTTTTTAAGTGGAAAAATATAAAAAATGTCAATTATCCTCTGAAATCCAGTGACTAATAGAGTATAATATCAAATCAAAAACATCATCTACTTATTTTTTTAACCTGACTAACTCCAAGCGATAAAATCAACTCAATAGAATCAAACCTTTAACATAAGGAGAAATGGTGGCACATTAAATTGTATGATACTTTTATAACCTATTTCCAAGCTATAAATAAAAACGCTTCTGTCCTCGTCGTACTTTGTGAAGTGAGAAAAATAGAAACTAGGAACTTTAAAAACAACTGCATCACACAAACTGGATGAAAAAAACAAACATCTTATATTTATTTTAATTAATTTAATGTCTTAAATCTTTAAATCTGTTCGGCCTTCAGAGCTTCAGCCGTCGTCATGGACGCAGGGTCCTCGCTCTGATTCACGCCGTCTAAAATAAACAGTCGTGGACTCGGCCTCTGGTTTCCTCATTAATCATTGACATGACAGAGTCAAAGTGAGTCTGTCTTATTAAACCCGACTCTGTCGCTGTACAGTAATCAGTCTAAATTTACCACCAAAATAAATGAACTAAATCACATTACTGTATTATCACACTCTGACACAGACAGACAAACTGAGAGAGACAAAGACACACACACACCTGCATGGATTCACACACTCAGGTCACACCGTGTGAACGCTGCATTAATGTGGAGCTGTAATTACACTCTCACAGCCATGAGTCATCACACATCAGTGATGATAAAAGCATCAGTGTTCAGTGGACAAAAGGGCCTTTAACTGCACAGAGAGACACAGACGACTTAGTCTCAGCTGGAATCTCACAACTTATCACCTGAATGTGTTCAATACCAATTCACGAGTTCTCGATATCGATTCATGTACAGATATTTCCATACAGATTAACTTGATTATGGAAGAACGATTGCTGTAAATTGTACGAAATCGAACATTTTATCAAAATCGCAACGCAGCCTCCTGCACAATTATTTCTTAAAGCCAAAATGAGTGTCAAATTACCATTTTAGATGAAATATTGCCGTGATCTATAAACATCATATTCTCCAGACGGAGGAAAACATCATTTATAAATCACAGATCTGCACAAATATCACACAGTGAGAGAAATTACCATTTCCCTCTCATTTTGCAATAACAAAAATGGCCATTCAACACAAAATTAAACCAAAGCACCTGAAAAGTTATAACAATATGAAGCAAAAATGACTATGAAAGTGGTGTCAGAGCAGGAGTTGTAGAGACACCAGCAAACACTGAGCTAAAAGTCACAGGTGCCACAGTGGAGTGAAGCTGAAGCGCTGCAGTGACATTTTGACTGAATCACTGTTGTTCTCGACCTTTACGCTCTTCTGTCACAGCTCAGCTCAGAGGGGGATTTCTACGGCTTCCAATGGAAGTCAGAGGTGATGACAAAGGCTCGCTAAATAAAGACTGAGACTTCTCTCCTACTTCTGAAAAAGTTTCAACCGTCACACACAAAACACGTGAACTCACCATATGCACGGTGACTGTTCAAATTTCAAATTTAAAACGCAAAATCTGGTGTTTGTGCCCAACAACAGTGCTGTACACTATTTAAACATGCGTTAAACTGTAAATAACTGCCAGATATTTACAGTTATTCTGGAAAAGTGGGCAAAATCGCTCAACTCGCATGATATTTTCTGGCCCTTTTATGGTCAAAATGTTGAGGCTTAGATGTTAAAGGGTTAATAATGTCTATTTTTTAACTTAGTTACAAGGGCAATTAGATAAACCTGGAGATAATGATGGGAACACTCAGTTATAGTGATTTTTATTATATTCCTGTGACACATTTCAAGCAACTCATACATGTGACCTTTTGTGTCTGACTGTTTTATATATTTTAGGTGGACGAGGTTCTAACATGACCGGTAAAAATAATAATCAAATGACCAGGGGAGAGTCTGGGAGAAACAAAACTGTTTTATCAAGATGCGACAGAGCAGAGCTACTTCCTCCTTCAGCCTCCGTCATCGCCGTCTCCCTCAACATTATCTCTATTTTCCTCCAGTATCTGCGCCTCCTCTCCTGCTTTCACCTTGGCATTTTGTACCGCCTACACACACACACACACACACACACTAGACAAAAATAATTACACTGAAGAAAACATGCTCTGTCCTGTGTAATTACAGCCATGTCAGAGCAGAGAGGAGAGAGCTGCGGTTACAGAGTCATAATAGCTACAAAGATCATGTGTGTGTGTGTGTGTGTATAAGATCGAGAGTGTTGTGGTGATAATAAAAGTCACTTCCTTAAAGCCACATACTCTTAAATCACCTGCTGTGAGACGGTAAATTATGTTGATTTATCTTTGGACGCAGTCACAGAAGTATGTACCGAAAAATGCTACGAAATTAACTGTACATTTCATCCTCTGGGGGGCGCTACAGCCGTATCAAACTAAGATAATAATAAGACTATCAGGTTTGTGTAGAGCGCTGTAAGGTTTTAGCGCGAGCGAAGAAGTGACGAGGAGGCCGCGCCCAACACGTTCAATGCTGATAAACACGAGAGGGAGCTTATCACGGTCAACACATCTGTGACTGCTACTGGAAACTGAAAATGTCTCTGTGTGTGTGTGAGTGGACATCAGGGTGACCCACATGCTGCAGACATCATCAGAGACATCATACTACAGCAAATCACTTAATTCAAACAGAAATGCTACAAAAAATTGCTTTCAAAAAACAATTCCTTAACATTTAGTGATTATATTTTTGATCAGATAAGGTTGGTCTAAAAATGTTTGAGCTTTCATAATCTCAGCCCTTTAGTACATCCACTCATAAAACCCCTTCATTTGTTCACATAAGGAGACGGATACTTCCCTTTTTATATTACTAAGAAGAACATCAGTCATTCATGCTCAACTGGAAAAAAGGAGAAAACGCTATAAAAAGACATAATTAGCATGAGGCTACGTCCAATCAGACATGGAATTTAACAGCTTTGCACTCGAGTCACGTCTCCTGAAAGAAGAGCATAAAATTCCAGCAATTTGCTATAGTTTAAAGAATCATTTACTACATTATTTATGTGTATATATGTATATTTCTTTAGTATAAATCACTGAAGCTGCTTTATTGTCTTATTTAACATTATATGACTATGTTGATGAAGACCTGACACTAGTGAACGAGAACATTAGCTCTTCAGGTAAACGTTAATAGATTGTTATAAATCAAGCGAGGAAGGAATTAAGGTTAATTTTCTCACAGATTTAAATAAAGAGCGGTGGAGTCGCCTCCTGATGGCGTTCAAGAGAACACAGATTTAAAGGGGACATATTATACCCTATTTATCCAAGTTAACCTAGTTTCCTGGTGTCCACAGCAGTTCTATCACCCTGCCAAAACAGCCCTGTTCAGAATACTCGGTTTAGTAGTATCTCTTTAGGTCCACCTTTAAAAAAAAAAAAGTAAAACGAAACTTAAGGGACAGGAAATGACATCAGCCACAGAGGCTACTGGGAGCTAACAGTAGTTAGCATTTGGAACATTGCACTGGCACATTGCTGTCATATATAACATGTATCCACTGGACAGATAAATCCTCTGAGGCTGGAAGTTTGTGTAGAACTCTGTGCTGCACTGAAGAATAGAACTTTTCGCGGACTTCCGGTTTTCTTAAACTGTTGCCCTCGCCAGCCCTCTTGCGTGTTTACGGACAGTAAGTGGAGCTCCGTGAGACAACAATTCCAGGACTTTAGCGCATTGTGACGTCCCAGTGAGCACGGACGTCAACATTGCGTGTTACATATCCTGTTCTTAGACTGAGGAGGACCACAAAAACATGAGTGAGTCATATTTTTTCACAATTTGCAGACTGACAGGGCCTCCAGAATATGTCCACTTTAAAGAACGACCGCACTGGCTTCACTTTTTAGACTCGAAAGAGTCCAGTTAATAAAACATGATGGTGTTAGAGGTGGCGTCAGGTTTGACCTGTACCTGTTTCACTAAATCCTCCTCTGCACTAACCCTAAAGCATGAAAATAAACAGCCTGCAGACATAAAATGGAACCAGATCAACAGGCCTCCCTCCCTCTTTGAACATGTGACATGAAACAATGTAAATCCTCTGCTGGCTCATTAGGTAATCACATTTTGTTCTTTCAGCAACAATCACATCATATAATTATCTGTGTGAAAAGACACTTAGGTATGAAGGTATGAAGAGCATCTCTTACAACTTCACCATCACGCTGACACTACTTTGTGTTGTTATGGATTTGTTTTATTACACAAATAGTCAGAACATGGTGAAAATATTATGGATTTATGTAAAATATAACGGTGAGTTGCGGCCCGGCTGATTTCAGTTACTCTAACACATTGAGTTTGTTAGTCTGTTTAACCGAGAACGTCCGACATTTACGTCATAATCAATAAAAGAAGAGAACTTTAAAGAGAGTCTTGACTTTGAAATGGCTTGGCCTCACATTAGTTATGTCCAACCACAAACATAAGAACCACAGAAAGTCTGTCTCCAGATCAAAAGCCTCTGATCTCAACGCTCTCAAACGCTGACTTGGATATTTTTTCATTTATTTCTGGATATTTTGGGAACATTAACTCAAAGCTCCACAGTCTGGTTAAAACATTAGCAGTAAGTGAAGAACTTTGGTCAAGATCATTGTTATTTTTTCCCTCCTCATCATCATATATAAATTAGTAATGATTAAATATGGAGCAACCACACAAACCGCAGAGTGAGTTCAGCTCCTGACAGCAGTTTCATATCTATTTATTCTGATGTAGACGCTTTATTTATTCCTCTATTTTCATCTCTTATCAGACACCGTGGTTTCCAGGACCACATGGCTGCTGTGAGATGTTGTAGTGGGTAGTGTGTGTGTGTGGGTGGGTGAAGGAACCGTGTGTAATATTTCAGGATCTTTCAGGAAAATGTGAGTAAACACACATTTGCATGGGTGTTTGCTTTTGGTTTGTTGGGATTTCCCATTTTTGGTTGTTTGTTTTCCTTTTACAAACTCACCCCCCCCTTCTCTACTTTAAATTCATAATTTAAATGTGGATTAAAATGCCTGTGGGGAACAAACACCCACATATGATTAACCCTAACCTTAAACCTAGAGACACAATGCATTCCCTTATCCTAAAACAAGTAACCAGTTCCTAAGAAACAAGGTTCTGCTTCATTAGGACCAGGTTCTGGTCCTCCATAAGGACTACTGGTGCTGACAAGGTCACACACACAGGCTTCATCTACCTGCTGTCCTCGACTTGAACTTCCCATGTGCTCATCAACCATCTGTCCTCATCCTGTCTTACAGCTGGACCCGGCGTCCAAACAAAGTGATCATTTGACACAACTCATACACTAACCTGATGTCTCCAACATTGTCCTAACAATGTCCCCCTCCCTGGAAACACACACACACACACACCAGCACCTCCGTCTCATTGAGGTCATTCTCACAGCGTGACACCACTTCACTCTAAAAACCTTTGAAGGAAAATAAGTGTTTCAGATAATCTGCACATTCATCCCCTCAATCCAAGTTAATTTAATTCACAAACGACTCTAAACTCATGACTGTGTGTGCAGCAGGAAAAAAAGTCACAGCGGCACCAACGACAGCAACAGCAACATGTATGGGGGTTAATGTTGGGTTTTTAGAGCCACGTCAAAAACCAATCATATGACTGGATTATTATGAGGCGACTGCTGTGAACTCCTGAAACAAAGTCCTGCTGTGTGTGAGCGGTCATTATGAGCCAGGGTTTGGTCCACAAACACCTTCAAGACTCAAGACGCCTTCATCATGACAGCATGCAGCAGTGAAATATGCTCTTATTATATGTATGCATCTTTTGCGATGCGTATATTACACATTTATTTAACTATTTCCAATATGACACACAGCCTGACTACTGAGTATAATGTTTCTCATAGGCAGATTATTTTCTATCTCGTTCCATATTTCTGTCAAACTATGAGAGAAAACAATACGTCATGGTTATGATTCACAGCTTGGCGTTGCCAAAGCGACTAAAATCAACCTGTGTTTCACAGGAAACGTGTAAATAGTGAGAAAACAATCACGTTGTCAAAGGCTGACTGACACTCACGACATCATCTTACTCATCAATCGGTGAATCATTGTCAGTGAGGAGCTAAAATGAACAGAAATGACTGTGTTCAAATAATCAACAGTGTTTGGCAGTAACCAGCACATTTTTGACTAATTATTGATATAAATTACTTAAAAGTGTGTTGTTCCTGCACTAGGACTGGGCAATACAACATTATTATATCTATATTGTGACTTTTCCTGCTTTTATAGGCTGTTATATTGATAATCAGGACATTTATTATATTGAATAAATAACTGAAATACACAAATATATAAACTGACTAAAAATATACATGGAATGGAGAAAATTATATTCAAAAGTGAAGGTATGATCTCAAATTAAAGGTTATATATATATATTTTAAGATCATCGACCAGCTTTATTCTGCTTTTTTCAAAGATTATGGACCCCTTGCTTGTGAGCCTCATGTGGAGGATAAAGCAGCAGAAGATGGACGGATGTTATTATTTTTCTTTTGGTCTGTAACAACGTAAATTTATTATGAAGTGAAACAGCTCTTAGTCCTTTGATCCTCAGTTCATGAACGTGAAAACGCGACCCTGCTGTTAACACGGAGGGCACTGATCTGCTCTGACACACAGATACAGGGAAAAGTCAAAGGTGGAGGAAGAGGAGGAGGGGGAAGAACTGAAGCACACGTATGTAAACAAGCCAAATAGGTAAAGAGAGAGAGAGAGAGTGAGAACCATTAGATAAGAATAGAAGCTGTCAGCCACTCCGCCTTAAACAAATCATGACCCAACTCAAACCCATTCATACGCCTTGTTCCGTCTCCGTCACGCAGCGATTGGTGGGACCATCATCAGTCTTCTGTGACAAACAGTGTCAGAATTAATGAAGGGCCAGGACGAGTGCACTTGGTCGTTTCTGAGCCCCACACTGAGGAGGTGGAGGAGGAAGAGTGGACACAGATGGTAGAGATACAGGGATCATGGGCGGTCAGACAAAAAGACGGTCAACTCTCTGCACAAACAACTCTACCCAAACTTTGAAATGACGGCATCCTCAAATAAAGCAAAAACACTGAGCTTGCTGTCACCATCATTAACCACTCCATTTCTTGTTGCAGCAAAAACACCTCATTTACAAAACCACGGCACTAAAATGCAACTCCTTTATAACAGTTTAAGTAGTCTATTTAGCTTCTGCGATATCCTTATCCCACGCCTCACATGTTTTTACTTACACCTACCAATTTTGGATTAGCGTAATCTAACCGAATTACATTTGTGATGGTGTCACCTGCTTTTAAAGTGGTTACACAGTTAAACCTCTGCTGTAATTTCAGAGGGGGGGTTAAATGAGGTTGTACTGTATAGTGGCAGCGTGGTGACATCTCCTGCTGTACGAAGCAAGGCCTCAGACTGAGCAGCTGCTGGAGGAAGAGACGGCTATGAGGAGTCTATTGTGCCACCACATAATGTCACCAAAACCACAAGTAGCAGCAGGTGTAGCCAAAACTACTCCACAGTATAAAAGAAGAGCAGAGGAGGATGAGGAGGATGAGGAGGATGAGGAGGATGAGGAGGGGAGGGAGGGGTTAGCATTTAAAGAAGAACTCAGCCGGGATTTTTCAGAAAGAGGGAAAAGAGAAAAGGTTTTGTTGTTGAACAGACGAGAGGTTTCGTTCACGTCCTTCAAGTCAGTCAAGTATCAAAGAGGGTGGGAGCTGTGCAGTGATACTGACTTGGCTGTACCGAGTGTTTCAATGTGGAGTTGATTCTAATTATCTTGTCACGTTATGTGACATATGAGAGGTTATAAACACAGTGTTACACTACGTATGTGTGCTAAAAACAAGACCAGAGATCATGGAAAAAAACACAGCTGTGCTTAGAAAAGAGATGTGATTAAAGGTCCAGTTTTAAGCAAGATTCAATGACATTGAATGGTGAGATGAAGTAGCTTGAGGATGGAGCTTTGAGTGGAGGAGTAGACTCCTCCACTCAAAGCTCTATTGGCGTCTTTTTATGATACAGTTGTGGCTCGGTACAGACACTTTCTTAGTACCTGATACTAAAATGTGAAGTCCACAGACTGCAGACACAGTGTCGTCAATGAAAGCGTCATGAGCACGATGTCCGACACGAGAATCAAACTGAACAATGCTGAACTGTAGATCAGTTAAAAAGACAGCAACACATCCTGAAACATGCTTTAATCTCAAACATTTAGCGCAGAAATGGCTAAAATCTCAATATTTAAAACCAGAGTCTGGTGTATTTAGTGACAATCACAACCCGTTCAGTTGTATTTCAGTTCAATGTGTCAGACGGAGTCTGTGCTCCAGATTATAGCGTACACTGTACACTGAAAACAAACTTCATTGAAAATATTAACACATAGAGTAAGTTTTCCAAACTTTCATGCAAGTTTTCCTAGGTATTTTTTGTCAAAAGTCCCATGAATTTAACCAAACGGCCATTTCACTTTATTTAAAATAAATAATCCCTGAAGGATTAGACTCCGTTTATGCTACGCTCAGCTAACTGCTGTGATAACAGCTGCTGAGGCGAAGCATCGCTGCTGTTGCTGCTGCTGTTCCGTCACCTGACACTTCAACAGAACCGGCCCAATGTTGTCTTTTCCTCTTTTGTGCGAGTTCACATCTGATTTGTGAGCCGCCGCCTCCTCAGATCGAGTGTCAACGATAACAAACAAAGACAGGGATCATGCCGTGTGGCAACATGACGCCACAACCTGAGCTAACATAAACAACCATGACTTAGCCTCTACGGCTAATTAGGAAGCTGAGAGGAAACAGGTAAATGGGTTCAGGGAGACAGTAGAGGACGTCAGCGCTGTTCACCGATATAAAAAGCAGCCGTTCAACCTTCTCCTGACCCGCATCTTATCTGTGAGGCTACACCACACAGGAGCTGTGTGTAAACACAGACAGACGCATGTACTGTGCTTAATGTAAGCCATATAGAGAAAAGTGACAGTCCAGAGGTCAATGACACAGCCATATTGAAGTCACAGTGTGATATTATTGCCATATTTAGGTCACAGTATATTACCTGCTTATTTATGTCACAGCATGATATTATTGCCATAGTTGAGTATGATATTATTGTCTTATTTAAGTCACAGTATGATATTATTGCCATATTTATGTCACAGTATGATATTATTGCCATATTTAAGTCACAGTATGATATTATTGCAATATTTAAATCACAGTATGATATTATCGCAATATTTAAATCACAGTATGGTATTATTGCCAACTTTAAGTCACAGTACAAGGTTATCGCCATATTTAAGTCACTGTACTATATCACAGTACGATATCGCTATATTTCAGGTGCAGTACGATATTATTGCCATATTAAAGTCACAGTCACGGTATGATATTATCGACATATTTAAGTCATAGTATGATATTGTGACTCCTGTCACAAGTCGAAGATTAGGGAAAACCAGAGTGTGAGAACTCTTAGAAAAAGTTGTGAGATTCAACTCGAGTGTTAAAGCCAACTGAGAGACTTAACCAAGAGATTAAACAGCACAACAAGGTCTACTTGACACAGTTCCAGCCTCCAACACAAAAACCTGAAAAGATCATTTCAACACATTCCACACACCTGTTGCACTGACGCACACAGGTATGACATGTGTTTACAGTCGAACCTGCTGATTCACCAGCGTCAGTGAGCAACCACCACGTGCAACGTGTCACAACACATGATATCACACCTCAAAACAGAGATAACAGGAGGAAGGTTCCTGGTCCCACTACAGAGCATTTAAAGCCCAGGACAGCAACAACAACAACAACAACAGCAAGTCCTAGCAAAGAGCCTAGATTTCAAGCACTAAAATAGGTTGAATAACTGGTGAGAAGGTGGGGAACAAACCTCTTTTCTCCTCTAGATCCTGGAGGAACTGTCTGTAAGAAGCCATGGAGCTCATCCTTCCCTCCCAGAGAGAAGAGGGCGCAGAGAAATGACGAGGTGAAGTCAAGTTAAGGTGAACGTGTTAAGAGTTAAAAGACGGAAAGGCGACAGAGGGAGGAGGGAGAGGGAGAGTCGGTCTGCGAGCGGCTCGTAGGATCCACGCTGTCAAAGAGGAGCCATCCTTAATCCAGCAGATAATCCCTCATCTCTTACTCGCGTCTTTTCTGTTGCGTCCCCCCGCGTTTAACTCAGAGCGCGTCAGCAGCCGTCTCAGACTGTGTGTGGCTCTGAGTGAGGCAGTCAGTGTGTTAACGCTGAAGCCGGATAGAGGAACTGGACTTTGACCACAGAGAGGCGGGTGATGTCACTTCCACAGCCAGAAAGCCATGTGTTTTACTTGTGTCTCCAGTGTGTGACTGAGTGACTGAATGAATGTGTAAGTGTGTGAGGAGGAAACTGAGGGGGGAAAAAAATAAGAAGGAGGAGGTGTGTCTTCATTACTTGGCTGTGTGTGTGTGGTATGCATGGCACTAGCTTATGTATGAATGTTTGACTGTCAGACATTTGTCATTCAAACCTGTTTCACACTGTCTCCTTTGTGTGCGTGTGTGTGTATGTGTGTGTGTGTGTGTGTGTGTGTGTGTGTGTGTGTGTGTGTGTGTGTGTGTGTGTGTGTGTGTGTGTGTGTGTGTGTGTGTGTGTGTGTGTGTGTGTGTGTGTGTGTGTGTGTGTGTGTACCAAAAAAACTTCTTAACCATGGGGAATGAAGACATTTTAGGAAAGTGAGGACATTTTTGAGTTGTCCTCAGATTCTGTCATCCATTAAAAGAGCTTTTTGGTGGGTTAAGACCTGGCTTTAGAATTGGGTTAGGTTAATGGTTAGGGGGCTAGTGAGTTAATTTTGTCTCAGAGTCCTCACTATGAATCCTGTGCAAATGTGCTTATATACACCTTTTTTACCTCTGACTTTAGGACTTTTCTGGCATAAACACCGACCTTGTCAGGACCAGTAGTCCTGGTCCAAATGAGGCAGAACCTAATTTCCCTAAACTGATTAGGTTAAGAGTCAAGATTTGAATTGTGGTTAAGGTTAAAGTTGGAGACAAGACTTTGTTTAGGCTGTTAAAATGAATGGAAGTGTCCTAAGAAGAATAGCTGTTTTCGGGGACATTTTAACACAACTTTAAAGTGCTTTTTCTTGGTAATGACCTGGTTTTAAGTTTAAGGGTAAAATTGGGTTCAAGTTAATGGTTAGATTAAGGTTAGCATATTAGGCTAGGGAGTGCATTATGTCTATTATATGTCCTCACAAAGATATAAAAACAAATGTGTGTGTGTGACTTTCAGCTGCTGCTGGATCAACATACTGGAGCAGATTACGGAGCCAGGAGAAGTCGCTCCTCTCGTTCTCCTATGTGACTGAACTCTGTTGCTCTCTCTGTAGTTTTAACAAACAAAGTTTCCTATGCTGTTCATATTTGAGGTCACAGAAATTCACTCTCCACTCGAGTTTGGTTCATCCACTAAACAAACGGTTGTTTACTACTACTGTGACGCTGAGTCATCCAGAGACTGAATCTGGCAAAGTGTCAGAACTAGTGACACTAGTGTAGATATAAAATGTCTTCACAGAAAGAATAACATCTTTATGCCAATGAAAACAAAATAATATTTCTGTTTAAAAAGTAACTTTAAACTAAGCCAATACAGATTACTATTCCAATAAACGTCCTATAATTTAAGATTGATTTTATGTCTGAGTGAAAGTTGAAGAAGAAGAAAGTTAATTGAGTTTTAAACTTCTGTAAATATAAACAGCTTGAAACTTTTGTTAAATGGTTATTGAAAATGACATTACCATTGTTTTGGATTTCACCTGAAATATAAGTTTGTGATCAGCTCTCAATACATTTTTAGTCATACTTTAATCTGATTTTCCCAATACTGCCTGGTGCCGTAAGGATACCTGGCACTTTAGCCTCTCCACATGCCCAAACGAAATAGAGTATATCTCTGCAATTACAGCATCACTATAGATTAAGGATTATTTTAGCATTTTAAAGTAAATATCACCTTTGAAAATATGCAGTACGAGCTTAAAAACTCAAGGAAATCATGTAAAAATATGAGGTTTTAGCAAAGAGATGCCTAGGAATTCTCCCCGGTATTGGGGGCGTCAGGGAAGAAGAGGTTAAATATGCTTTTTGAATGAAAATGAGAAAAATGGTGTAAAAATGACCACTCCCTGTGATATCGTGAATCTTATCGCAAGCACAACTCTCATGAGAATAATCACACTTAGATATTTATTCTAATATCAAGAAAGACAAAGTATAGAAGCAGTGGAAGAAATTGATGGACTTTGTTACCGACGAGGCAAACCAGCAGCAGTTTAACAACAAACAGGAGCTGGAGTCCACTCTATGAAAACACACAGAGCAGATAAAGAAGTCGGCCACTTCAAAGCTTCAACGCGCTCCATTCAATGACTCTTTAAAGTGGACAAATCCTGGTGAAAACTGTTCAGCGATCCTGAACGCTCCCCTGGGGACTGTTCTCTCTCTATCACATGACCCCCATCAACATCAAAGGCAGCCACACACACACTCACACACACACACACACACTCACAGACGTCGTTACACACCAGGCCAGAGAAGACTGTGCCTCTGTGTGACTGGTAACCATGGCGACAGGAGAGACTCTGATCACCTTTTAGACTCGTCTCCATGAGTTAAGATCAGAGGCCGAGGCCTGAGAACACACTGTAAACTTGTACTTTCATACAAACACACACCACTAACGTACCGGGAGATATTTGAACTGAGGGCATGAACAAACAGCATCTCACAAACGACAACAAAACCATAAGAACAGAAGCTAAATTTCCTACTGTACACGTGAATCTCAGCTGGTGTTTCTTTTTATAGACGTGCACAAAACAGAAACAACAGCAACAGCTGGGGAACAGATGTTTTCCATAAAAGCCATAAAAGACGACGAGGTTTGGCACCATTTGGATAAATATGCACAAGTTTCAGCAACAAACAGAGAACGTATAAACGGATGTATTTACCTTTAGTTGAAGGAAGTCAGCAGGAAGAGGAGCAGCAGCGACATGGAAGAGAGAGAGGAGAAAATCTGGTTAGATTTCAGCTTTTTAAAAAGAAAAGAATTCAAAACAACGCTAAATCTGCTATTTCATTAGCTGGATGACAACTGTCTGGCTCTACTGTAGAGGGAAACAAATATGACATTTTATTAATTCACTTGATTTACTTGACAACAGCAATGAGGAGCACATGATGGAAAAACACATGTCCAACATTCACACAAGCTCTGCTGAAGATATATCTCTGTCTGATATAGCCCATAACATGAACCACACTTCATATACTCGGTGTGTGATAAATCATAACAAACAAAGATTTTTCTGTCCTTTCTTTAAGCATTTTTCCATATTTTTGGTAACCCTAGAACTAGATATACTGTGTTATAGTTTTACACAAATAAGTGTAAAGATGTTATATATACTGGTGATTATATAGTGCAGTGCAAGATAAAACAAAACAAAACAGATAAACTAATATTGCAAACATAAAAACTATCACCGAATCAATTTATCGTCCAATTAAATCAGACTATTACAGCTTTAACTGGAACAAAATGTTAATTGATAGTGTTACTATCAATTAATAGTGATACTTAAAACTGATTTACTGCAAGCAATTTCCTATGACACCGATCATCATAATTATTATTATTAGGAAAATGCTGAAGGTAAATATGAAGCTGAGTGAGTTAGTGATGACATACAGACAGGATTAATCACACAGCAGCTTCCTGTCATGTATGTCTACTGTTGTTTGAATAGAAACAAACCGTACTAAGAAGGTCAAGGTCATACTCTGGGGTTTAAAACACCAACTGTAGCCTTCATGAGCAAAAACATTGAGGATGTTTTCATTATCAGTGGCAGCACAAGGTCTTTCACCACTTTTATCCACAAAAAAACACTTCTCATTTCTGACATATTTTGTGTTTCTGTCTAAATCTGGATGGACTTGCCAGACGTCCACACTCCTCCCTCCATGTGTTTGAGACGTGTATCATAGCAACACTGCAGAGGAGGAAGTGTGTGTGTGAGAGAAGAAGAGAAGGAGGAGATGAGTGAAGAAGAGCGTGATGTGAGCAGAGTGAGGGGGTGAAACAACTTTGGGCCTGTGATGACTGAGCAGAGTGTACAGAATCACACATGAGAAACAAAGGCTCATTCATCGGAGGGAAACGTAGAGATATAAACTCTGTCACGAGAGGAGAAGACTTCACTCTGCTCAGCATGTTTCCACGTACTGTTAGTTCACAGTTTAACTGAACATCCGTCTTTGTCCCAGCACATTAACACACTAACACGACAAGAAAATCAACTTATTGAACATTTACAGTTGACCAATTAAGTCATCGATAAACAACTTAAGCATTATAACCCCCGAAATCATCTATAAGTGACAAAATGCAGCCGATACTGTGTTTTCAAGCCCCTAGTCACTGAAATACATGTTTTCATAACTTAAATAACAAGTTAATGTAATAATACTTCATTTTTTAGTAGTAAAAAATAATGTAATACTCTTTTTTTTTAACATTACTTTCAGAAAAAGTACACAAATATTATAAAAAATAACACGATCACAACATGAAAAGACCCCAACTTAATGAATAACTACAAAAATCAATGATATTTTCAAAGAGAGGTAAACAAAACATCAATAATCCATTTTTTTTAACATAAATCCATACGTTTTTTCACTATAAAAATCAAATAAATGGTTCTAACATTTAACTCTGAATCTGTGATGTCAGTACACACAGTAGATGTCAGTGGAATTCCACAGAAACCCACAGACACAGAGCTCTGCTTTGTATGTTTGCCGCTGAAATCTTGGATTGTGTTCAAAACACTCACAAACACACACACAGACACACACACAGTGATAACCCAGACATCCACTACAGGCCTGGACACGTCCTCTCTCACACAGACCATCATGAGCTGCAGCCTGAGCAGCAAATATCACACATCACACATGAACGTCCTGTTTAACAAATAAAAGCATTTGTATTCGCTGCTGTGGTTTGTTTGACTTTCTTAAACAAATCTCAAACGTCAATGTCGGGGCCTCACATACGCTGAGAGCTGCCCAGAGCTTCTGAATAGAGAGCAAGAGGAAGTGGTTTCCCGTCTTTTTTTAAAATGCCACTTAATACCCTGACCGACTGCTCTGTCATCGCCGTGGATCGAAAATAACGACAATAAACAGAAGGAAAGAGAGGTGGAGAGGAAGTGAGAAAAAACACAATGACAACAAATAAAAGGAGAAGAAAAATCAGTGAAAGAAATAAAATTTACCAGGGGTTTGAAGGGAAATGTATCATTAAAACACCATTTATTTTGCGGTGTGGAGCCTCTTAGTATAAATAGATAGAATAGATAGACTATTCAGGAATAGATATCTGAGTCCTGATATCAGTACTGAAGAGCTACGATAAATACTTAAATACAGAAGCAGGAAGGACATGTTTGAAAATGATGATCATTCATGAAGACTTGACCTTTAGCACTCATTCAGCGAGTAATAAAGGAAGGAAATGTATTTCCCAGAGAAATAATTAAAGGGGAAGTAAGTAGTTTATAGTGACTAGTGATCTAGAGGAGAGGCTGAAATTTGCAACAAAGACCTGCTGCTCTGCTCACCCCCTCCCTTCCCTGAGCGCTACGGTATCCGCAGCTGGTCAAATGTCGTCCTCGTCAACGTCTTTCTCCGTGTCAGCAGATGAGGTTCGTGAGGTGAGGGAGAGGGCGAGTTACCGCGGCCGTAGCAGACGAAGCGGAGAGAGTGGAGGCGGGACTTCCGCTACAAGTAAAGAGATGCTTGATTTGTTCTCTCGCGTTTGTCCTTACAGGCTCCGGCAGAAACATGGCGTCTCGCTGCTAACAGTGGCAATGCGACCGCGGTCCGCGACCATGTTATTTTAAATGACTTTTTGAAACACTACGAAAATGAAACAAAGAATATTATACAGCGACTAGACAATGCAGGAGCACATAATATGTATACAAAAGTGGATTTTGGGTTATATAAACCCATAAATACTACATATTGTCCCTTTAACTGTGATCATGCCTTTGAACACACACACACATAGGGAGAAAGAGCCTGCACTGTCAGCTACAGTCCAGCTGAAAGCTCATTTCATTACTGACTGTAATTAATAAGCGCACATTAAAAGAGGCTGAAGAGGAACAAGGGAGGACGAGGACAAGCAGCAGGAGACGAGGATTACAGAGAGACACTGAGTGGAGACAGAAGAAGAAGAGGAAGAGATCGTATGACCGGAAGATCTAATCCCAGAGGTCAGACTATTGAGAAGGAAAAGCAGGAAAAGTGAAAACACACACACACACAGCATTCATGGTGAGGACTAATCCTTAACCTAAGCCTAACATAAACCTACTTCTAAAGCTTGACCCTAAAACTTGGTGATAACCCAGAAAAATCCACCCTTTTCTAAAATATCCTCACTTCAACAAAAGGGGTCTCAAACTCTGGTGCGGGGGCCAAATGAGCTACAAATATGGTGACGAGGGGCCAGTCAAGTGAAGACGAGTCCAACTGTGTGAGGGGAAAACAACTGTTCACTATAGGGTTTGGGCTATAGAAGCTTACAATCATATGATATGTCCAACATTTTTACATCATTTCAAAATAAAAGGTGCTTGTTTTGATCAGTAATGACGTATAATTTACAATAAAAACACTTACTTAACAAACTTAACACATATCAAGTCCAAATCTACCATCATGAATATTAGATCTTGATGACTTTTATTTTGGAGCTCCCACATTTTCCTCCCTCCATTTGTCTGATTTAATGATCTCTCGTTCATTAAGATGATATTTGACTCTGGAATGAGGACAGATGACACGCCCAGGACACAGAGAGTACCAACATCTGTCTCCTCAGCCATTTTCACTATTCCCGCAGAACAAATGCTGAGCATTTTTAGAACAGTTCCAGCAGATAAAGTTACCACAGAGAAATATTTGCCCGTATTTGGTCGGTGTGGATTCTCTGGCCCGTGGTCACGATAACGCCGTGAAGTGGAGTAAAGATCAGTGGAGTTAGAGAGCAACGTTAGCAGCTAATCATCACTCTGGAAAATGGAAAGTCCCTCTGCTGTTATTTATTTATTTACACTTATTTACAGTGTGTGTGAGAGACAGAAGGTGCTGCATTATTCACTTACAGTGAATCAGCAGATGTAATTTGTAACATGAAGAGTTCCATCAATGCTCTCGTCCTCACTCTGACATTACAGCTTCCACTACAGTGTAGAGGTGTCGACATGAGGAAATTAATCCAACATGTGCTGTTGGAGTCAATTTAAAATCCTAATTCAGTCTTTAAATGTGAATATTTCCTAGTTTCTTGCAGGATTTTGAGTCACTGGTTGCAGCTCGAAGTGGGAGGGACATTTAAAGGAAATAAAACAATGATCAACCTTAACTTAATCTTAATCACATGTCATCAAAGCATTGAAAGGAGATTATTTATAACCATCATGCTCCAGGTGAAAACATGATTATTAGTCTCAGATGTAGTTATTTATTAAAAATGCCAATCATCTCCTTTCAAACTCCGACAGCTGAAGTTATTTCACTTCAGGTCGTCGCCGACGCCCTGTAATGTGACAGCGATCAGTCATAACACGCCAAACATGCAAATAACCACGTCGTCGGGCTGCACCCAGCAGAGCAGACCCTCAGTCACACCCTAAAACCACACACACACAGCTGTGGGATCCATGACATGGCAGCAGCAGTGCGAGGGTGTCAGCACCACGGGGTCAACAGGGTCAGCAGCATGTGTGTGCACTCATTAAAAAAAGAAGAAACACATGCTGCCATTCTGACCGTTGGTAACATTAAACCTGCTGTTCTTTATCGGGGACGGTTTTAAAATTTCATTCTGATTCATCACTTCCTGAGTCTGGAGATTGTCTCGTTCTCTCTCAGTGTGAATCATCTCGACGAGAGTGGGCGGACTGAATTCTCTCAATCCTGATTCTCATTCATTGAAATACTAAAAAAAAAACTATTATAGGAGGATTTAACAAGACTTGTTTTCCCTTTTCTTAAATTTTTCAAAATTGTTTATTTTCATGTAGAAAGTCAAGGTCCATGGAAGCACCTTATATGGTTCCTTGTAAAAATTGAAAAATTGTATTGCGGCAACTAACGCTTATTTTCATAAACGATTCATCTGTGGATCACGATTAATCAGTTAATGGTTTGGTCCATAAAATGTCAGAAAATGCTAAAAAGCGTTGATCAGTGTTTGTCAAACCTGGAAATGATGATGTTCTCAAATGTCTTGTTTTGTCCACAAACCAAAATGATTCAGTTTTAATGATTTCATTGTTATGTGGCGTAAAGAAACCAGGAAATATTCACATTTAAGAAGCTGAAACGATCAGAAATCTTGTTTTAATCATGAAAAAGTATGTTACCGGAAACTCACCGGAAAAAGACATGCGTGACGTCATGTTTACGTGACTCCGTATTGTTAAAATTAGTCTCTAAAGTAACGCTAAACTTTAAAAACAGAGGCGCAGATACGCAGTACACAGGAACGCTGGTTATTTGTTGCACTGCTCTTTTCCTTTAATAAACAGACCACTCCAGTTCCACTGTAGGCACGCTAACGGCGCTAAACGAGCTAATGCAGGTAACGGAGCTAACTGGTAAACGGTGCCTGGACTCCGGTGTCGCGGCACGTAAACATGACGTCACACGCGTCTTTTTCCGGTCAGTCGTGCGTTAACCTAGTGTTCAGCACTAGAAAAAAAGCTTCAAACTGATTAATCGATTATCAAAATAGTGGACAATTAATTTAGTCATCGATTAATAATCGATTCAGCTCTAAAAAATTGTGCTATCGGAAGACGGTTTCTGAAAGCTGAGATGTTGCATGTCAAAGTGGATATTACGGTAATTTCACTCAAAAAAAGTCGGACATTTTGAGGCTTAGGTGTTCAAAATTGTTTCAAAATTTGAAAACAATCTTTAAATCGACTAACAGTCGTGAGGATGATGACTTCTGTCTGACTGTCTTCTCCCTTACATACAGGAAGCCATGGTCATGTTTTTTGACAAAGGTCAGAGAGGAGGTAAACTAGTACAGGGGAACTCCAGCAGACTGGGAGTGTCCCGAGGGAGACGCAGAGACAGGTGGACGACGACTGCAACAACTGGCAAACATATGGCTCACATACAGTACATACGTGCCACATTCAGCCCACTCCCTCTCCATCAATCATACCCTCTCCTTCTCATCCGTCAGCACGTCTTTATGTCCCCTCTATAGGTTCCCTTCATTCACTCCCGTGTCGCCGGGGACGTTTTGCTCAGTTGTTCGGTCGCTGGCTCGTTTCCAGGCGCGAGGAGGAATTTAGACTCGACGCACACCTGTTTAAAACGCTCCTGCTGTCGTCAATGGCGAGGAAGCTTCTCATCCACAGAGCAGTCGATCAGTGGATAATAACGGCCTTTATCACATTAGTGTGATATGAAAATTAGCATCTAAATCACAGGGATGATAGACAGAGACCGGTATAATATACTGTAGCTCTTATTCCACTGTCTTCAGCGAATGAACAGACGTTCAACACATGACTGATATCACAGTCTGAATGGTGGATATTCTAATGTCGTGCAGGAAAAGGTGCCAAAAGCTGCAGATTCCACAACTAGACTGTGTCACGTTTTTATTTCAGCCAATCAGAGCCAGAGCTGTTTTTTTTTTCTTTTTTTTTAAAGAGTCTTTTGATGAAGAAGTAAAAGCCGATTGTTTCTAATCCCACTGCAGACAAAAGCCAGCTGTAAGTATGTGTTAGTGGGTTTTTCTTTAATCTGTGGGAAAACAGAGCTCAACACTTTGTGGAAAATATCAAAGTCAGATATTACTGATGGAAACTGCAATTTAAATTAACATATTTACCATTAAATAAGTCAAGTTTCAGTTTGTTATTGCCGTGTTATAGATTTAAAACATGACGAAGCATTACAACATGATAATAGCGACAAAATATTGACTTTTATAATGTAGTAAAAGAATGCTGGTGTTACACTGTTAAGAATTGGTCTAAAATGCAGGACAACAAAAATATAAGCCTTTGTTTCAAAGTGTGGATTAGTAGAGCTTTATAGTACTTTTACATGTATAAAAAAAACAGCTAGAAAAAAGATAAAGTTGCTGATTTTGGAAGGATTTTTCACATCATGCAGGTTAAATTTCATGGGCACAGATAAAACATGACGACGAGAGAAAGAAAACAGTAACATCAGGTCACTCACTATTGTTCTTATACTTTCTACAGTATGTTATTGTATGCTTTAGGTCTATTAGGTCTTATGTTTGTTTTTCCAATATCCTTACGTTCATTCTCCGTCCAGCGTAGACACAGAGCGATATATACACTTTCAACTCTGCTCAGTATTAATGCAGCGTGTGTCACAGACAGGAAATTGTGCTCATATACAAAAGAACCTCAGGAAGCGTTTGGAAGCTTAGGTTTCAGGCGTTCGGGCTGCAGAGGGGGAATTTAAGTCCCCACGGAACGAGAAACACGACGACATTCCTGCCTGCGTAAGTTCATCTGAGAGAGTGAAAGCGAGGATACTGTGAACACTGACATGACAACGCAATTACTGCGTCACCGTGAAGCTGCGCGGCAGCCAAAATGTCATGAGCCAGAGTCGGGATTTTTTTAAGCCTCAGACAAAAACAAAGACGACTTCTGGAGGAGAGAGAGAGCCACGTCGTATAGGGCAGCAGAGAGGACGCACACAAAAATAGGCCTTTGTTCTAATTCTCCCTCAGTCCCTGTGCCCTTCCTGCTTCCCCGTACCTCCCTCCTGTCATACTGTACTGTCTCCATTTTCTCTCTCATGGTTGATTTATCCGTATTACATCATCTCAATTCTTCCCCCGCATGTTTCCTCCACGGACCACAGAGTTTATATACATTACAGGTTCAAACCATTAAAGGTAAATCAGCTGTGGTCAGGCTGCATTCCTTCACATCACTTTCTCCCTCTGTCAGCAGCAGCAGAAGCAGAAGCAGCTCCTCCTCCTCCTCTGTATGAATTCCAATGCTCAGGGGTTTTTACCAGGCAGATCAGAAAATCTGGCCAGGCTACAGCCACTGACTACAGATGCATATCACACACACACAGTGAGGGAAGGAAGAATAATCTGGTGGATTATCAAATGCCGAGTTTGCACTTAAGTATTTGTACGAGACTCACAGTTTGTAGTCACTGACAAGGTCAGGGATGAACAGTTAGTCAAAATTTTATTTTTTTAAAATCACAAAAAACCAATTTTCAAATCACAGGAGGCGCAATATGTGTCAAAATATCATTTTAGATGAATTATTGTCTGGATCTATCCGTCTTATTATACACTAATAAACTTATCACCAATGGTTATGATCGTCATTTCATTGATTTGAGTGTTTTCCTCTCATTTTAGCTTTTTAAATGTAAATATATCATGATTCTATTGCTTTTACTTGACAAAATATCTAGTTTAAAGCTATTTTAAGAAGTTTTTCCCATTTTCCTAACATTGTTTTTGTCCAATGAATGAATATATGAAATAATAAATGAAAGTGCCACCTATTAATCTGTCGACTATAATCCGAATAAAATCTGTCATGTGTTTTGTTTATTAAATAGTTGTTTGGTCATTTAAGTTTCACCAAACCAGAACATATTCATATCTAAATCTGAGAAAAACACCTCAATTAATTATCAAACTGGACAGTGACTGATTTAGTCAATAATTATTAATTGATTATAAACAAATTCTCCTGCATCCATATTCAGAATCTGCAACATAGACATTTGACTTGGAGTAGGACTAGAGATTATTAATCATTGACTAAACTAATGAAATGATTATATATTATACTTTTTTTTACTATACATTTTCTGGCTTCTTTGCTCCATAAATCAACATTTTCTGGACCAAACAACGAACTGATTAAACATGAAAATGAAGGCGAGATGAACTGATGATGAAAAGAATGTTAAGTTTCAGCCCTAAATGGAAAAATAATCAGATACTCAGACTTTGCTGCAGTGACTAAAGGGATTTGGGGAGATTTTCCACTGTTTAGCACAACAGAGGCCTATGAACAGGCAGTATTGACTGAATGTTCTTTTCCCAGGTTTCTGACAAGAGCTAAGTTTGCATGATGTAACACTAATGAAGCCGTTCTTACTCTGAAGAAAACTCTTAAAGCCAAGAGTCATTCAGACACAGAGTGGGACTGCAGAGTTTCCCACGGGGGTGAGAATGTATTTAGTGGCGCACACTCGGCATGCATTCAGCAGTCGATGTGTGGAGCCGGACTGGATTCATGTGTTTACTCAGGATTGCACTTAAATGCATCATTAACACGGAATGTTTGGCGTTTCATTCTCTCGCTTTTAGCCACTTTTCACCAGGTTCTTTCACCTTCATATTCACACACGAACTTCATCAAATGAAGCTCAACTTGTCACATGTCAAATCTCAACATAATCTCAATTTAATTACTCGTTTGATATGATTTTCATGATGCCACTATGACGTTTTTAAGCCTTCTGAATTTGACTTTCCTCAACACAAAAATAGATTGGTTTTGAAATTTAAGGGCGTATTTGTTATTCAAAGTATTTGTTTCAAATTTCCTGTTTTTTTCTCCAGGGGGCAAAAACACCGGAAGAGACAAACAGGGCAGAGATGGAGAAAGAGATTCTTCTGATCACCACTAGGGGGCTGAGTTCAGAGAGGGTGAGGGGAAAAAGATAAGAGAGATACAGTAAAGGCTGGAAAAGGAAGGAGGAAGAAGAAGATGAAGAGCTGTAGACCTGGCAAGAGAAGAGTGAGGAGAAGAAGGAGGGAAAGGGAAGATTAAAGGAGTGATAAAGTGAGAAGATGACAGATACGTGATGAGAGCGGCCTTGTCTCCTCTGTGTCAGACATAAAGATTTCATTCATTTGCTTCTGGAACAAACACCACCACTCTGTGCCGCCACCGCCCTCCTCCTCCTCTGTTCCTTTCTCTTGGCCTTTGTTGCTCTCACCTCCCCTCCTCCCTCATTCTCTCCCTCTCTAGACCCCTTGCTTCTACATCCCTATTGATGCAAACAAAGTGAAATTGCATGGTGGTGGTGGTGTTGATGGTGGTGCAGTGCTGTGATCTCGCTCTGCTCAAACCCACTTGGAGGAGGAGGAGGAGGAGGAGGAGGAGGGAGCAGAGCCAGAACCACACTGGAGCCAGACTGCGGACTGGTCCAGTGTCAGAGGGAGGAGAAAACAATGCAGCGATGAACCTCTGGAGACCACGGGAGGCTGTGAAGAGCTCATACTACGGTGACTTTTTATACAAAAATGTAATATCTGTTCAAAGTCGAGGAGGGAAAGTTCAAACCTGAACCTTAAAAACCTGTTCTAGTTCAAAAATATACAGCCTGAAAGTGCATCACACTGTCTGAAGTAAGTACCACATGGTCCAGTAGAGAGTGCAACAACATACACTGAATCCATCATAAAACTAGAAAAGCACTTGGAGAGCGCAGACCACCACCCTCCCACGGATCACACCCAAAATGTAATCACTTGTTCCAGGTCCCACTGCGGACATTTCCTGGAAATTTAGTCCAAATCAGTCCGTGACTTTTCGAGTTATGTTGCTAACAGAGAGACAAACATACAAACTCCAGCGAAAACGTATACCTCCTTGGCGGAGGTCAATTAGACGTCATGGTGTCATCATCACAAGTTAACTTCTTAACCTAGAGTTCTGCTGTGCAAAATGGAGGACGCAAGCAAATTAAACTGCCCTCCTGAGCAGAGAATCAAAGCATCTGAGGTGTTAGCTTAGCTGTTAGCTCCCCCCGAATGAAGCGGGCAAAAGAGGCATTACAAACAGGCAGTGCAATGAGTCATCAACCTCATGTGACAAATGGTACGTACCATTTACATTGTCCAGTGGACCGAGTGCCAATCCTAATCCTAATCCGCAAACGTATCACGGAAAAGCCGTTGTTAGCGATAGCAGCCGCTAAACACACGCCAGGTGACATTTTACACACAAACTTGTCATGTAGAAACATGTCCACAAACAAAAAAACGGAACATTAATAATTTGTGAAAGACTGACAGTAACAGTAGCAGTGTTTATACGAGTGGTGGCCATCTTGGAATCCTATGTTGGGTTACTGAGGTTGCTCCGACTTTTCCGAGTTGGAAATGTGGGCGGTGGGGAATTTCCAAATGTCTTCAAAAGGAAAAAAAATTCCACATGATATTTGGTCAAACTTGAATTTCGGAAACCGTGACAGCCCCACTGGCTCGTCTTTATGTCACAGTGACTATTTTCTCGATTCAGACTAAAGCGCGAGCCAGAATTCTGCTCATTCACCCCCGACAAGTGGAGGAGTCAAGTGGAGCGAGGATACTTCACTGTCAGCGGGAAAAACTTAAAAAGGACACAGAGACGCAGTAAAACTGCAGCAATTTGATAGACTTTAACATTTAGCACGAAAACTATGATTTACTGCTGTTGACATTTACAATTAGCCTGTTTCAAATTTACAAGCACACACACAGATCAAAGGTTAGACGTGGAGTTATCTGATGCCTGAAGTGACATCTGAAGAGATTTTTATCACACCGGTCTCCCCCATGGAGCCACGCCATTATAGCATAGGGGGGGGAAACATCATTATCTGAGGATTGAGCTCGAGGCAACAGAGCAGTGTGAAACTTTCTATGATTACAATGAAGAAAACAAGTTAAAAGTATAATTTCTGGTCGATTTAAGACTGTATTTCTGGTTAAATCATTATGGGAATAAAACTAAATCAGGATTTTATGAAATAAAGAAAGTTTTGCCTTCAGTGATCTGTAGGTGAGACGCTTCAGGACCACAAGAGTATCTTGAGCTAAATGTTGTTAGCCATTCTTATCAATACCAGCCAATAACAAAGCTCTACACAGTATTTTTTACCCACTAACGGTGTCGTAATCAGACAGAAGTAAAGTGTATTTTGTGAGGTTGGGCTAACTTTCTGAGTCGGAAATCTGACTTAAGGGAGCGTTCGACAGGTGAAACTTCTGACTATAAACTTGAAATTCCAAATCACGATAAAAACCGAAATGTACTATAAATCCTGGGGAAACTTTTTGAGAATCCCACCAAATGTCATCCAATCAGAAGCCAGAACAGAAACAAAGAAGGGACAGTAAGTGAACTTAGCCAAAAAACATGACATCAGCGACAGCAGATTTACCCATTAATGTACACATCAGAGATGTATCCATAAATGAAAAGTTACGATGAATGAACAATGACGTCACTTGTAATTTCCCGCACGTGTCGCTGTGGATGACAAACAGTTTGTGTGCCTGAAGCTACAGTTAATGTGAGGAAAACACAGTTTCCATGTCATGTAATCAGGCTGTAAAACAGGCTGCTCACATCCAACAAGTGTGGACAGACACTTAAGTTAACGCACTACACAAAAACACACGTGAGTGGGGTTTTCTTCATATTCAGATCCAGGTATGTCCTCTCTACAAAAGAAAGACATGTCTAATCTGCAGGGACATGCCGTAACTGGACCCCGTGATATCGCTGGATGTGCGAGTGCTGCTGCAGGCGGAAAAAGAAGTCGTGGCTGCAGTGTGTGTGTGTGTGGAAACTCAGCCACTTCCACAGTTGTGGAGTTTCTCTTGGTGCATTCTAACACAAGCTTCCATTGGACATTATTCATGGATTGGATTTTCTGAGCTGTCAGGGAAATGTTGAGCTACTACTAAGACTCTGTTTTCATTTAAAAATGCAGAAATTCTGCTCCACATACGCCCTGCCGTCCACACGAACCCAGGTTTTTAATGCAATGGAGTTGTTGGGATGACATCTGTGATTATTTGAATAATCTACAATCCAGCGCATGAGAACTAGGGGAAAATAATGCAGTGTGTTGAGCTAACGAAAGCAGCTAACAAGATGCATTCAAAGACCCTGGTAAATTGAATCCAGAAGTCTTTATAGTCATTATACAAAAGTACAAAGATATGCAGATATGTTCGTTTTAATAAATGCAATCATTGATAAAACATTCGTTTTGAATCTTTTTAACATTCTCACACTGACTGATAGACCGTTTATAGCTGAATAATCAACGACTCACAATGGCGCAAATCACCTGGCATATCACCCCCAGAGTTACCATGACAACTATACGTTTCACTTATTTGTATTTCCTGCCTGCTTAATGACGGGGTTTACAGGTTTTGATATCACAGTCAGTCTGTGGGCAGCTTGGCACGCAACTGTGGGTGAGGAAAAAACCCCTAATCGCGACAACCGTACAAATCTGACTCTGTTACCGAAACAGAAACCCCCATGGTTAAGAAAATGTTGCACAGTTCCTTGAACTCTATTTGAGTGCATTTGATGCCACTCATCTCGGGATGGACTGCATGTATGAATGAATAACCATTACGACACGCAAAGCACCCATTCAACCCACACAGTGACCTGATTTCAGAGATGTGCAGACACCCAGAAAAAGGGGGATGGTCTGTGCTAAACCGCAGTGCTAATTCAATATTCATAACTTTATTTTAAAAAAGGAGAAGAAGAAGAAGAAAGAGGTCGAGTGCCACCTGGCTTCTGATGAGAGAAAAGATTAGAAAAATTTTACCAAAGAAAATATGAAAATCAGATTTGGAAACAAATTAAATTCTGCTTTTTGATGATAATATAGAACGTGGTGGGTTTGGTTCAGTGTGCGTACAATCAAGAGGTCAAACTGAGGAAATGCATGAACTCTCCTCCTTCTATCTGCTTCATAAGATAGAAGGACACTTCTTCTATAAGGACACTTCTTTGTTCCACCTCCAAAGACAGATCTGTCTTGTAAGACTACACCTTTTCCTTCTGTCTTCTGTCTGTGAACACCATGAAAAATTAATCACTCAAGGACAACAGCGAGGCCAACTGCAGGTAAACTTGACGGCAGCAGGTGGCAGCAAAAACAAACCACACCCTGTCCTCACCTTTACACACCTTTACTTAAACATCATAAACTGCCTCTGAAAAAGCCAAGAGAAGCTGAAAGTTGTTTTATTTCCACCCCAACTATTGAAATATTCTGGACCTACACAGTCAGCTTTAAAATAAATAATATGATAAGTAATTTAGGGCTCACAGTTTGAATAAATAGGAATTATAACATAAGCAACAATCAATAGAATATTTATTGATTACTAAATGAATGGTCAACTATTCTTCTAATTTTAGTTCCCCGTACCCATGTTTTAGTGCTTTCATTGTTTTACTTTTTTACTACTGTGTTTCTACTTATCTGTGTTCTTATTTTATGTCTTTTAACTAATTTGAGAAGCACAAAGTTCCATATAAATGAAGATCATTACTATAGTGCATCAGGGCAGATGCATCTTTCTAACAGTGCAAGTTTTCCTCCTGTGCAAATGATGCCTTCAGTGGCTCAGGAGGAGAGGATAAAAAATGCAGAGTCAGCAGTTTGTTATGAATGACTTTGCTGGTGAGTGACAGCTGATAAAGCCGAGCTGCGGTTGCCGCGACGACAAAAAATGCTGCATCATTATATAATGTACAGCACCGTGAACGTTCCTGGAGTCAAAGAACAGAGAGGAAAGTGGGTCAAACGTTTCAGGAGGAAAGAACGGATGTGCGACGTGTGTTGTAAGGACGTAACGGTAAAAGACGGCAAAACTTGAAGATTGAAGTTTTCTACATAGGTGTATATTTAAGAATGCATCATGATAGTGTTTGTGTGATGACAAGGTTTTTCTGATTCAATCAACTCAAACGTTAACGTTTTACCTACTCATTTCTATTAATAGATGACAAAACATTGATAAAATTACCTATGAAGGCGAAATACACGATTCCTGTCTCGCTCCTTCACTGTTTCTGTCGACTGTGAAGTGATCTGCTGGACGACATAAACCTTAAAGTCTAAATGATAAACAGAAGCAGAAGCTCCCAGGAGAGCAATTTTGGTGCAGTGGTGGAGAAAGGATGAAGACTGTGGGGGTGCACAGCAGACCGGGTTTTTCTCCACGTTCAGGTGAAATTAAGAGTTATACACAGTGTTTTTAGGCATGCAAAAATAACTGCAACTTTTTTTTTCTGCACTGTATCACAGAATCAGAAAAACTTTTTTTTATCTTTCACTTCAAACGTCTCAAACTGCGTGCTTTGTAATGTCATGCCAGAAAAATAACAACACAAAACAAAACACTGCGTCCTCAGCGCCGTCTAAAACTGCCAAAGATAAAAGAGAAGATGAACTCAACATGTGAAAAGTATTCCAACTTTTTTGGGGGGGAAAGACAAACTCTTCTGTCTCTGTGGGAGCTTATCACACCATATTCCACCATGATATGAGAGTATATGTCAGAGAATTTCAAAACAAAGGGGTTGGTTCTCTTATGTAACAATATATTGTTCCGTATAATAACAAAGAATGTATAAATAACAAAAACAGAAAGAAACCTCTGCCTAGTAGGTTTTATTTTTCTAATAATATAAAACTTATTTATAACATTAGTTTTGGCTCAAAGATACACCATTCGCATGTATATAATATACATGTCATAAATAAAGCGTGTTCTATTTCTCACATTCCTGCTGCAGACACTTTGTGCTGCCAGTGCAAGAGCGGTAAAAGAAAAACAGTCTCAAACTTCCTCCCTCCATCACGTCTGTTATGTCAGGAATGTTCTCTAGCTTCTCTCATACCCTGCTTTGCTGTGTCACTGCTGCCCGACACACACACACACACACACACACACACACACACACACACACACACACACACACACACACACACACACACACACACACACACACACACACACACACACACACACACACACACACACACACACACACACACACACACACACACACACACACACACACACACACACACACAAACTTTTGCTTTTATAACTTAGTGAGGACATATAATTACCATAATGCATTACCTAGCCCCTTACCCGAACCCTAAAACCAGGTCTTAACCCTGAAAAAGCCCCCTAAAGTCATGACCAGACAAAATGTACTCATAAAAATAGGTTAGTACATTGTTTTGGACCTCACAAAGATATAAATACAAGTAAACACACATGCTTGTCTATAGTCTATAGTTGTAAGAACAGTCAATAAAGAACATTCCTTAACCCTTTAATTACAAGTAAGCGCCTTAACACTTACCTTAACCTGACACTTCGCTAAAAACCAACTATTAATCCTCAGAAAGTCTTTTAAAACTCATGTGAGGTCTGATAAAACGAGCCACACACATTCTTTCTCAGTGTGGACACTTTCTCTAACCCTCAACATAAACCTAACCCTAAATCTGAGCCTTAACTAAACCTAAGAACCAGGTATTAGCCCTGAAAAAGTCAAAATGTCCTCAATTTCTCAGACACACAAAGCACACACACACAAAGCACTCTTGCCATTCCGTAAATGTCAGGAAACATTTATGAAACCTAAACCTAAGTCTGACCCGAAAACCAAACTCCAAGTGCGTCCAATTATGGACACGATATCCTCAGACAGACAAAGACACCCTTGTTCTTCTGTAATTGTGAGGAGACACTCACTCATTTTGCTTAACCTGACAATGACCTTGTAGATTAAAACAATATTCGATAAGAATCTTTCACTTAGTGATACAAGGACCAAATTTGGCACAAATGATGTTCAAGTCGTTTCAAGATATTATTTTTTTTCTCCCACTGTCAAAGTGCACCAGATGTTTGACTATTATTATATATAGAACATTTCAAATCATACTTTTTTCTTTTAATAAAGTCACCTCAAAATCCCTCCCACTGTCAAAGTGCATCAGGGCAAATGGATAATTTCCTCAATTTAAAAAATTCATTCAAAATTAAAATGTTCTCACGCACAAGCAAAGACTTTCCACCTATACACTGTAAAACAAACCCTGGTTATAAGTGTTTACTTTGTTCAGAGAAAGTTACTCATCAAGCTCTAAAACACACACGCACGCACACACAACAGCCTTCAGCTAAAATGTAAAAACAGTGAAAACTTCAGGTCATGAAGTGACCCTCACCAACGTCTTTATCGTTTACTTAAATGTAAATGTTTTTAACTGGCTGTGCTTCAAGGACGCCAGGAACGAGATGTTTTTACCATCTGCTCTTCAACGTCACCAAAGAAGAACAGATGAACTCCATTTACACTGACTACACTGCTATTTTTTAATTTATGTGGTACTCCTTCAGTGAATAATCACACCCCGGGTGATTTTGTTATTATTTTTTGCAGAATTTTTACTCTTTCCATCACCAGGAGGCAGTTAGTTCTGACTCACTCACCGTTTCTCATTAAAGACCAAAGATCAGCAGTGACTTCAGCCCACAACGTGACAGTTAGACGTGATTCGTGACTCACCAACAATCACATGTGGAGTATTATCGTTAGTTATGAATCCAACAAAAACCATACTGGGGGGAAAATGTGACAGTTTAGAACATTATAAAAAATGTGATTTACTGGCTCGTGGGTCCTTGGTATCATCATCATCGCGATAAACAGACAACTATGCTGCGGTTTAAAGATTAAGGCTCATTAACGTCGTCTCGACATAACAAAAAAAAACATGACGTTAGCAGTCACTGCCCACACATTTCATCTGTACTCTCAAACCGCTGTAATACTTGCATAACTGTGGTAAACTGGATCGTTAGTGTTGACACAAACATGACTCGCCTGGGGCTAGTGCTAAAGCTAACAAACAGCCAACAACAGTGTGCACAACACATTAATATGCTCCAATACAGGTCAAAATCACAGGGTGGGATAAGAGAATGATCTAAATATATATCACATATAGTAAAAATGCAAATCAAAAATCAGCAATTGCATTTTAGCCGAGTCACAATGTGGGCGGCTTATTTCCTTTTTTCATGGCAGCAGAAGATTTGTTGCACAGTTACACAGAATGTCTTTGAAACGGCTTGAAAATTCCTGTAGGTGGCAAATGCATCAACACAAATGTGTTATTAACAGCTTTATAGTTGAAAAAGGTGTTTTAAAAAAGGACTGATAATGGTATCAGTAGACTCAAGGTTGTCATATTGGAAGTGATCCTACAATCCTCAACAGCAACTGTCAGGATAGAGGGAAAATCTCTACACACAACATTATACATTTTGTTTCCCCATCAGAAAATGTTGATGTGTGCAAAAGTGTCTGGCCTTTTGTCCTCCCCCACCCCCCTCACACCTCTAAGAGCTGTTCGCCATCACCCCCCACCCTGCCTCTACCCTATCCATCCATCCATCCATCCATCCCACCCTGTCCTGGAATGTTTTTGTCTGATTAAAACGCTTTGATTAAAAAAGGAAGAGTGGAAGAAGCCGGGTGAGGGGTGCGTCAGACGACGATGAGAGGGAGGGAGGGATGAGGATTATCAAAAGAGGGGTGACAGACGGGGAAATCCAGGAGACCTGCAAACATGGAGGGGAGGCCAGAAGAGCTGCACCCTCCTCCCTCCTTGTCTGGATGGTGGCATGTTTAAAAATGTCACAATAAACTGAAAACATCATAATATTTGATTTGTGTTTAATCAGCCTTTTAAAATCATGTAAATACAGATGTAGTTGTTTTGTTAAAGCAATTAAAAGAGAAAATTGGCGAACACTTTGATGTCAGATTCATCACTGGGGTTAAATTTGATGGAAGGTGTTAGAGGAAGAATCAAACACCAGCATACTAGGTCAGACACACACACACACACACCCGTTGACAGATGGAGCAGGTCAGAGTGGGACGTGTGGCACACACACACACTGACACAGTTAACTATCACACAAAATTCATGTCATTATAATCACAGGGTGCAGCAGGCAGAATGTATATGTGTTTGTGTGTGAGCATGTGGCTGCATGAAAATGAGGCAGTCAAGGTCAGGATTAATGTCACACACACACACACAGAGAGAGAGAGAGAGAGAGAGAGAGAGAGAGAAAGAGAGAGAAAGAGAGAGAGTGCACCAAAGTCAATAGCAATGACTGTAAATAAAGATGGAGGACACGTATTCACTTCCTGTATGTACCAACCAGACAAAGGCGCAGCCATGTTGTGCAGGTGACGTTATTTGGAGCGAAACGCTAAGACGCTGGCCAGCGGTGACTGGACACAAGAGCTGTGGTATCGAAGCCCCGTCCACTCAAAAATCTAACTTTTTATAAAAGGAAAGTAATTAATAGGATCAAAATAAGAGGCAACATGAGAAAAACAACATGTTCCTAAAATTCACAAGGCTTTCATACAACACTTTCTCCAGTCAGCTGTGTACTTTAACCAAATGTCTTCATCCATAACGCTCCATAAATGAGCCTCTTTATTCCAATATTAGAAGTCACACTCCTCTCTAACGCCTTCCAGTGTCCACACAACATCACACAGACCATAAAGCAGCCCTGAGGATCAAGATAATGCGCTCAGTATGTTGTACGGACTAAAAAAAACCTTCCACAGAGGAGTTGTAATGTGTGGAATGTATGAAGAATTGGATAAAAATCACATGATGAGTTCAAAGAAACAGGGATATCACACTGAAAGACATCCCATTTGGTCCCAAGTCTAATTCCACCAGAGGACTGGACCATTATCGTGATGAAGCTGGAATTATTCACGCCTCTCGGCCCCCAAAATCTTTGCCAGAAAGTATTGATCCAACACCACATCACGCCCTGGAGGAATAAGAGCTCATCTTTGACTTCACACTGTGAGACATCGACTCACACAGAATCAATACACTTGTAATCTGAGCCTAGTCAAGGAAATGAATAGGAAATAAATACGGTTTCCTCTAATGAGGTCAGTGTGCCTCGTGTTCTTAGGACTGATGAATAAAAGTGTGAATCACTTTCTGATGAATCCAATTTCATTTCAACAGTATTGATGCACCTGCTGAACGGCAGCTGGTCATTTCAATCCCATTGAGACACAAATGACAACACACACTCACTAATATTCATGGTCACACACACATACATACACTTCTGCCTGAAGGAGGGGAATTTTAGAGTTTCTTAATTAGCAGGAAATCTCGTTTTGAGCAGTAGCTGGAGGAGATTAACAGCATCTACTGATCCAGTACAAAGACAAAAGAGGGAGAAATGAGAGGTAAAAATGTGTGAAGAACCTGCCTCAACATCCTGCTTTGGATCCTGCTTTGGTTCGTGGAGATACAGTGGCAGCCAGGACTGCAGGAATGAGGGAAGTAAAAATAGGGAGTGAGCGAGAAAAGGAGGGAGTTTCATCATGAGAACGGTATGAAGGGGGTTTCATCAAGGACGGATAAAAATACGATGATGAATCTGGAATCTTAGGCCACACAGACAGGACAGCGGTGGGTCAAGACAAAGTCACACAACACTATTATTGCACTTATAATCTGGACTGTTCTGGCTACATTTGGCCGATAAATATGAAAAATACAAAGCAGAGTCTTATTAACAACTGTTACAGCTGCAGACGCAGAACCTTCAAACGTAAACAAATGTCCGTCACATTCAAACCATTCTCAAATTAGTTCACACACACAATGCAGATAAGACACCGTTAGCTCCAACACAGCTCCCTCTGTGTAAAGCGGTGTTTAGACGTCACGTTGCTGCGGCAACATTACCCACCCTGCAAACAGGAAGTGGTTGTTTTATATCAACAAAGACAGAGGCAACGGCAACACTTGTTCCAGTAAAGTGAGGCGAATGCAAACAGACTGGACACACAAAGAAGAGTCTACGAGAAAGTTTCAAAAGTGAACTCTACTTCTCTACTGTCTATGTTGGCTCCGCCCCTCCCCGCTCTGCTGCTGTATACACACACAAACGCTCCCTCAGTCAGGGGTTTTTGCTTGCGCAAACTTTATTATCTAGACTATATAATCTAATATAATCTAATCTAGACTAGATTATTGTATTTTATTTGTTTGAAAATACACTTTTTGTTTGCAATGATCGGCATATTGCTTGGCTACTGAGCTCAATGGACCAGAAGTAGTGACAAGCTTGGAGTCGCTGTCTGTCAAGAACTCGTTCCCCAAGTTTTCTCCGCCAACATCCGCCAATTATAATAATTGTAAATAATGTAATAATTAAAATAATTGTAAGTATCAAACATTTGTTCCAGACGGAGTTCCAGACGGACACCGAGCCAAGGTCAAATAAAATACAATATTTGCAATTCATATTTTCTATTCATAAAGACTAAACTCAGGCGGCATAAGAACATCGACGACAACAATAACAACAAAAATCACCAAAAGTTACGTACTGCAGCTTAAAATGAAGCCAAAACAGATTAGAAACAATGAACAAAGACTCAAAGAGTGATAAAGAAAGGGTCGTTTCCTCTTTAGGAGCCATGATTTAAGAGACCTAGTCAGAAACACATACATTTGTGGTTCTTGACTTCACCACTTTATTGCTCATCCTGCTGTAAAAAGAAGTCCCTGATGTTCTCTGAGGAGGTGAAAGAAGGAGGAGGAGGACATTAGTGCTACTGCTGACACAAAAAAAGCCAAGAAGCCCACAGAGGGATTTGATGGGATTTTAAACAGCACTGCAGGAAAAAAAGGGACTTAATATACTGCAACATGAGCGAGAGCGTGTTTGTAACTACGATCATTAAGCGACAATTATTATGCAGCTCAATTTACTCATTATTATATGAACAATGTGTGTAAAAGCAACATCATATTCATCCACACATCCAGTGAAACTGTAAGAACTGCAGTGTGAACCCCAGAAAGGTCAGCACCAGTGGTTCAGGCCAAACACCAGCAGACAGCGAAGGAATGGACATGTCCACGCTGCCCTGTTTTCCTCTCATGGTATTGGTGTAGTAAAGTGGATGAATGGGATTAAGGCTCGGCCCCTGATTGGGAGGGAGGGAGGTAAGGAGGGAGGGGTCAGTCTGTGTGACATCCCGCCAGGATTGAGCAGATTACCCTCAGACTGATTTGAATGTCAAATCCTCACAACACGTCTCGCACAAGCACGCGCACCGACGTGAGAACAAACGCGCCGATAACAACGAGGTCTGTGGAATGTGGATAATAACAACCGAAAAATAACGAAAGATTTTAATTTAGGCAAACAAAATGCACTTGTGTTTATTTGTAATTAAGACTTTATGTATTATTTCAGGCAGATAATCTGCTGTGGTGACCCCTAAGTGAGAAGCAGAAAGAATTTACATAAATGTGTCAAAAAAATTGCAAAAAAGTGAACTGCTGTTTAAAGTTTTTGCCTAATATAATCTCAAATCTGAAAGACAGGATTGTATAAATGCATCTGATTTATGTATAATAAATCAAATCAATCCACTTCGCAAACTGGATTAAACTTTTGATCATTTAATCCAGTGGTTCCTGCTCTTTTTCCTCTACTTGAAGTGGGAATATGTAATTATATGTAATAATATAAATAAAGCAACATGGCGATAATCCATCTGATGAGAATTCAGTGGCTGTGATTAATCTGTCAATAGTTTCCTTAATAACGGGCATTGAAAAGGAAATAAAACAGAGAATATTCACATTAAAGAAGCTAAAATTTGATTAATTAAAAAAAGGACATTTAGGAGTTGATTACTTCATTAATGAATTAAATGTCACTGCCCTAAATGATGATGACTGGAAGAGTAAACACGCTGCTGATTAGTGCAAGTTACTTATAGAATGGAATGTTTCCTGTGTGTGTACAGTGTGCATGTGTGTGTGCATGTGCTGACCCAGTGTCGTACAGTGAGTGTGTGTGTGCAGTCAGCTGAGAGTCGCAGGCTGAAGGAAGTGGAGCAGATTAAAAGTCACCGGTCGTCGGAGTCGACAGTCACTCAGGACCACTCAGCACACGCTTTCATCTCACGGGATTTAAGAGCACAAAACACGCCGCGTCACATGGGACTGACGGTTCACACAGGTATTAAGAGGCCGGCACAGGAACATGTATGTTCTCCTCACTCGTCAAAACTGAAATACTGACATTAAAGGAGCTTCAATACTTTCCCATAGGTGACTTAATCAATGTAATTATCTTTACAATATTGTTGTGTATTTGTCCATCCTTTTCCTTTTCAGGAAATAAGGTTATTTGTTTACCTGTTTTTATGTCACTAATAAAACCTTAGTGCTCCTGGAGGCTTTCAAAGTCATGTGTTTTTCCCCCCGACATGCAGAAATACACATGCAATAAACACATGATTTACACACACAAGTCAACACTTTCCTTCCCCTATAGCACCATGTCCCTCAGACTTCACCCTCACTGGGATCAGGCCTGAATGACAGGATGATGAAGAGACCAGAGGAGGTATAGATTCACCTCTCTCTCTTCATCGACAAAGAAGCTGAAGAGTTGAGGATAGAAAGCACAAAATATAGCTTTGAAAATCATGGAAAAAAACTGACATGAAGAAGCAGAAATGGGGAGAAATGTCATATTATAGGGACAAAAATCAAGTCCCTGTTAAGGTGAAAACATGTTGTATGGTTAGGTTGAGGTGAGGAGAGACACTTTGTACACTGCTGTCCAAGTGAATGGAAGTCAATAAATGCAGTGTCCTCAGAAAAATAGCTGAGCAACGTGTGTGTGTGTGTGTGTGTGTGTGTGTGTGTGTGTGTGTGTGTGTGTGTGTGTGTGTGTGTGTGTGTGTGTGTGTGTGTGTGTTCCACTGCAGCACTGAAGCTCACTGCAGACTAACCAAGTCCACTACATTTGCTTTTAGAGCAGCATCCATGATTAATTCATTAACCGCGTCTCTGCAAATCTCTTACTTCATCGTGACAGCTGGACTGCAGTTCATACTAAAACCACACACATACACACCTAACAGGTCGACCCCCTGAACCAACAACCCAGAGGAAGGTTCCTCGATCCTGGTCCTGGGGACCCACTTCCCTGCCATGTTTTAGAAGTCTCCCTGCTCCAGCACACCTGATTCAAACGAGCACTGCAGAAGCCTGGTAACCACCCATTTATTTGAGTCAGGTGTGTTGGAGCAGGGAAACCTAGTCTGAAACATGGCAGGGAAGAGGGTCTCCAGGACCAGGATTCAGGAGAAACACAACCGTATTAGAGGATGAGTTAAAGTAGAGGATGGATAATAAATAACCTATTAGCGTGTGTGGACACAGATAGACGTTTGAATGTGACTGTGTGAGTTTGAGGTCAAAACAACAGGGGTGTGCTCCTCCTCCTCCTCCTGTTTCCGACTGGAGACATAATATTGACTGAAGCCGAGGCAGAGATCCAGGATCCTGCAGATCTCACACACACACTGTGCATACACACACGCATACACACACACAGAGTGATATCATGCATGGCTACATCGACTGATATTCTTGACCTATTTTTGCTTTTCCTTGAAACTAATGCACAGCCGGAGATTCGTCCTCCTTTTTTCGGCTATTACGTCCAATAGTGAGGAAGCGCTGAGCAGAGACGGGACAATCATCGCTCTGCTGTGTCACACTGCGAACTCCGTGACACAGCGAGAGAGAGGGAGAAAAGTTTGAAAGAAGTGGGACAACCACACTGCCTCAACTGTTCTAGTGTGCTGTGAATACAGGCCTGTGTGCTTCTGCTGCTGCAGAGAGAAGAGAGGCTCACTGTGCACACACACAAACACACACATTTGTATGACGAAGCAAATATTTCACATTCGTTGGCTGCAAATCTCACGTCCATTCACTCTCACACATACACGTAATCAGGCTCATTGATTAAACAGAGGGAAAAAAAGTGGGTGCTGGTTGTGTAAGAAGAGAAAAGTGATGCAAACACTAATGGAGGAGGAGGAAGAGGAAGAGGAGGAGGAGGAATCACTCTGACAGATTTACTGCACATGAAGCTCAAATGTGGAGAATGAAATCTCTCAGACACTGCAGTAATTGTCTTTGCTGCAGCCGGCGTAATTTCACCATAACCCAATTACTCCGTGCTCGCCATCCGTAACTCTGCGGTGTCTTTAATTTGACATTAATTCACCGTAAAAACATCTCCTGATCTTGCTCGCTCCTAAACGACCTTCACGTTTCGAAATAGACTTCATGATTATTCATGAATCTCGTAGCAGGGAAACGCAGTCAAGAGACGCCTAAACAAAAATGTTCCCACACAACAACAACTAAATAATGAGGAACGTATTTTCTGGAAAAAAAAAACACATTATTTACTTGTCTATAACAGAAATATTGTGTTTTATCGCATTTGGTGCATAATCATAAAAACATGAATGCTCATTTAACCCTAATGTTCAATTCAAACTGATTTCTTTTCCACTTAAAAGAATATTAAAGCTCATAAATGAACCTTTCTTCATCTCTTTTGACATTTTCCCCTATTTCTGACATCCATTTCCACGCATTAACAACAAGCACTTTGCCTCAGCAGGGTGTAGAGGCTGAGCAGCAGAGCCCAGAGCTCTGGGAGCGTTTGATTTCCCTGACGACTCCCAATCCCTCCCACCCCCCAACACACTACTTCCCTCCCTTCCCATCCTTTCTCTCCACTAACAGCAGTGCAGTCTTTCTCGCTCGCTCAGCGTTTGGCTTTTCCTGCCGCAGCTCTGACAGCGTTTGGTCTTTCCTGCCGACACAGTCAGGTGCAGCTGGAGAATGTGACTGAACAGGAAGTGACGAGAGGACAGGAAGAGGCAGGGAGAGGCGGGGGGGGGGGGGTTTAAAGAGAAGGGAATTAATTAGGAGATGATGAAATGAGGGAGTGAGAATGGGAGGAAAATGCTAAGGAGAAGAAGGAGGAGGAGAAAAATCAACCCTGAGCTTTGTGGCAAATGAAATGGCAACAAGAAAAGGTCAAACAATATGGGTTTTCTATGGCTGAGGCTGGTTTTTACACATCAGGGCGGTCGATGGCTAATAAATTATACTGATTTTATTAGGGCTGAAACAATGCCTAGATTACTAAATGAATCGCCTGTTGATTTAGTGGAACTATCAGAGAAATGTTGGTTGCTATCACCTTAATTATTTTATTTGCACACTGACTCTGGTTATAAGAAATAATTTAGACCTACTATTTTGATCTTTTTTAAAGAAGTTTTCAGTTTCTCAGATTTTTCAGCTTCTTAAATGTGAATATTTTCTGGTATCCTTGAGTTGGGGTAGAAACACAGATCACTATTTTGATGGATTAATCTAGATCTTATGGCCGATATCTTATGGCCCTAGATCTTATGGCCGATATATTTAGCCAATTCTATTTATTTTTCCCCTTTATTTTATTTATTTTTTTGCCATTGAACAACACCGTCTCTACAATCAACATTTAATTTAATTATATTACAGAATTTAAAATGAAAAGATGCCATCAAAAAACAGCAATTAAAACATTAAAAATAAAGTTTTAGTGACTTTATCAAGTTTGTGTGAACAAACCATTTGTAATAAATGGATGATTAATCCGTTTAATCCATTTAACAGGATCATTATTGACAAAATCCCATGATAAAAAGAGGTATTTGACTGCAGCAAAGTTATGCCGTTTGGATCCAAGTGAGGTTTTAACAACTCCTGACAAACGGCAGGTCAAAGAGTCTTGACCTGTGGCCACAGAGATGGACATGGAGATGGTGTGTGACGGTTAAGAGAGATTGATAAGAGAGATAAAGGAGAGGGAGAAAGGAGGGAGGGAGGGAGGTTGTTCTTGACAGCAGAGGCAGGCAAAGGGAGCTCGAAATGAGAAACTAGGCCACATGGAAAAACCCAGCTGTAACGATCGAACTCCAGGACCTGCTGCTGGCTCGCATGATTCACTCTGTTCACCCTCGGCCGTCTTCCTTCATCTCTTTACAGTTTTGTCTCTCTTCTCTCCGATAGTCACTTAAATTGTTCTGTCTTCTTCTTTTACATCTCTGCTGCCTCCCTCTCCTGAGACCATCGCTCTCCATCACTATAATTTAACTCCTCTTCTTCTTCTTCTTCATATTTCCTGCATTTCCTCCGCTCAGCTAAAGCAGCTGCAGCCAGACATCAGGATTGAGTAAAGCCATATTAGCATTGTTACACGCAATGATTTAGCAGCTGACGAGAAACACAAGTGTGAGACACAAAGACAGGAAACGAGAGAGAGAGAGAGAGAGAGAGAGAGAGAGGGGCTGAGTTTAAGATGCAGCAACAGATACAGGATTCATGAGGTGGTTGGAGGAGCACAGGCGTCCTTTTGTGTCTCTTTGTGCGTCCACAGTGTGTGGAGAATCACAGTGACAGGTAGAGACACACACACACACAGAGAGAGAGGACACAGATCTGGAAGGACAGGAAGGCCTGGCCTTCACCGGGCTGCCACTTCCTGAGGGACCGCAGCGAACAGACACACACACACACTTGGAGTGTGTTATATGACGCTCAATGTGTGTGTCTGTGTACTTCCTGTGTCTCTTTCTGGGTCACTGACCTCTGGAAGAGTGTGTGAGTGCAGATCTTAAAGTTGATTAAAGGCAAAACAAAAGCTGGAAGCGCTTCACGTGGATCATGTCACACGCTGTAATAAGCATACGCTTCATAATGCGAGTTTGAAAACATACAAAATGATATAAACGGTTTATATTTGATATTTGAATTAATTTAGGACTAGAGCAAACATTTGTTTTTCACATTTTGTGCATAAAAAAGAGGAAATATTGATATTTAAGTGAAAAAAAGACATGTTAATTGATTAGCAAAATAGTTGTTCACCAATGTAGTTAATGGATAAACAATTGATTAAATGTTGCAGCATTAAATGAATCAGCAATTATTTTTGACTAGTTTGACAGTTAGTACATCGTTTATTTCTCTTTACTTTAGGATATATTTGCTTAAATATAAGCTACAAGCTAAATTGCATTTAATGCACCAAAAAAAGGAATTAGACGCATCTCATTATTATTATACAAATTTAAGCTGTATTACTCCAATGTGCTCCTTATTTACTCCTAACTTTTTTTAAACGTCAATTACATCAGGGCTGTAGATTATCGGGGTTAACCATTTCAGATTAGCATTAAAGACTTTTCTGTCAAATAATCAGCGTTTTCAGGGTTAAAATCTCCTGGATTATCATTAATAATTGTCCATTTGTGTCCGTCAGTGTCTGTAACTGTGTGAGCATATGATGACAGTGTAGTGTGGTGCATTAATATGTTCAAATAAATAATGAAATAAAACATGAATCTGAATCCTAAAGGACAGAAAAACAAAGATAGAGTTTTGTTTGCTTCAGTGCCACATTCCAACCTATCGGGTCAACACACACACACACACACACACACACACAATCACAGTCACTGAGAAGTTGCCAGGAGTTGGCAGTGGCAGCTCTTGGAGGTGTAAAGCACTAGAGAGAACATCGTGATGACGACGTCTGCAGCCAAAGATCTGCCTCGATTTTAACCCCACACACACACACACTTCACAGAGAGTTCACACACTCACACGGATTAAAGATGACACTTCATCCAGGACTAGAATAAACATGATCGTAGGAGTAGATTTCATATTTAGGATTAAAGGGCAAATATAGAGTTTCACACACAAACACGAGGACAGTTCAGACATACATTCCCCCAGTGTCTATATTTATAAAAGGGCAAAGTTCTGGCTGTGAAGTTCCTGACCACGATGTTCCTCTTCATGTTTCATTGTTCTGTTTCCGTCCATGTTTCCCCCTCATATTTTTGGCTCTTGACTGGATTTTCAAATAATAAATGAACAATGACCGTGTTTAAACTGTGCTTACACTTGTGTAAATGTGATTATAATTGTCCTATAAGGATTACAAAAGGAAACCAAACACAAGTGTGAAAGAAATCACTTCCTCTGTGCAAAAAATCGTGGAGCTGCGTGAACGTCGAGTCCCCAAAAAATCATCAGGATTTTCCACTGACTAAGAGAGTGTGTTTTCTGAATCAGGTTCCCGGTGTTTTTCCACACGTGTCGCCGCTTTCTTCACATATCCTGTCATTGTCGCGCGAATAGCAGCAAATCATTCCCAGTTAAAAACTCTCCCCTTGTGTCCTCGTCTGAATGATTTAGGACGTATCGCGTGTCCCCACCGATCCAGTTTCAGTCAAGTGATGCCACAAGACTGAACGTCGAGTTCACGTTTCTCCTCGTCTTTTCTTCCCAACAACTGCTACAAGTGAGTCAGACACAGTGGACAGACAGATTTCAACTGGTAAACAAACAGGTTAGCGTTCAAGAGGTCAAGTTTAGCAAAGAGCGTGGAAAAAAAAGACGATGAGAATGAGTGAAAGACACGGGGAGAATCTGATATCATACAACAGAAGGCTTGGCATTGTCGCCGACGTTCTTCAAAGAGCAACATGTGATTAGAGAGTGACATGTTGTAGCAGGAGTCCTATTGTAGCCGAGAGACTCCAGAGGACACAGGACTGCTCCTATAGGGTTACACAGACTCATTATAGCACTGACATAACACAGAAACCAAGAGGAAGACCTGCAGCCCAGAAAACACACATGAACATCAGCCAGGAGGTCCAGTCTTTGATGCAGGTCCACAATAGATCTACTCCACAAACTAACACTACGTACACTTTTTTTCCCACTAACAAAAGTGGGAAGAAATCAACTCACAAACACACAGTTGTAACTGAATTAGAAATTATCCTAGTCCTTGTGACTACTTCTAGAGCTTTAAATGGTCAGACGGCTCCTTCATTCGTTGCTGATCTGCTGCACGTTTACTCCCCGAGACGTAATCTCAGGTCATCAGATCAGAGGCTATTATTAGTGGTTCAAAACTAGTGGAGAACGTTCCTTTCCAGGTAGCAGCACCTCGACTTTGGAATGCTTTAGCAGCTTTTAGTGATTAGGTTTTAACTAGTGTATTATGCTTTGGTTGTTTTTACTTAGTTCCAGGGGTTAATATTTGGCTTATTTTAGTTCAGTCACTCTTTCAAATCAATCACTGAATTGATCCAGATGATAAAATATAAAATAACTCAGTGCTGTTGTACCGAGTTGCAAAAGGGTGGAATATTCCCAAATTTTGGAAATACCGCAAATTGAAAACCTTCCATGGAAATGTTTGATTTTGCAACCGTATACTACAAACATCGCCAGAACAGAACACAGCCAGAACATGAATGCATGTCTTATTAATGTGTTCATCCATATTTAGCATTCCCACCATTGTTGATGAGAACCTAAGCCAATAAAAAAATTGAGTGAATGTCAAATTAAAGACAAAAACATCTCTGAATTGTGAAATAAGTCAAACGCAATCACGCAATAAGTCTTGAGACACATCAGAATTTGAATATTTTAGATATATGACTGTGTTGGTGTAAACAGAATAAATTCTATGCCTGTACATAGTTTAACAAAACAACCTCCTGTGCACTCAGTGAACCTGTACTGTCCGAACAGCTACAGATCTGTTCTACTTTAATCAATGTGCTCATGTCTTCTCCTGTTAATTGCCTCTCTCGCGGGGAAAGTCCACCTCTAACTGCTTATTCATTTATTTATTTATTCATCATTGTGATCGACAAACGGCACTTTAAAAACAGAGAGCGATCATTCGCTCGAGGCCGAGACGCGGACTGAAGCTCCGCCTGTGAGCTGGAGTAAAAAAATAAAAAAATGTCTTCGTTTATTGCACTCCTGCGTCTGCGTGAGAGGAGACGGAGAACGATTTAATGGAGGTTCTACGGCCTCCTGAGGAAATTTAACGCCTTCGCTTACTAGATTTATTTTGACATTAACCTGGTTATTAGTGTTAGACGTTCATTTCCTTCCACTTTATCCTCCACGTGGGGTTTGCAGGGGGGGCTGGAGCCAATCCAAGCTAGACAGAGGGCAATAGACGGGGGGCCACACCCTGGACAAATTACAGGGCAGCGTACGAACGACCACTCACTCACACCACTACGGTCCAATTAAGAGTGTCCAATAATCTAATCTGCATGTTTCTGACATGACTGTGGGAGGAAGCTGGAGAACCTGGAGAAAACCCACTGGAAGAACTTTCAAATTCCACATCTATTTGCTCAAATATGGGTCAGAATGTGTGACCTTCTTGCTGTGAGTCAACAATGCTAGCCACTGCAAAACCATGTGGCTCTGTCAGACAATAAAAGACTTGGCAGACTTGTTATTCTGACTAAAACCAGACTTTTTAAATACTTGTAAACCTGTTAGGCCGCTTGAAATTTTACTAAATACTGATAGTATCATAGTCAGACTAACACACTTGGATTATTTGATCAGTAGTCAAGCTATTAGTGTATACATCTTCAATGGGACCAGAGTTGGACTCAACCAGGTCCCACTCTCCCCCAACAGCAACAAAAACAGTGAAATTCAATACGCCTACATTTTATGGCCTGACGTGGGACCAGACTTTATGCCCTGTCAGCATAAAAATGTGTTATTTTTCACATAATGGATGGTGGGAGGACATGGAACTAGCAAGTAGCCACATGCTAAAGTGCTGCAAGTTGAAAGAGGGGAGTGTTGCCACCCCTAGCAGAGCAGAGGTGGACACACTTCATTCAATAAAATCAATCGTGCTTGTATAATGGGACAAGTGCAACACTCTGTGCATGGAAATGTGTTTAAATGCATCACATTTAAACAGCCATTGAGGTTTTTATATATATAAATGAAAAGTACTGCAGGCTTAAACTGTTCGTTTATAACGTACAAACTGTCTGCTGCTGAGATTTGGGTCAACGCCACTTGAGTGATTTGTTCCACAGGAGATAACGCTGAGGACGCCTGCATATTTTGGCCTGGATATAAATTCCAAACATGGCTGATGCTATTCAAAGTCACATGTTTTCACTTTTCCTTCACTGGAAACTTATTCTAGCGTCTGCACGAAAGGCGTCACCATGGCAAAGATCCGAGAAGCTGTCACTGAATTCATCACCTGAGGGGATTCCTCTTCTGTGGTGACGAGACAGGTTGGTTGAACTTCACGTTAAATGGTAAAAGGTACTGTACATGCAAGTTCTCCTGTATGTGCGTTATTGTTCAGTCATTTCCTAAATACCTTTCGCTGTAATTTAAATTGTGTAATCCGAGAGCGAGAATAACACTTAGCGTCTTTCATGTGAGCACATGTGAGCACATGTTCACACGTTTGCCGCCAACACACAAAAGATTAAACACCCCCTCAAACCCTGAGGATTGAAGTTTCATTACAACAATCAATAATTTAAAACCACCTCCTTTTCATCAACGCCAGCATCACAGATGTGACCTGACTCTACTCGCCGTCAGCACACACACACACACAAACCCCAACCAACCTCACACACACACAATCCACCCCCAACAGTCCATTCCAGTGGAGGCATTCATTTTTAAAGCCTCGCTGTCACTGGGATTATAAAACGGCAAGACTCAATGCTGGTGGTTACTCCACTGCTGCAAGGAAGGGAGGGGGGGAGGACAATACCAGACACACACAGCAGAACCCCGACCAGCACCACTGACAATTGCATTCTCATTTTTAAACATACAGCGTCAACCTTTTTCCGGCGCCCTGCGGGGCAGCAGCTTCCATGTTTGCAGGACAAACAGCAAACACAAGACGTGAAACATGAAGCCATGTGGGGGAATTCATCCGATGCAGGGCCACGGGTTAAAGGAGGAGCCCGCAGAGATGGGGATGGGAGTGGGGGGGGCGTCACTTCATAATACTGCTTCTTCCTGTGGCTTCTCCAAAACCACACACATGATTACAAGGGAGTAAGGGAGAGTGATTTGCCCCTGCCCCGGTCAAATACAGAGGGTATATTTGGCCCAGCGTTGTTTATCCAAACAATGTGAAACAATCCAGAGTATGAAACTGTGGCTGCCCAAGCATCCACTGACACTTCCAGATAAAGTCTGTGTGAGCTACATATTTGAAGCTGTTTTCAAACATCACTGGAGCTGTGAGCAATTTTATATTACCACACATGGTGACACATGGATGGGGCAAGACTGGGTTTTAATTCGCCTCATCATGTCTTAATGATTTCCAGCCTTGGTGATTACATTTCTAATTATTTTGTTGACTTCTGTTACCATCGAGGATGTTGTGTTTGTCTGTTTATAAGCAGCATAAGTAATAAAGTTAGGTAGATATTTTGATGACAAGGATAAAATGCTGTGATTTTGGTGGTGATTGCAACAAGAATCACCTTCAGAGTTATCGATACTGAGGGAAACTGCAGCCTTGGCTGAGGTTTGAATTCTCCAAGTGCTTTCACTTGCAAAAATAATCAATAAGCATGATATTATCAACTTCATTCAATGGCTATACTGTGTTATCATTGAACTCCTAAATGGAACATGCAGTTAAATGGCTTCTTCATATTTAAAAAACAAGAAAAACTACATTTCAATTATCTGACATTTATCAACATCTAGAGAGTTGAATAGTTTTTTAAAAAATAATAAACTTTTGGTCATATAGTCCAGCCATAGTCACTATTTTGTGATTTGTTACTGTTGTTGATGGTGTAACTATCTCAATTTCAAATGGAAAGCCTAATTTAGATTATAAATATCTTAAAATGAAGGATCCTGGCTACAAAAATGACCAATATTTTACAATAAAATATATAAATATGTATCATACAACATTAATTTAGGTTAATTGGACCGTTTTTAAATTCTCTTTACCTTTATATCTCTCCAGCACATCCTCATAAGCCTGGGCGAACTCCTTTTCCTGGGAATGGTTTGTCGGCAGCAGACCCGGTATGAAACCAGCCATGGTGCCTCTGACGCCGGCTTGTCAGAAGAGAGGGGTCGGCCTGCAGACAACCGCAGTGACCCGGTCCGCTGCTGAGAGTCAAGCCCCCCGCTCAGGCTCCAACCCCGGCTCCAGCTCCGTGTCTCCCCGCGGCGTCCAAACCAAACAGCTGCCCGGGTGAAAACTAGAGCCTAGCCTTGGTAGCGCACTTCCAAAAGCCGGTGTAGATAATCCTTGGGAATTCTTATGAATAAAAAAACCTCCAATTAGGGCGTTTATGTAAAAAAATTGAAAAATGACGGTTACATAAACGTTATCTCTCCATTATCGCGGTGTGTGTGTGTTTGTGTGCGGGAACACACAGTCGCATCGCTCGGTGTCTACGTTCGCTTCCACCCGGCGATTCCTGCTTTATGAGGCTCCTGAATGAGTGAGAGGAAAGGGGGGGAAATCCTCCACACCCCAGATGAGTGTCCGTGGAGGGAGGAGGGGGGGGAAGTAAGGGGGCACGGTGCCTTGTTTCCGTCACCAAGTCGGCGGAGCTCCAGGGGAAACCGTATCCGGACTCGGGCTTCCTATTCCCGGCTGTGTCGGCGTCCTGCCGCGCGCATGCTTCTCCAGCCGTAATGGCCGCTTGTGTGTGACGCTCTGCGGTCTGTCCCTGCTTTTCTCTTATTCTCTCTCTCTCTCTCCCCCTATGTCTGCTCAGGTTTCTCAGAGGTGGCTCCTGTACCAGTCGCGGTCTTCCATCTCTCTCTACCGGCCACGTCAGGAAGCCCCGCCGCAGGAATTCACCGAGGCTGCCGGCGGGAGGAGGAGAGTCAGACAGCTAGCTTAGACTAGCTTACATCGACACCGGTGGAAAAGTGGGACCACAGCGCCCTCACATGGTGAACAAGGGTCGGCGACAGGGAACCACTCTGGACCAGACCACCAACATGACTTAATTAGAATAATAACAATAATAATACAGATATTTTCTCCTGTACTGTGCTTTGATCTGATTCACAACGACTGCATCTTCTTTAAAAGGACTTAATTGGTTAATGTGTGGTAAAATATCGCACTAATTATTTTAGTAAATGGAAATTTTGAAGAAAAAAAAGGCTCCAGAGGGAGTAAAAAAACACTCAAAGCAGTCTCCTTCATTTAAAAACAAGCACATACTGTTTTTGTCATATCAGGGGTTCAAGGGCCGAACAGTCGTTTCTGCGACATAAACCTTTCCCCCCCATTATTCATAATGTCCTCTTTGCCACAATATTCATCCACAATACAAAAAGGGAAAACACATATGCACTGTTAAAGGGAAGAAAACAAGCAGTGGTTTAGATTTTCAACAGCGGTGTGTGCGTGTTTATGTGGGTTATAGCCATATCTAAACTCCTGACACACATGATGAATCAACACGGCGGAGGGTTGCTGTGACCCTGGACTCAAGGTCCCACTAACATTTCATTCCCAGTACAACAAACCAGAGCACCAGGAAAACAATAATGTAATATCACTCAACTGGTGAAATGATGAATGAAGTAGGTGATAACTATGAACATACAGTAGATCAGAGCAAATCTGTACCAAAGAAAAGTATATCTCCTCCTAGTGGTTGACAAGGGAAACCCAAATTTGACTAAACTGACCCAACAAAAAAGTGCTTTATTTATAGTTTTTTGTCACAATATTGACTCAGTTTAAATATCAGATCAAATTAAATATACTTTATTGTCCACCCAGGGAAAACTACAGAGCAACGCACAGCACAACAACAACAACAACAACAACAACAAAGAATATTCTTCCAGAATACAAGTATTTCCAAATCTCACAAATTTAGTAAGATTTTAAAAATTGTGAGTACTTTTTGCTCAGGTGTGTTTATATAGTCGGTGGAAATGGGAAAACATTTTTTTCCATCAGACTGCCTTAGGTTGTGCTGAAAAGAAGGATATAAGATACTCTTCTTATAGCCTTTGTATATACTGTACGTTTTAACATAGTAATGGGGGGGGGGAAGCAGCCTGAAATGCTCTGTGTTCTAAGGATTAAAGTAAATAACACATTAAAATACACATAAAACCTGACCTTAAAACGTGTTAATGTGTATTAATGTTAAGCAAAATTGTGTGTGGCTGTTAAGAGTAAATAAACACTGACAGTATACTGAATCATCGCTTTGCTTTGACTCAGTCCGGTTTCCCCCGTGGCCTCTGCCCTCCTCCTTGTGTGTGCACAAGTGTGAGTTGTTGTTGCGTGTCCGTGCCGTCACGCAGAGTCCAGCAGCTGTGCCACGGATGTGCCAAAAAATAAGGACATAAAGTCCTTAAACACAGCGGCATGCACACGGCCGACCCACGCCTCAGCAGCAGAGCTCCACCAAAAACACGAAACATCAGGGAAAAAAAAAAAACACCCCAAAAAATCCAATCGACCACAAATATTTCACATCCACACTTCAAACATCTCAACATGTTTCTCTGCCACTGCCTCTGGATGTTGCTAAGAAGCAGTGGCGCTCTGTGTAGAAAACTCTTAAAAACATTAAAGATATTTACTCTGCACCTGTGTTTTTGTTTGTTAAAGTTGCTCAGTGTCCAAATAACCAGAAGACGCAGAGCTGGAGACGGGAGGAAATGACTGTGAGGTGTGAGAATGACTTGGATTAGCACGATATTTAGTTGCATAACTTTTGGATTCTTTTTTTTTTGCAGACTCTGACCTTTGACCTGCAGGTATCAACTGTTGATGTTAAACACCAGTGTCTGATTTGGAGGAAAGTGGATCATTTGATTTAATAACTGTAGATAGATAGATAGATAGATAGATAGATAGATAGATAGATAGATAGATAGATATATAGATAGATAGATAGATAGATAGATAGATAGATAGATAGATAGATAGATAGATAGATAGATAGATAGATTAAAAGTCATCTCTTCTTTGAACCTTGCCTTCTTTCCCACTCCCTCCATCTCCCCCCTACCCTTTTTCCAAACTCTCTTTTATTATTCCCCTCTTCATTAGCCTTTAAACCGACTCGATCATTCACTCCTCTCTCTCTTTCTCTTTGACAAACTCACTCCTCTTTTCTCCGGCTCCAATTTAAAATTCGGACACTCTTGTCCTCTCTCTGTGTTTGTTTTTGCCCCCCCTTTTATTTCCACTGTCAGTCTCTCTCTCTCTCTCTCTCTTTCTCACGCCGGCCACCATTGCTTCTGCTCTCCATTTAAAACCATAGAGACGGAGGAGACCACATCGCCATGGCAACAGGGGAATAAGCCTGGGCCCTTTTTTGCTGAGGCTTCCTTTCAGCTGCCAGTCGAGAAAGGAATGTGGAAGAAAGAACAGCAGGCAGGACGGCGGACGCCTAAGTTACATGCAGGCACATTTGAGCGGGGTCCTGATGTTCATGTGCAGAAAATACTGTATCACTGCAGTGTCACACACACACACAGTTTAATATGTTTTTCTTTATAGACTTTCACATCTTATACTAGCATTATGAAACTAATAAACCAACTTTTACACATGTTATTTTATAAACACCTTCTGTGTGTAGAGAGAGCTTCATAATCCACAAAAAAAATACATTTGCAGAATGTTTTGTGGGTTTTTTTGTATTACAATTTCAGCAAATATTTTATATAAAAAAACAAGAAATCAGTATATTCATCCATAGGGACTTCCTGTGTCACTATTTAATGTCACCGTCTGCCATAATGACTATGGCCACTAGGGGGCTTTTATCATTTAAACGCAGCATGTTTTTGGTGTATTTACTGCACTATATACTACTTCTATCTCTGTGAACTCATGCTCAGTAATAATTTTTGACATAAATGTAAATTTTCTATTAAAATTTGCGATGTATTTTTGAGAAAAACCCAGCACATTGATTGCATAAGCTGCAAATAAGCTAAAAATAAAACACTGTCAATGCTCTGTTCAAGTTGAGTTGAATTTTATGTAATTATTTGCGTTTTTCTATCAAGTATGGATTTATAACCACCATTAAACACAGTTTCATTGACAGTCACACTCAGCTGTTGTGGAGGCAGAATCCCAGAGTCCAGTCAGGACGACAGTGTCTGTCTTTAGCCTCTCCACGCTGAATTCAAAACTCATCTCCTCACAAAGCTGCATGTGTTTCCCTCTCTGTGCTTCAATTACTTCACCCTGATCTCACTGCTGTGTTCTACGAAAGCATGATGAGTTCACTCTGTCCACGCCATGGAACGACCATCCACCTTTTGATTTATAGATCATATGACCTTTTAAAGGTTTCATGAGATAATGTAATTATTATTTTGTGATATTTCTGTATATATATATACAGTATATAGACCTATTGTCCTATTGTTGTTTTCATTGTGGTAAATGTATTTATTGTGTATACAAGCTGCCTAATGTATTCATTTTCCACATTCCAGCCTCTGTCTGAATGGGAATTGAGGTCAATGTAAACACTTCCAGTCCAAATTATGTTAAGTGTTATATCAACACAATAGACTTGACTTCACGCCTGAGTGAACACTAGACAAACCTCAGAAACATGAACCTATACTGCAGTTTAGAGAGCTCTGACTAACATTTAAATTAAGTGCTAGATTAGATTAGTAACAGTTTGATAAATATGATGCATCTTGCTAGCTTAGCTAAAGCTAGCATAAAGAATGGGGTCGCAGGGTAATGTTAGCTAAGAGTAAGCTAACGGACACCAGGAAGTAACATTCCCTAAATAGAATGGCACAAAGACAAACTTTTTTATAGTTTTATACATTTTCTTTTCTGTGATGTAATGTCTTAGTTTGAGGACTTTTCTGTTGTCTTTGGGCACAGCTATGCTAACAGCCTCCTAGCTACAACATCACACAGACCAGAAAGCTAATTTTAGTGTTTAATCACATTAAATCCATTTAAATCTGCCAGTGTGAAATTGGATTACCAACTGGGCGAAGAGGGACTAAATCAGCTAAAATGACCGTAACTCAATTACAATCTTATCTTCAGGCCTTGTCTTGTAGGATTAAATTCACATTTTTAGTTTTAATTATTTATGATATATATTTTTTAAATAGTACTTAAAATTCTACTGTTCTGAAATGTCCTGTTTTGTCCATTTTCAGTATTAGTGATTTATTTGTTATATGAGGCAAAGAAAGGAGTTGAAATATTTGGCAACTATTTGGCTTTGGGTGAAATTCCTCCATTTTAAACATTTGGAAATTAAAGTAGTACAAGTGAATTGGCTGCCACTTGATGGAATTTTCCGCTCATTTTATTTTGAAAAAAAGAAAAATGCTTAGTAATGAGTCCAGATATAGACTCTGTTCTAAAACCAGCAGCTTTTTGGAAATGTTCACAGGTGAAAAGCAAGATTTCACAGCAGAATATTGGCAGTGTTATCAGGGTGTCGTCTCCGTATAAAGCCCTGGGTGGTTTGTGACGACGCCAACATCAACTCGTCGGCTACCTGCTGCCGTCAGAAGCAGAACGATTTCCACGACGTGCTGACTCAGCCAAAAAAAGAGGCTGCCAGGAAACCTCCCTGTTTTAACAGCCGCTTTTTATAATTATAGTTCATATTAATGCTTAAATGTTATTGCCAAACACACAGTTATTCTCACACATGAATAGCTGGCATCCTGACTCTCACCACACACAATATTCTCCAAAAACACAGCGGAGAGTGGGAAGAGTGGAAAAGAGTGGGAACATTTAGAAACTTCAGAAAAGAGCAGCACTGTTTGTTTTTTTTTACCCATTTCTTATTACGTAAAATTAATTAATTATAATTAAAAAGGTTAGCTGGCTTTTAATTGATCTAGGGTTTTGTATGACTGGTATTTTATACTTTATGTTCCTTTTATTTCATGTCATTGTGAAGCACTTTGTGATCTTTATCTGTGAGAAGTGCTATTTAAATAAAATGTACTTAGTTACTTATATGGAAAACAAAGGACAAGATGAACAAGAATACACTTTATCAAAAATATATTTAAAAAATGTATTTGATCTCATTCTTCTTTATTTCATTAATTATTTTACTTTCAGGCTACTTTTTTATTTGTTCATGCTGTTTTTGATGGGGTTTTTCTTCCTCTTAACTTTCTACTTTCTGAATCTATTATTATCCCACTTTCAAGTGTCACATTGACACACATTCGCAGTCCCACATACACTTTCATGTCCACTCTCCTCCACAAAATCCACCTTAAATCTCTAATTTTTCCAGCACAAACACACACGTTCGCCGTCGGCAATCGCACAATTTCACTCATTTCTCTTTTACTCGCCATGGATCAAGATCTTTTTCTTCACAACTATCACAAATCCTTGCTGAAACAAACTCCAAATCTTCCAAACAGATTTTCAGTCTTTAACCAGCTGTGAAAGCTGCCGATGACAAAGCCAGACATCGAACACAGAAGATAGAACAATTACTGCTCGCTGCCAACAAGCGATCACACATAAAATGCAGGAAATAGACAGTATGGGGATATCATTCATTTCCCCTCTTACATATAAACTCACATTCAAACACACAAACGTCTCTGTCAGCATCGTCCACTCGGCTGTAACATCACCCTCCCTTCACCCTGTCCTGACCTGGCCTTCAGGCTGTTACTGTCCTGTCATCAACTCCCTCCTCCACATTTTTCATTCCTTCCACGCACAAATGGCATTAACAGCATCAGTGGAATTAAAAGCACCTTGGCCAGTTTATAACAGTTTACTTCTCACATAAATAAAAGAGCGAAACACACGACGTTATTAGTACAGTACGAGACAAAAACAGTCTGAGAGGAAGAGTTTGGGGAATTATGGGGAATAAAATCTTCTACTGTATATCAGTGAATATCATCTTATATCTCAATATCTAGATTATTTCAGACAGATTTCATTTGAATAATCAGGAAATATTGAGACGCTGTTGTAACACAGTGATGATTCATGTCGATTTAAAACAGTCAAATATAATCGTGGATATTAAAAAAAAAAAGTCTGGATTACACTCACTTGCCTGATGTTTTCAATTTGTCCTGAAGCAATAAGGTAATTAATTTGGCCACTCTAATAACTAGAGGCTTGAGGTTTACTGTGAGAGCCTGAGATGATTACACTGCTGCTGCTGAATAAACTGGAAAACCGCTCTGGAATCAGGGCACGGCTCAACGCTGAGGCGGCAGGTGTGCAATCAAAGCCTCGAACGGTAAAATAATGGGCACAATAATGACACGATGTGAGATGTGAGAAGATAACAGGACCAAAGAGTGACACTGAGTCTTTTTAAAAGGAGACTAAATATGTGTGTGCTACATCAATGTTTCATGACATGAACAGAGGATGACTAACCTACATTCATCCTCTATCTTCTGCTGCCGTGAGGAAGAGGAGGAGGAAGGAAGGAAGGACTAAGAAAAACTGTAGCTTCTCCTTAAGCTCACCTGAAACTATTACATTTAGTTTATTTATAGCTTATAGCTATTACCATCTTACATAAAGATGACAAAATTCTTCCTGATTTGTTAAGATGTTGATAAATAAATACACATCTAAATTTCCCACGTTGCATTTAAATTGCCGCCAAATCCATAATCTGGATCACATCCAGATGAAACGTCTGATGATAGAGCGTCTGGTCCTGCTTACAAATACCAAATTTCCCATTATAATGACAGGGATTTTCTTGAATATTCGACAATTCTTTTTGACGTCATCAGTGGGTGATGAGTGGGATTATTTTCAAAATATAATCACCTACCCCATCACAACAAATCCACAATGATCTGTCAAGAAACTGGAGACAGGAAGTTGTTAAGGGAAGGACAAAGTGACAAATAAAACCACACCGATGAAAACAGTGGGTTCTCCAATGTGAAAAGTGCAAGTTATGCTGTAGTATGGATTAAAAAACCCAGATAAAAAAGAAAGAACGCAAAAAAATTGACAAGTTATGAGTTTAACTGCGTAAAATGTGCATAAAGTATCCCGTTAATATTGATTCCAGGGCAATAAATCAGTATGTGTGATATCATTGTCCAAAGAGTCACATTAATGCTCAGCCACAGCATTAACACACATAAATGTTGTGAGACAACACAAGCTTTTCATGCTTTCAGCTTCCATATTAACAGCATTAGTCGATATTATGACCATGTAATCTCTGGACACAGAGATATCACACACAGAAAAACTTCCCACAACAACCACAGTCTTCTGCCTCGTGACCACACTCATGTCACGTCCACTCACTGAAAAGACACTCTTATTCTCTGTCTTACCTGCGACTCGAACCACCGCCCTCTCTGCCGGGTCCAGCACCGAGTCCTGGCTCTTCCTCTTCCTCCTCTCGTGTTTGGACAGGTTCCACGGTAAAGTGTCCCCCGGCGGTCCCACGAGTCCCGACGTGCACGGGGACAGCGACCCCCCCGAGCGCTCGCTGCGGAAGGACGGCTCGCTGACGCAGGAGCGCTCGCTGAGAGTATCATCGTCTGACGACTCCATGTCACTTCAGAGCTGCAGGGAAGGGAAGGGAAGAGGAGAGGGAGAGACATTTAGAGCAGTGGGTGGAAGAGGAGGAGGAGAGGAAGAAGGAAAGGAAGAAGAAGGTCAGAAGAAGGAGAAATGTGGAAGATGGAGCTTTAGATAAAGAGGCCATGAATGATTCAAAGCTACAACAATAATAACTCTGTGATCAGGAGGCAGAAACTAAGAGGTTAAGTGAGTCATCGTGTCTAGACAAATAAACTCAGGAGGTGGAATATCTACACGGCAAAGATGGGAGAGGAAGAAGGAGAAGAAGAACTGGTTAAGTTTAGGGCTTAAGAGTTAGGTTAAAGGTTAGGGTGACATTGAGTGGTTATGGTTAAAGTAAGGGATAATGAATGGAAATGAATGGAAGTCAAAGCAGTGTCCTCGGAAGAATAGCTGTGTGTGTGAGTGTGTGTGGACCCTGGGGACCTGATGCTCTGATCTGTCCATCACAGTTTCAATAAATCAATACTCGTCAGCTCATCCTGAGAGAATTAATTGGCTTTTATTTGGTCTAGTGTTACAGCAGCAGCAGCAGCAGCAGCAGCAGCAGCAGCAGCAGTGGTGGTGGTGGTACACAGCGTCTCAGCAGATCAGCAGGTCACTAAACGTCTGCCAGGAAGGATTTGAATTCAGCTCACAGACGTTTTAAAAGCCAGCCACCACATTTTCTCTCATTCTCTCAGTCATTCCGCACTAAACGCCAAATTTATAAGTAAATCTGATGCGACACTGAAGGTCAGTCTCTCAGACTATCAGAACGTTAATTACCATATTATTTATGTCTTTACCTAATTCAAGCGTCTAACTGAGAACAACATTCAACTAGTATGTAATAAAGATTTGTAGCATTACTGTAATCGTGCAGAAGTCACAAAATAGGAACGTTTTATTTTATATTGATCCAGGCGATATTTGAACAGTGTGACGTATTTCTAAATTTCACTAATTCAATATGATTTTTCTTAAAAATGTGAGGTTTTAACATAGCAATGGCAAAAAATCAGCCTAAATGCTCTGTGTTCTAAGGGTTAAGCATGAAAATGAAAGAGGTCAAAGGTGAAAGTTCTGTTTCCGTGTGGACGAGGCAGTGGTTTGAAAGTGACAGACATTTATTTTGGCACTATAGTTAAAAGTTACAAAGGGTTTTCTCAACATATTCACATGTTTTGTTACTTCCACATAAATCTAGACTACGTCTTTCAAAATAAAAGCCCCCCCCCCCCCCACACTTAGTGTGGCCTGAACCCCTTTTCATCCACTCAGAGTTATGACAGGAACCAGTCGCTGTGTGACCTCAGCTGTGTGAGGCTGAACTCAGTGCTGTTCACCAGGGTGAGAATATTTCGACTGGGATTTCCATCTGTGCTGCTGCTGCTGAAGCTGCTGCTGCCAAAAACCCTCCTCCTCCTCCTCCCACCGCTGGCCCCTGGCTAGACTGCTGGCCAAGCCCCACTTCCTGACTTCCCGTCTCTATGGCAACACTGCTACTAAGAGGCAAAAAAAGCGTCCCCCCCCAGAATCCACTGCGGCTCTCTGGGTAACGGTTGTGTCCTGGTGTTTTCTGTTGTAAGTCAGCGTCCCTGCTGCTGCCTGCAGCCTGACAGTGAGTCAGTGCCACTGCAACTCAGGCTTTTATAAATAGAGGCAGGAGGGAAGTTTCAAAGCCACACTGTGTCATTACAGCTCTGTGAAGGAGGAGGAGGAGGAGGAGGAAGAGGAGGAGGAGGAGGAGGAGGAGGAGGAGGAGGAGGGGAAAATGAAGAAGAGAAAAGAAAAGAGACTGAGCAGAAACTGTGTGAAACACAGTGAGATCACTTCCTGCCTCACTAATGTCTGATACACAGATAACGTTACTCTCAGATTCATATCAGCTACATTCAAAGATATGTATGTTTACAACTGATATTCGGGATTTATCTTTAGATTATTTTTGATGATTAATAGTCAATAAAACACAAAAACATTCAACTAAAGTCACTTTGTAAGTGTTTAATCTATAAAAATAGTAGGATATTTCCATGAAATTTTCATAATTGAGTAAAAATCTTATATATATATATATATATTATTTAGCATTAAACAACACGGGTTCTTCATCATTTGCTTATCCATCAGAAGTCTTATTCTCTATTAATAACTCTAGTACAGATAAGAAGTCATCAGGCACTGTCTCTGTTAAGTAAATTAATAAATAAATAAGTAAATAAATGACTAGTCTATAATATTATATTGATTGAATTATTAAGATTCCGGTGAGTCAAAGTGATGACTTTACTTGACGTGTTTTTTTAAAGATTATTTACTTTTTCGATGATATAAATGGAGAAAAGTAGCAAATCAACAACATTTAAGATAAGGACACAACACGATAAGATAAACAAAATGTAATAAGAAAATGTGCATAAAATATAGGACAAATTATATAAAATATTAAATACAATGAATGAATTGGATTTAAATTGACCCTGAAAGAAAACTTAACCATTAAATGATTAATGATTGATTTGTTTCACACAAATCTGCACAAATATCACACGGTAATCATTTTTAAATGTGCTTTTCAAATGAAAATGAGAATAATTACCAACACCTCAAACCTCAATGTAACCAGTTCCTCAGACAGGAGTTTCTGGCTCATTAGGACCAGGTTTTGGTCTCCACGAGGACGACCGGTCCTGACAAATTCAATGTTTATGACAGAAAAGATGCATATTTTCCACTCGGGTACGTCACAGTTAAGATTTGTTAAGATTCACTGGTGTAGAAGACATTTCTATTTCTGCTGTGGTGGTTTAACAGCCACACCAAGTGGAAAATATGCAAATGTAATAATACTAATAATAATGAAGAGGAGCTCGTCCTGTAACCTTTGCAGCAAAATGAAAGGCAGCAGAGAGATCGACGTGTTCGACAAGAAGCCTGAACAGAAATCCCTGAACTCAGTGACTCAGTGAGTGTGAGTCTGAGCAGAATCTCCTGATTTAAATCAAATCACGACCAGGTCACTTATTATAGGTCACTGAGTGAACTCCTTTATCTACAACATCACAGACACTTGTGTGCTTCTACAATCTTACAACTCACAGCAGTGAACTGTGGCTGTTTCTTTTTAAAAAAAAACGTACACAGCAAACAATTAAAAACTGTCAATGTGGATATTTATTATTATTTATTTTTAATATGAAAGGGCTGTTTGTGTCCTCCTGTATTTAAACATGTGACTAAAGAGGACAGTCGTCTGGTGGAGGTCTAACATGAGACGAGCATTTGACCATCTGGTATAAAGCAGCAGGAGGGACGGATATAAATCATAGGGAGTGAGGACATCTTTGGGAAAGTGAAAGGTTTTTTTTGCCCGGGTTAAGACCTGGGTTTTTAGGTTAGAATTAGGATTAGATTAAGGGTTAGGCATTTAGTTGTGATGGTTAAGGTTAAGGTTCATAAAAATATGAAGAGGACATGAATGGACTGCTTTAATTATCAGATACTATGGGAGTTTTGGTTTAATCCGCTTTCCCACTATACGGTCCCAGCACGACTCGCCTCGGCACGGCTTTTTTGCTTTTCCATGTGTGCTAGTACCCGGTACTTTTTTGGCACCTGCTCTGGCGAGGTTTCAAGTGATCTGAGGCGATACTATGCGTGACGTCAACAGAGTGCGGTCCAATGATTGGTCAGAGTGTCGTCAGAGGAAGAGTCGTGAGCGTGACGTCCGACGGAAGAAACAAACCGAACAACGCCAAAGTGTAGATCAGTTAAAAAGACTTAAAAATCCTGAAAACATGCGTTTAATAGCCAACATTTAGCAAAGGAAATGTCTAAAATCTCAATAATCTGATGTATTTAGCAGAAGCACTGCTGAAAGACGGCGATCCTGAGCCGAATCTCAAACCCTGCCGCTGTATTTCAGAGTCTGTGGTCATACAGGAACTAATCTTTTGAATTAACTGATTCTAAAGATTCAGTTACACCGAAAACAACTCGTCACTCATGCAGCCGTGCAGCGATGAGTAATGGAAGCACAACTTCCTTGAAACACCTCTGCTAGACAGACAGACAGACACAGACAGAGCCTACAGAGATAAGACCACTGGGATTCATAAAGCCTCGGTCAGTCAGCAGGTGGAGGTTATAATGATGAAGAGTCTGTGGCTGTAATTACCTGCGGGGTTTGTGCACGGATCAATAAAAATATTACACGTCTGTGCACATTATTGGACGAAATAAAGAGAGTTACAGCTGCAGCTGGTGTGTTTTTAAATGCCTTTCTCTTTCTGTGTGTGTGTTTGTGTATGGATGTGAAGGGAGGGGATGTGTTTGCATGAATGGACATCAGACATGGACACCACAGCATGTCTCTGTGAGCACATTTGGTCCCTTTGTCCAGCAGCAGCAGCAGCAGCAGCTCTGCCTCTTCACCATGAACACATATAAACCATTAAGTTACATTTAATTACATTTATCCATTTGTGGCTGTTAAGGGGAAAAACATCAAGCTGCTGATGCTGATGGTGATGATGCTGCTGCTGAGTGTGACATTAGTGGATATAAAAACCCTCCTCTGACTGACTCTCTCTCCACATCAAGCGAAAAAACCCAACCATTCCCGGCAATAACCCAGATTATATGCTGCGTTCCATTCAAATGGGTGTCAATAAAGGGACAGTGGCGCTAGTTTTCGGGTCACACGGCACTAAACCATAGTGTCGATTAACTGTGATCGATTGGACTGATTTCAGATTAATTTTCCTTCTCAGTAACAATCCATGTCACCACACGATTCCAAGATAAAACGCGTGTTTAACGGTGTGAAAGAGCACAGAGAAGCAGCGGTAGCTGCGGTGTGAGCTGCGGAGCTTCTCTTACCTTCACCGGGCAGCAGCGCTCCTGGAATCCGAGCAGAGAGCGAGGGAGGCCGGGGAGAGGATGCTGCCTGCCGCCGCCGCCGCTGCTGCTGCCTCTCCTCCTGCCGGGTGTATCGCCGTGCGGATGGATGTACGGGTGTATGGTTGGATGAACGGATGGATGGAGGGTTTTCCGCTCCACGGATCCGGGGTTAATTCCTTCGATTCCTCCCGAGACGGAGCGAATCTGAGGCGGAGGAGAAAGGAAGGCAGCGTGATCGTGAATGTAATGGCTCCTCTTCCTCCTCCTTCATCCCCTCCTCTCTCTCTCTCTCTCCCTCTCTCTCTCACACACACACACACACACACACACACACACACACACACACACACACATTCTTGTACTTGCAGCATACTGAGGACTGGGTTGCTGACAAAGTGAGGACCAGCATTTATGAATCAGCACAATTACAAATATCTACTTCATGAATGATATCTACAAAGAACTACTGGTTGCAGTACCATAACATGTCTGCAGGTGGAGCCCCAGAGCAAAAAGGGCTGGAAAACTTTTCGGTTTAAAAAAAAAAAAATGTTTGGTCAAAAATTTTGACCAAAAAAAATTTACCAAAAAATGTGGACCAGAAAATTGACAAAAACGTCATACTATACTGTCATCCAAAAGTTGAAATTTTTTTTGAAAAAAAAAAACTTTTGGTCTAAAATTTGACAAAAACGTCACACTATACTATGTCGTCCAAAATTTGGAAAAATCTTTGACAAAAAAAATTGGTCCAAAATTTGACAAAAAAAAATTGGTCCAAAATTTGACAAAAAAAATTGACCCAAAATTTGACAAAAAGTAATATATACTATGTCGTCTAAAATTAGATTTTTTTTTTTGACATATTGTGTATATCATGTTATAGCAACCTAAAGAAATGATTTCAATGAAAACAAAGTGAGGACCGGCCAAAATGTCCTCACTCCGTAAAAATGACCTCACTTTGTTGGTTAAAAACCCTCACTGGTCCTCAGTATGCCACAAGTACAAGAACACACACACACAGTGACTTACATTCATTTGGCCAGCCTTAATAAAGGCTTATCCCTAACCTCAATAAATCATAATCTGAAGCCATCAAATCCAAGTTTCTCAGATGTGAGGTTCTGCCTCACTGGGACCAGGTTTTGGTCCCCCTGGTCCTGACAAATACACATATACAGAGACACACACACAAACTTCTTGGGACGTTCACTGTGGAATATTTGCAGCAGATTCATAGCAGACAATCACAAACACATGTGAGATTGATAGTCGTAATCTCAGTCTTTATAATCCCTACACACACACACATTAATTTCCTATAGGTTTGAGCATAATCAATACTCACCTGATCCGTACATTAAAGTGATAGTTCAGGGTTTTTATATGAGTGGGTTATACGGTGGCCCTGAAGCGCAACATTTACTGAAACACTGTTGGTGATTTGCACTTCAGGGCCACCGTAGATGCCTTAGATTGAGATTGGCACTGACCCTCATGAAATGTACATAAATCTTCACTCTACCATATCATTATACAAACATTATACTCTCTTTCTCTGCCTGGAAAGAGGAGTTTTAAGCTGATTTATAAACCACACACTCTCCCGCACCAAAGTCCATAGAGAAAATCAGCAATTTTAAAACACGGTACCTCTCGATCCACTGCTGCCTCCATCAGCAGAGTTCACAATGTGTTATTTTGCGACTTGTGATTGTAATCCGTCGTTCAGTTTAACATAAGTGACAGAAACTTATTAAACAAGGCAGCAGTTAAAGCAGCAGCTGCTGTGTCGCTGTTAGGTAAAAACACAGGTTTTCTCTATGGACTTTGGTGGAGGAGAGAACACAGATTACAAAGTCAGATAGTGTATCCTTTTCTATCTATATTATTCTGTTTTATTTCTTATATTGACATTATTATTGGCCTGATCTATCCATCAACTACAGATCTTTCTGATCAGATAAACATGTATGATATAGATGCGTATTTAGAGAAGACACTTGGAGTGATCTAATGATGTTGGTTAGGGGGGTGATGGCGACTGTTGTAGGTTAATCCAGACTCTCATCCTCCCTCTACTGCTGGATTATCTGTGCTGCTGCTGCAGCTTTAATCGCTGACATGAACCGGAGGCCTTTGTGAACACAAACAAAGGGTAAAGTTCACCGTACGATCACTGCTCATTCTTCCACTCATCATCAGTTAATTATTGAACAGCATTGCATTGATCCACCTTTTTCTGCAGAACAAATAAAGTGACGTTAGCTCATCTTAATGTGAGTCACAGATTGTGAATGTCTGATTTAAGGCCAAAGATGAGATCAATGAGGACCTTCAGATGCAGCTTCTTCTTCTTTCTTTCTTTTTTTCTGTGTGAGTCATTGTTCATGGAAACATTTATTCATCCACACGTGGACCAACACACACAAACACAACTCTGCTGGGTTTAATGGATTGGATTTTAAGATGTGACAAGTAAAGCAGAGTACACAGTTTAGACGGACACGGCCTCACAGGAAGACAAAACATCCCTCACACGACATCAACTGTTAAAGTAAGTCACAATAACTGCACTTTTGTGCTCAGACTTGAGGGTCAGAGCAAGGTTTCTGGGTTCTGGGCGTTATATTTGTCTAATTTTATTGCATATGTTATCTCTTATCCTCCTCCTGTTTGCATTAGTCATCTCAACCCTTTAGCTGTTGTCACAAAGTGAATTTCCTCAGTGTCGGATCGATCTAACCTAATCCAAATGGAGAAATGACAGACATGCCCGACAACTATCCGTATCGTTTTGGCTCCACCTTGTGGCGACTCGCAGCGTCCCTTAATCCCATCAGCCTGATTTTAATGCTGCTAATTGAATCAAAGATGTCAAAGAGCATCCATTCATCCAGTATATCCTTGTGCTGTCTTCAGACTGAGTGGTCCAGTCCTCCCTCGGGAGCATTTACTCGCTCAACTGCTGAGCGCTTTACTAAAATGAGGTCAGTGGGTTATGAATATGGACCGTAGTTCAACATCCACAGTTGGACAGCTGGAGGACGGACGGACATAAAATCAGTCAACAGAGGCCATTAAACGTGCGTGTTAAGCACAAACCTGTTGCTCTGCCTCGTGTTACTGCCTCTATGATCAACGACAGCTAACATAAACATGTAAAGCCTCTGGGTTTAAGGAAAGTGAACATAATAAAATTACAAAACAAACTCAACCAACTGTTTTATGAGAACATTTTCACATCATTAGCAAGTGACGAGGAGAAAAAGGAGTTTGCATCCCGATCAAATGCTTACACCAGTTAGTTTTAGTTGCAGATTGTCTCTTCTTTTTCCAATGGACGTATATAACTTGACTATATTATCTGTTGTTTCACCTTATTAACTTATCTATACCCATCATTACCCATACTCAACTAGAAAGCTTTTTGACCTGGTGGGGACTTAAACTGGCAACCCAGTGGTTACAAGCCAATTTCCCTTTCCACTCGACTATGGGCTGCCAAGCACTTGCAAATAAAGCTTCAAAATGAGGCTCATTCCACCTCATTAGACAGCGGGAACTCGGTGTCAGATTTCAAAACCGGACCACTTCTTTGGAATCGTTTTTTTAAAATCAGGAAAGGGGCGGAGTTACTGTCAGAAGAGGAGGTTTAGTTAAAGACACAGAGAATGTGACAGTCGAAGGAAAGACAGGAGGAAGAGGAGGGTGGGTGCTAACGTTTATTTGCAAACTTGTACAGGAGAACAAGGATATATAGTGACATCTGGATACACAAAAAGAGAGCGGGCTGTGGACACTGGCGTGTTTCCTCACGGCGACTGCTCTGCTTTGTCAGACTGTGGTGGTGTGTACTTCCCCTCCTTCACTAAAGCGTCTCGCTGCTTGCGGATCGTGTACAGCCGCTTATTCTGCAGGGAGGACGAGGAGAAGTCGTTCAGAGGCAGCAAAGATGGTTATTTATAATGATTTAGACTCAACCAAAGGTCAAAACACTCTATTAACTAAAACAATGAAACCCTCACCGTCTTCATCCTCCATATGCACTCAAACATGTCCTCCATCTCCAGCTGACACTCCTTCTTGGCTCGCGTGTGACCGATGCCATGGGAACATTGGATCCACTCCTTCTCGAAGGTGTGGCAGCGACTTGCCCGCTTGAACGGCTGCTCACTGCTCTGGATCAGCATCCAGCGGTCCATGTTGATGCCCAGCCACGACTGCACGTCGATGAACGGCATGATGGTGCTGCTGGTGGAGGAGGAAGTGGAGGATTGGGGGAGGGGAGGGGCAAAAGTGATAACAAATTTGCGGTGTCACGGAGGAGACAGATTAAGGGGAAGACATGGGGTGAGAGACAGATTAGTCTCTGTTGTTCAGGAAAAAAATCTTGACGATAAATCAGCTGAACAGATTACAGATGTCCATGATATTCAGTCACGCTGAGGTTTGTACATCAGTTATTAGTCTCGTAAGTACTTGAAGATGTGGATTAGACCAGGTGACATTGCAAAATAGAGCTTAGTCCTACTTACAAATTCAAAAATATATAAAAAATCATGTGTCCTATGCTTCGGTCACCCTTGAAACCCTTGAAACCATGATATCATGATAAATAATGGTAGATTCCAGTTTGTTCTGGAAGCTGGAACTGGGAGTGACGTCACCTCCGATTCGATTGCGTTCCAATGGAGAAATGGCGGAAAACATTTCAAGGTTTGTGAGGTTGTTCCAACTTTCTGAGTTGGAAATCTGACTTAAAGGGGAGGTGTTCCATTGAAAGGAACACACCATAAAAGCAGGTGGCATGGACTGACACAGACCTGCCTCTGAATGCCAATAGGTTTCAGTTTTATTTCAGAAAATTTTAAATAACAACAAAGCAAGTGTCAGCCTCAGCAGAAATTAAGTTCTGCTGCTGTGGTTCCACAAATCTTCATCCAGGAACTGACGTCTTCAACAACAACTGATTAAAAAGACGTGACTGTACATGGATGAATGTAGGTCAATATGAAAAATACCAGGGAAAGTGGTTAAATTACACACAGAAAAGACAATAACTAATATTAACAATATCTAGACAGAAGTTACGTGTATATCTGTATACAGTATGTATGTCAGTGTGCATGCGAATATGTATACACATGTTTTATTACGTATATAATTAGGTATTTTCCGCTGTAAATGTCCAAGTTTCCCCACACGTATAAGTCACACCAAAAGTTGCGACTGTAGAGTAAGAAAACACATTTGTTTAAATGCACTAACACACACATACTAAAACAGTACTTTAACTCAAAAGAATCACGTTAAATACACAACTCTAGCGCAGCTGTTTTTAATTTGTTGTTAACATCAAACGCTTTCATACCAGAGGACTCTCGAAAAAAGCGTTGGTTTTTTTCAATAACATTTATATTTATACGAGTATTTCGTTTTAAAGTTTCATTTAAATGTGTGATTTTGTAATTTTATATTGTTATACGATATTATTAAGTAGTTATATTTATGTTCTTCCCAAAGAGTATCCAGTGTTTTCTGTTGTTAGCTGCCAGTAGCTAGCGAGCTATTTAGCTACGTAGCAATGATTTGAACTTTACAGTGTAAGATAAATACCTGTGTTTATATAGTCTCATAGTAAAATAGATGATAAATGTACAGTTTGATGAATGTCTGTGACAGGGTTTTGTTTTGATTGGGTTTAGTTGCAGACGCACGGTGTATCCTTCAATGACAGTCGACTGTGTTCATTCATGCTAATGACACACGGCGCGCGATTAACACAACCTACACGTCACACGTTGATATTTCCAAACCTTAAATGCTTTCTACTGCGTCAATAAACGGACAAAGTGTCGTTAAATTGTTGATAAATACCTGTATTTACCGTTTCTGTGGCACTCGCTTTAACCTTCCTCCGACTCCGCACTCTGCTTTGCGGCAGGAAAATCGTCTCCGGTTGTAGTTCTTCCATGGTTTTACCGCAGGGTGGAAAACAATGAAATGGCTCATTACCGCCACCTGCTGGACTGGAGTCAACTAAACCAATTGAATCCTCATATTTACATGATAAAATGTATATTATATGATATTATATAATGTACTTGTTAAAGAATAGACTCAAAATCCACAATAAACAAGGTTAAAGAATGTTTTTACTGGTATTTTTATTTATTTATGTGACTTTGATTTCCCATAGACTCTATTTTGTCCTGATCGGAATATGTCTGTAAACAAAAAATTGTGTGCAATGCAACATTAAATATCATTAGCTGTGTGTTTTCCTCTGTTGTTTATATTGTACATTTATTTAAGTATATTTTGTTGATTTTAGGTTCGTGGAGTCAAATAAACCAATTGAGTCCTCATATTTACATGATACATTGTATATTATTTACTGTTTTCACTGGTATTTTTATTTATTTATTTATGTGACTTATAATTTCCCGTAGACTTTGTTTTGCCCTGATTGAAAATATGTCTGCAAACAAAATTGTGTGCAATGCAATGCACGCAATGTGTGTTTTCCTCATCTCTGTTGTTTATATTGTACATTTAAGTATTTGTGTTGATTTTAGGTTCATATGGAAGAAACTACATTATGCATGTTTTTTTTAAAACAAACAAACAAAAACATCTGTATCATCTGTAATTGACTTCAACTCACTGCTTTGGTGCAACGTTAGATTGTGTTTATTTATTTTTTCATTTTTTCCCCCTCAAAGATCCACAGGTTTTCTTTCACAGTCCTGCGTGTACAACCCCACACAAGGCAGAGCATCACCAGTAACAGGAAATACACAGAATCAGAACACTTAAATACAGTATTGCTATCTATATACTCATATACTAAAAATTAAAAAAAAAACAAAAAAAAAAAAACTTTTCAAATAAAGACAGGAACACTTGTGTTCTTAAACCTCTCCGTTAACACTCGCTCACACTCTTCTGCTCGGGAAGTCTGGGTTTGTGTACGCAGTATGTTTGTGTGTTTTCTCACAGGCAGCCAGGAACACGTGATAACAAAGCAGCGTCGTTATACACAAGCAGCGAAATCCATAGAGTTACTCTGCGATGACGCATATATATATATAAAAAGGTTTCCTTGAGGAGTGAAGGGAAACTTTAAAAAAAAAAACAGAAGCACAGAGGTGATACAAAGATAAGAAGCAAGTAAGATTAAGACGAGCTTATTGGCATCAGAGATGAAGAGTTTGGCTCGAAAAATAACAGGAAAATTGACCTGTAAACTAAGGATGAGACACTAAGGATGGGTCAAAATAACACTTGAAAAAGAGATTTTTAATCTCTATGTGGGTTTAAATAAAACAAGAAATTAGTGTGTCTGATATTAGACAGACACAAAATGTAAATAACACTATATATTGTATGCTTCTGTACTCACAGACTGTAAAAAATGTAACCGCATTTTAGCCGTCACAAGTCTTGTTGTGTGCTGCTTATTTCATCAAATAACTCATATTGGTAGATACTTAAGGTTATGATATTAGCATCGGACATGAGAAAGTCATATCGTCATCCCTATTTCAATATAAAGTATCCGAGGGAAAAAAAGGGGCTAAAAAATACTTATTTTAATTAAAAGTGGTTTGAATGTTTTCGAGCCAAACTCTTCTCGAGTTACATCCAACATAAAAGGCCTGGCGGGTGATTTATTTTGGTTGTACCACAGACTTTAACACGCAACTGAAGTCAACTCACGTGTAGCAACATGAACCTACGATGAACCAACGCAAAAACAAACAAACAAAAAAAATCTTTCAAAATTCAAATTCAAATTAAAAAATAACATAAATAAGGTCAATTCAGATAAAGTGCACAAGTGCTCATTCAAAAACAAACAAACAAAAAGAGTGTACATTCATCAGGAGTCACATTTATACACACACACACACACACACACACACACACTCACATTCAAGTGGTCAAAAGGCCAGTTCACACTCAGCAGAAACTGAACCACAACAGAGTTCTGACAACGAGGCGTTCACTGACACCACGGAGAAAAAAACAACAACATTCGTCTGTGGATCAACGTGTGGTTTTTTTGACAGGTGATTCCCCAATATTTTCTGAAATTTGACAGAAGAAAATACTTAAAAAACTAATGAGTATAATTTCATAACTCAAGGTTCCACTTAATAGCTTATTATGAGGCCATTTCCACTGAATTCCCCTTTCTTAGATTGAGACTTGTTGTTTTTATGACAACTCTTTTTCAGAAATGTTTGTCCAGTCTGTGTTGATTCTAATAAACAAAATAAATAGAGGTTGAATTAGTCTAAACTGTATGCTATATACAGTACATTTGCTATAATGTTCACATAATTGATGTATTTTTTAGTGCTGTTAATAAATGTGTCACGTTAGATAACACTTAATCACAGTCACAAGGTCAAATATGTGAATTTAAATTGAAATGTTATGTTGCGACTACAAATGTACTCATCAAATACTGTATGTTTTATATATTTTTTTCTAGATTGAATCAGTTTGTGTGTTTTTTCTTAAATATATGTAGTTTTAATATAAGTTGTCTCTTCTTAATTGTAAACATATTCTGATATCTTTGCGCACCTGTGCGGGTAAACTGAATTTCTTTGGTTTTGTGGATAAAAGAAGACACTAATCAATATTTGCCACTATCTTTTTGGACTAAAAAATAAATAAAATGAGAAAAGTTTTAAAGAAATTGATCAATAATTACAATAAAGATCAAATTTTCCTTAAATTAATAAAGAAATACACACAAATCTTTCTTTAAAAGGTTGGAAAATTTTTAGGGTGGGACCCAAAACAAGTCTTCCAGGACCCATCTGTGGGTCCCGACCCAGGATTTGTGAACCACTGCTCCACGTCATTGTCAGAACTCAGTCATAATGGACTATATTTTTGGCCACACCCCCTCCCCTCTCCATCCCTTCCTCCATCCTCCTCCTTCTCCGCTGTGCAGGAAAGAAAGCGAGATTCATGTGCAGCTTCTTTTCTTTTCCTTTCTTTCTTTCTTTTCCGTAAACGTGAACTTTCACCAGTGCAAGAGAAACTCTCTGCTGCCCCCTTTCTTCCTTTGTTTTTTGTCAATCTGTCACGGCTCATGCAGACTCATGCACACGCGGCGAATGATGCCATTCTCAACATCGTCTGAATATAAATAGAGGACGGGAGAAGAAAAAAGAACACGGAGTAAAATAAAGCCACGACAGTCGAGTACAAAGTCCACATTCATTCGCTCATCGCGTCGTCGTGAACATCCCAACAATCCGACTCCCTCTGCTGTGCTCGGTGACGCTTCACCTTCACCATGTTTTTGTGTTTTTGCGTTTTCTTGTGGAAAAATTGTACCTCTTTTTTTTCTTGTTTTTGTTTTTTTTGCTTCAGTAGCCAAGGCATTTTGCACCAAGGAGTAAACATAAATGGTCATCTTATAAATCTCAGAGGTAGAACCCTGACAATTTACTCGGTGAGGAGATTGACAGGTAGAAAGATAAGACAGACAAAGTAAACAAACGTGTCTGTGAAGACGCAGAAAGCAGCAAAAAGGTGAAAATGACAACAGAAGAAAAAAGCTTGAGAGTTTTGTCATGAAAATGTCGCGGGATTCCTTTTGGGCTGTTGTTGTTGTTGTTGTTGTTTTTATTTTCTTGTGCAATCCTGAGTCTTCTCTCAGACGTAGAGGATGACGTTGCTGTCCGCGGGACAGTGAAGGCCTTCGGTGGACGGGTTCAGAGCTCGACAGGACGGAGGCTGCGTTTGCGGCCCGGCCACCAGGTGGCAGCTCTTGGGGTGCGGCGAGTCGCAGTCGTCCGACGTCAGCTCGGCGATGTCGTCCGACTGCGTGTCCGACATCTCCAGGTCGCTGCGGATGCTCTCCGGCTGAGCCAATGTGACGTCTCTGAGCCCCTCCCTGATCGACACACCCGGCGACAGTCCCAGCACGGAGCCCGACAGCGCCCCGCCCCTTCTGGAGCTGCAGTCCTGAGGCTCCTCCCCGCCCAAGGCCGTCGCTATAGCGGCGGAGCCCGGAGGCGGAGTCAGGTCCTCTTCACTGGTCAGGCAGAGGTGGCTGGGTTTGGTCTCGATGTCCACCTGGATCTCCAGGTTGGTGCACTCCCTGCAGAATCACGTAAAGAAAGATCATTATTAACCTATTAAAGGTGCAGTGCGTAACTTCTGGTTCATGTTTGTGCTTCATGTAGAGAAACAATATGACGGCCATTTTTTAATTTTTTCATTTGAGCACAATATTGAAAATGGGAAAAAACAAGTATTTATCCGTTTATCATTTTATTTTGAAAATCAAATGAACAGTTTATCTGATTTTCCATTTTCGTTTTGTAAACAACCGTGTTCAAATGTGCTATTTTGTGAGTTCAGTGTTGCAAGCTAAAAACACTGATTTTCTCTATGGACTTTGGTGCAGGAGAGCGAGCGGTTTACAAACACCAGTTTCCAGTCAGAAAAGGCTGTTAAAACAAACAAATACTGTATATTATATTACTTTAATGTATGGAAACAGTGGAAACCACCTCAGACACCGTCCTGATGTCCATGACGTACAAATGTTCTGCTGCGATTAAACACACACAGGTCACACGTCATCTTTAACAACCACATGTTTACGCTTCTAAATGATTTGCACGCCGCAGTGAAAGAAAAACAGGAATGAAGGCGGAAGAACAAAGAGCTCCTTTAAACGCAGTCAGAGTGGCTTTATTCGCTTGTTTGAGAGGGATTTGTGGCGCGGAGGAGAAAACAACCTGAGATCAGGGCGTCGACGCTGCCAAGTCATCAGATTAGTTTTAATCCAGTTTCCTCAGTTACATCACACATAAAATCCAAACAGCGACGGTGGCAGAAGAGTCACAAAAACAGACGCCAAGACTCACAAATAACTCAAGGACTCTTTTGTTTGTCTTTTCGTCATGTTGTTCTGTTTTAGAATGAAAAGATGGGTAGAATAGGAGAAAAACAACTAACTTAAACTGAATAAAACAATATTTATGTGGCATACGTACAAGGATAGGACTCCAAAATTACTTTAATTTAAGGGCCTTCGGGGAGGTTTATTAATATCGCATTTGACGTAGACGTTGGATGTGACGCACAGAATATGAAAACATGGAAATAAAATAAAAATAAACACATTTCTTCAAAGCTACAAGGAGTTTGTTCACAAGGATTTTTCTGTTCCGTGTTTTACCATCTCGAGCCGCTTCGTGTAGTTTTTGCCTCCTTTCTTCACGTTTTATTTTTATTAAAAGACTTTTATTTTCACATGACGTGAATGACATCATGCCTCACCTGTCAGGTAACGTGTAGGAGGAGATGATGGATCCGGCCATTCCTCTGGTGCTGGCACAGTCACTTCCTGCTCCCAGGCTGCCCGTCTCTCTCTGAGCTGATTCTTTAGCCAACTCTGCTGCTTGAACCTCCAGCCTAGAGACAAACACAACAATCAGTGACACAGTTCTGTCCATTTGGAGTCAAAATGACAACAAGCAGGAAAAAAAAGGGCCTGAAAAGTGAATCCTCACCTGCTGTATTTTCCAGTGCGAGTTCCCAGAGCTCCACCTGCCAGAGTGTTGAAGTGCGGCGTGTCTCCCAGAGTCCCGGGGGCCACAGAGAGGCCCTCGCTGGGGGACGTGGTGCTCAGTCCGCTCACCGCTCCGTCCAGGCTGCTCTCGCCGAGGCTCGGGGACTTGAGAGCGCGCCACGCGTCCGCCACTGCGCGGTTTACAGAGAGAGGGTAGAGTCTGAGTTTGTCGTTCTGAGTGAATTCAAAGCTAAGTGTCGAAGACGTTTTGATTTCTCACCCGTGATCGGACCGTCGTCCTCGTCGAAGTCGATGCGCACGCCTCGTCCTTTTCCCCGGCTCACGCCGCAGCCTCCTCCTCGACACAGAGAAATGGGCACCACGCCGTAAACGTAGGCCAACATGATCGGGACGCCGATGCCTGCGAGAAACAGGAGGAATTATTTATTTATCCTATTGAAATTACTCAGATTCTTCTTCTTATTATTATTTTTAGCTCCACGGAAACTCGAATTTGACCCCCTAAACGTGCGTGAAAACGGACAAAAATTGCCACGCAAACCAGAACCGCCAAAAAAATTCGATTCAATAATGGAATTGCCAACCAACGAAAAACCAATGCAATATGTCTTAGTAGCGCCCCCACAGGTGAAACCCCTATGGAGCTAAAATGTAGTTGCGCCGAATTTTGCAAAATTCTTTGGGAACATTGTCCGGCCGAGCCGAGCAAAAAACCCTCTTGACACCATGACCTCAACTCAACAGGAAGTCGGCCATCTTGGATTTGGCGTATATCTTGGCGTTTCGTAACTGAGCTTGATAATCTGAGGGCGTTTATCTGCAAACATGTCAAATTGTACTAGTTGTTTTTGGAATTATTTTACCGTACAGTTACTTGTGTTTCAGTGTTTCAGACACAAACTGTGGTTTTACTTTTGTCATATGTATTATTATCATCATTATTGTTATTTTTTATTAGCACCTAAGAGACAGCATTGTTGGATCAATGTGAATTTCCCCCATGGAGGATCAGTAACGGTAAATCTTATCTTATCTTCAAGCAAAAATAAAGAAAACAGTAATATAATGAGTAACATTTCCTTTTCAAAGACATACAGCCTGATAAAGTGACTCAGCAGATTCTCCCACACTAAATGTGCTTTAATTTAACAACAAAAAGTGTGTTTTTGTCTCCAGTGACGACACATCAGTCCAGAGACGCTGATAAACACAACGTCCTTGGTTTGTTTTGGCCGTCAGTCATTCTCACGGATTCACGCTGAATAACAGACAGACAGACAGATGGCTGTGGCTGCGTCTCTTACCCACGCTGACAGCTGCGATGACGGGCGCGGTGATGATGGACAAGGCCACGCCTCCGGTGATGGCCAGGTTCCTCCTGTGACGAGACGTCTTCTTCAGCTCGTAGTGAGCGTGGATCTGTGAGGAGACAGATGGACGTGTTTGTGAATTTAAAGGAGCACGGCGTAGGATTTGAGAGGATCTATGAGAAGAAAGTGGTTATCGTGAATTAATGAATTAATAACATGATGTCATTGGTGTAATCATCTGAATCACAGGACAGCTGGTCTGGGGGCGGAGCATTCACCACAGAGTCTGTCAACGTGACGTTCAAACCAAACAGTAGCATAAGAGATTGTTTAGAAGGAGACGTGACATATACCACCACTAGATGTCACTAAATCCTGCACACTGACACTTTTTAGAGGCAATAAAAATGCATATTTTTCCATGTTTCCATTGTTTGTATTGTATGCATTTTGTCCACTTAATGAATCCTTTTGAGGAGTTTCATTGTTTATCTGAAATAAATCTATGCCTCGTGTCACTTTAAATGTTTAATTTTCTTAATCTAATGTGTTTCTAAATCTAATTTCTATTTGTATAATTAAATTCTGCCTAACTTGTACACAAACTGTTGGTCTTTGCAGAGCTGGATCTTGAAAAATCAGGATGTTTGTGTTGAAAAACAGAATTAGACTGCATGTTTTGGTCAGGTTAGAACCAGTGTCCAATATTATTCCTTAAGTATTCTGAATATGAACAAAAATAACCCTTTGTGTACTATGAATTCATACATTTGTAGAAATGGTAATAGGCGTTTTTGTGTCTTAGTCAAAATAAAGGTTGTGAACTTGTTAACAGGCTCTTTCGAGAATAAACTCTACTCAAACAGACATGAAGACGAAGATAAAAGCAAAAAGCTCCTGAAAGGATGAACTGTGAGTCATCGCCGATCTACGTTTAACACACAGACGCAGTTCTTTCAGGAGGATTTCAAAGACCAGCGTCATCACAACCTCCATTAGCACTGACATGTTTTCTGAAAAGGTTCACTGCTTTAAAAAAACACGACTTTTACTATTCTTTTGGAGCCTTTAAAAAAATACACACAGTTCCAAAACCTTCCACAAGAGGGCACTACTGTTTTTTATATGGAAAGCCCACTGTCACTGGGGGAAAGAGCTTCAACTTGATCACATTTAAAGAGAAACCTTCAATGGTATTTACTGGAATTGCTTTATATTCCAACTCTAACGGAACTGCAAATCATTAAATATGAAGTAATATATATTTATGTCTTAATTGATGGGATCTTAAACAAGACAAACATTTTAAGATGATGTAATGTCTTAGAGATGTTACATTTGGCTAATTTGATCATTTCTGGATGTTTCAAGTATTTAAAGGCATAACATTTAGCCAATTTCAAAAAACCTTCGGATGTTTTAAGGTTTCAAAGACAAATTTGAGAATTTCTAGATGTTATAATTGGATATTTAAAGGATGTCACCAAGTATTTGCACTACAGTGCAGTCACTTATTGGTTAAGTCTTTGCTGGGCTTCCTGGAAATCAAGGGAAGTGGAAAACTTCCTGTGCTGTACTTCCTGCCATTTCCAGAAAACGGCGTAAACGAAACTTGGACAAAGGAACTTTTCATTTATTATTACAACTATTATGATGTCTGCGTTGTGCTGTAAATTCCAGTTCATTGGCGCAGTATTGTAAAACAACGGCCCTGCTGTGGTGTAATAGTGAATTCTGTGGTTTCCACTTCTCTACAAAGAAAAAACAGCGAGAGAAGCGTAACATAAAGATGAGAGAAGTGTGGAAAAACTGAAAAGCAACAAGGACAAAGAAGCCGTTTTGTTTTCAGTGAAGTGGAAAATGTACAGAACAAATATAAAGAAGACGCCAGTGTTCTGCTTTAAGATTACAAACACATGAATGGTGTTTCATAATTTCCTCTTTCTTGAGAAGTCTGTTTCCCGTCTCTCTTTCTCTCTGTTGAGACGATTTCAGTTTCTATTCAATAATTATAATTTTCTACATTATTTCATGATGATTTTTATATTTAGTCCACGTAAACAAGCAGTTGAAGCTTATAATTAGCTTATTAACTAGTTATTTGACTAATCCAGACACTTCATCATGATCAAACACAAATTAAAAAGCAGTAATAGTACCTTGCGGCCGACGTAAACGGGGATGCCGATGACCATGGCGGGGACAGCGATGCCTGCAATGAGGGTGATGCCGACAGGAGCTCCGATCAAAGTTCCCAACTGCCACAGAATCTTCTTCTTCCTGCTCCAGGGCTTCTTCCCCCAGAACGTACAGCCGGATGGACTGATGGACGGACAGAGAGACAGTTTACGTTTAAATGTTTGAAAACACGTTTTTTTTTTTACACGTGTGTTTAACATGGTTAGTAAAAGTTTATAGAGTTTGGTTTATGGTCGTGAAAATGAAGATAAGCACCACACACTATTTTTTTAGTGTCGTTTGTTTGATTGATGTATTTTTACTACCTGAGGTAGTGCAGGTCGGAGATCTCCTTCATGCAGAGCCAGCAGAACTCGCAGCCGCAGACGGCGCAGGTCATGTGATTACAGCTGCCGTCGTTCATCTTGATGATGTAGGCGCCGCAGCGAGGACACGGTTTGATGTCGTCTGCTGGAGACAGACAAAAAAATAACACCTGAGTGACTCAGATGAAAATACTATGGACATGAAACGCTCCAGTGTGGAACTTCTGTCGCCCCCCTGTGGACTTGTGAGTAATTATCAAAACAACACAACCTGTCTCTGTGACCTACTTTACTTAGAATTTTGTTTCTGCAAAACTTGTTTCTATGGAGTTATCCATTGTATGTTGGTCTTTTAACGTAGAATCACTTGAGCTGCTTGGTGGAAGAAACAGCAGCAGGTGTTTGAGGAATGCTTGATTTGATTTTCGTTCCTTTTGCCGGAGCAAGCATTTTCATAAAGATGATAAAGCACGATTTTGCAGTCGAACTTAATCCAACTAAGTCCAACTGTATGAAGACGTCTCGTTTTGCTAGCACTGTGTAGCTGTTAGCTTCCTCCATAAGTGGCGATGTAAACACAAAAACAAAAGACCATTCTACAAAAAAAAACATGAAGTAATGCAGAGCCATTTGGCGCAATCAGTTTTGCGTGAGCTCCTATAACAAATGTTTCAATGTGGCATATGTTTGTATTTAAAAGTTACATACTACAGCTTTAATTTGGTCGCCTGTGCAAAGCTGAGTCAACGGTCTGCTTTTATTTTGCAGTTTCACATTCACAAGTCACCGAGGTTCACCGATGTTTGGAAAAATCAGTCTGTAGCTGAAACCATCAGCAGTGACTCAGGAAGAAATTAGAGGTTTTAGACACAACAACTGTGTTCACAGCCCTCAGGCCTCTCTCCAATCCCCCAGTAGTAATATCAAACACTCACTGCTTTGTTCTTTTTTTAGTGTCTGCTTTAAAACGATGACATCACTAAAAAAACATGTGTTTGTGTGCGTCTGTGTGCAGAGCGTAGCCTCGGGGCATCGGAGAGTAAAGAAAACCATTGAGTACATGCATTTAAACATGGAACGCTTTACTCTTTCGACTTCTGACATTCAAATCAAACCTCATTATGGTAATGGACGGAACAATCGCACCACTTTGCCCTCTGATGCTTTTTTAAAGAGAGAAAAAAATAGCAAAGAAGCCAAAACAGGAATGAATTGATTGTGCGGTTGAATTCTGGGATGCCGGGTATGTTCTCTGCTCTTTAAAGGGCAGTTTAAGACATTTGACGAGAGCCTTGAAGACGCCGCTGAATGAGTGTGTTTCTGTTGCTCTTTATTCTGCAAACATTACGTCTTCCAACACTCTCTCTTTTCTCTTTTTCCCTCTCTGTGACTCTCTGTATATCTGTCTGTGTTCAGTCATTATTACAGACAGACAGACAGACAGGTGGGCGCAGCAGGACAGCGGCCCGGGTCGCCTCATGAGTCAGCGCTGGTCGTCTGGCTCACTGTCAGTTCTTTTTGGAAACTTGGCAGACGGAGGGAAAAAAACTGGATGTGATGAAGATTGAGAAATGGCCAAGGACAGCTGGAGGGATTTATTTAATCAATCTTTAATCAAAATGTGATTAAAGACATGCACACACACACACAGATAAGACCGTAGAAGCTCTTACAGTTGTGTCCTGTTATGTTTGCTTCCACAACAAAACAACTGTGTTTACAGTCTTGTTGCTAAGCAACTGTACTTTAACCATCTCCTGGCTGTAGTCAGTGTGTCAGTGTTTACATATAAATCTTAAAAGCATTTTGAGAGCATGTGAGTCTGCTGTTCGGCATTTTCTGTTTTTTACATCTGTATATTTATTTCATTACTACTGTAAAGCACTTGGTCAACTCCTGTTGGTTTTTTTGAAACATGCTTTATAAATAAATTGGATTGGATTGGATTGGTAAAACTTCTTTTTGTCAATCCTGAAATATGGTTTGGAGGCATTTTGCTTCACTTCCAGAGCAATTTTGTCAAATGTGGGGAAATATCTTGTTCACTCTACACTCTTAGAAATAAAAGTGCTAAGTAGAACCATAAAAGGTTCTTCGGCTCCTTTTTGGCTCCAGGTAGAACCTTCCACCTGGAACCCTTTTGGAAGGTTCCACCAAGAACCCTCTCCAAATCCTTTATTCAGGAAAGGGGTTTTAAATGGTTCTCTGGATCAAAAATGGTTCTTACTGGAACCATTAGTGTTACCAAGAACTCTTGAAAAAAGTAAATGGTTCCAGGTAAAACCTCAGCCCTTGTAGAAGGACCGTTTTGGAACCCTTATTTCTAAGAGTGTATCAAGGTACAGAGATGGTTCTTCAAGTCCATCTTTATTTAATACCACTTGGATTTAAATTCCATGCCAAATGTACTTGCATGACAATTTAAATAATATAATGGAGGTTCCGTCTGGACTCTAAGCTCTACCAAATCTACTTTACAGGGCAAATTTAGAGGACAAATTCAGATGTTTTCTTTCCATATTTCCCGACCTGAAAGATACCTAAGAATCTAGAGAATTGGATCCAAGAGAGTTGGACATTACAATACATTATTTATGATGTTTATGGACTTTTGTCAAAGACACTCACTAACTATGATAAATCATAGGTTTTTGTGACATTCCTGCCATTGTAGTATACAACATACAAAAAGTTGTTTAAAAGTTGTTCCAAATGACCAAAGCTTTCCCTTCTTCTTCGTCTTCACCACCACACGAATCACAAGACGTTTTTTTTTAATTACCCTCACTTTAATAACACACTCGCTGCTTTTGTGTCACGGCCCAGTCTCAGTCCAACAGAACTGAAAATAACCGATTTCCTGCTATTGATGTGTTCTGTGACTGTTTAAAGTTCTCACATGTTTGAAGTCAAAAGAGCCAGAAGGACCCACAAGCAAAGATTAAACTGATTATTTCAAACGTGGCTCTAATGAGACACTTAAATAACCGTGTCTCTTTGGAAAGTCTGAGCAGCTCAGACGACATTTTAAGATGCTGCACGACAGGACACACGTACCGCTGCAGTCATCAAACTATCCAGCAGAGAAGCTGCGATATAAATAGTGTCTCACGCGTGATTGAGCGCGGCAACTTTTCCCTCAGCTGTGGGAAACGCCAGGGAGCTGCCGCCGCTGCCACCACCATCGCCACCGCCACCACTGCCGCCGCAGACATGAGTCAAGTTTGAATCAACACTGTGTGACAGACTGAGATCGACATGTGACACGAGTGACTGAGACTGAGATACAGACTCAGACAGTTCTCAGGGGTGTGAAGCAGACTTTCATGTTGCTGGAGGAGAGGATTGTTTTTTTCTGTCTGTTTAGGATTGTGCACGCACACACACACACACACGTACATACACACACTGTGCAGATGTGTGCGAAACTGTCCATCTCTTGGCTCAGTGTGGTGACAGTCTGTGGGTGTTTCTCAGAGTCAAGGTAAGACAGGATGCTGAGATTTCAAAGATATTACGTCACTGCACTGTTCAGGATGTTTCAAATTCCTCACCACGGAGATTTTAGGATGCAGCTCGTGTACGAGCAGCGCAGCAGAAGGACCCACAATCCTTTGTGCACGCACGTCATTTGATGTTTTGCAAATGTAGCACTAGTACTCGTTCTTACTGTCGAGATACTTCAGGGTTCCCACACCTTGTTTGACATTAGATATAAGGTCTTTTTAAGGATTTTTCGGGACCAATTCCCTCAAATTCAAGGACAGAATAAGATGTGAGGCCAACTTGTAAGAGCTGCTTCGCCCATGGCGTCCACTGGGATCATTTCCCAAACATCACGTCATTTGCTCTCTCTTGTTCTGCATGGATACTCTCAACAAAAACGGCAAATAGAGAGACAGTGGACAGTGTCCTCAACACCGCTAGTTATTACAGCTCGACGTAATTTCTGGAGCTTGCACAAAATTTGTCACTTTCAATGACACATGTCCATTAAGGATAGGGGTCATTGCTCCAGTGCTGTAGTAAAGCAATTGGTGGAGCCTCCCCGCAGAGCACTGATCTGCGCCTCCACATGGCGGGTGGAGGTTGTTGGGTATTTGTTTTTATAAAGTGGAACATTCTTAATGACATAAAGACGTCAACGCATATTAACGCATGATGGCTGACCAGAAAATGACGCACGTGACGTCATGTTTACGTGACTCCCGATCGTTAAAATGAGTCTCTAAAGTAACCCTAAACTTTAAAAGAGTGCAGAGGCACACATACGCAGTACACAGGTACGCTGGTTATTTGTAGCGCTGCTCTTTTTGTTTAATAAACAGACCGCTCCAGTGCAACTGTAGGTGCGCTAAGGGCGTTAAAGGAGCTAACGCAGCTAGGTCAGTTGTCATGGAAAAGTGTCATGCGTTAATGTGTGTTAATGTTGACGCCGTTAACCGTCGCTAACGTGCCCAGCACTTATAAAGATGCACACTTGCTAGCCTCTAGCATTTGTACATACCTAACATGCTAGTCTTGCCTCGTTTCTGTAGGACCTGACTCCGTCCTTCTAAGGAAGGATTTGGAATCCCATGTTGATTAGATCTGACCTTGGAAATTCCGAGTTCCAAATACAAATGTGTTGTTTTGTTTTCCAGGTACTCACCAGGTCCCTGCTCCTGTGTGTAGCTGGGCGAGTGGTTGCTGTGGGTGTGCAGGGACTGCGCCCTCTGCTGGCGAGCAGAGTCGCAGGTCTGGTTGGGGTGCCAGGCCTGTTTGCAGTGGTAGCAGAACTCGGCGCCGCAGCCCTCTCTGCCACAAACCAGCCTGGGACAGCTGGCACAGCCTGAGGCGATGACGGCGAAGCTAATCGAGAGAGAGAGAGAGAGAGAGACAGACGGAGAGAGAAGAGTTCAAAAAACGTGGGAACTGAAGAAACCAGTTGATCTTTATGAGGCCGTGACTCACAATCCTGCAGCAAATTAAAGCTTCATTAGCAGCGTTTTCTAAATGAAAGGACTGTCTGTACTCATGATCAAAAACAGTGGCTGCTGCGTTTTCCTCACGTTGACACCCACATCCAAAAACTGTGGGCAGCTTCTCGCAGATGGAAAGCTCATTAAAGTTGATTAATCTATGCTACCTGTCAAACTAATCAAACATTATTCTTGACTCGGTCCCTCGCTGACATTTTACAGATGGTGACAATAACCCAAAGGGAATCAGCTCATCATTTTAGCAGCTTTCAGACACGCACTGAATATTCCCTCTTTAAAACATTTCTCTGAATCGAAGAAATGTTTCAAAGAAGTTGAATGTAAATGTCCGGAACTGTAAATCTGGTAATTTTCCAAAAACTTCTCCTGCCAGCACCTTAGTCAAATGTATGGATAATGAAAACACAGGAGGAAAAGCTTGGGTAAATCCACAGAGAGCCAACTCTTCGCTTAGATGCTCTGCAGATTCCTATGCTAATGTGAACATATCTGATCCACGTAATCTCCCGCTGTGTTTGTCAGATGTAAACGGCAAACTCCACTTAATATCTGGAGCCAATTTTGTCTGTCTGTCTGTCTGTCACAGACTGTGACCTCAGGGAAATGAACCTGCTCTATTCCTGTCAAAGGAATCATTTTTCTACTCAAACCAAAAGTGAAAGCTGTGTGACTCACATTCTTTTAAGTGTTCAGAATGACTCCAAATGGAATCTACTAATTTCTTTCGCCCCATTGTTTATTTAGCTTTCGATACAGTGAGAATGAAAACAATAAACATACAACCCTGGGTCAAATGAGCAATAGATGCAGGTTTTTATCGACTCAGCAGTGTTGTAAACGTGACACCATCACGCCTAGTTCTTTGTTTTAGCAGTCTTGTTACTGAGTTTAAGCTAAAATAAGCAAAGCTTAGCTAAAATAAGTTGAGCTCAACTAAGCTTCACTACCATAAAATAAGCTGAGCTCAACTAAGCTACACTACCATAAGATAATCTGAGCTAAACTAAGCTACACTACAATAAAATACAATGAGTTAAAATTGGCTAAACTTAGCTACACTACAATAAAATAAGATGAGTTAAAATGAGCTAAAATAAGCTACAATGTGATAAAATAAGATGAGTTAAAATAAGCTACACTATGATAAGCTGAGCTAAACTAAGCTAAGCTACACTACGATAAAATAAGATGAGTTAAAATTAGCTAAAATAACCTACACTACGATAAGATAAACTGAGCTAAACTAAGCTAAGCTGAAAAAAGGCTAAAATAGTTACGCCTAGATAAGCTTAGCTAAGATAAACTAAGCTAATACAAGCAAAATTTAGATAAGATATAAATTGACCTGAGCTAAAATAAGCTAAGCCAATATAAGGTAAACCAAGTTAAACTAAGATTACATAAAACAACTAAGATAAAATTAGCTAAGATTAGATAAGGTAGGGTAAGATAATAAATAGGCCCATATTTTAAACAGCAGAAAATATAAAGAAATATTAGAAAATATAAACATATTAAAAATAGAACATAAACATTACTTTGCACTGGTTGGTCTGCATTTATTTGAATGTTCACCAGCCAGATGCTGTTATGATACGCTCCACTGCTGAGTTTGAAAGAGGAACTGAAGTTAAAGATATAAAAGTGTAACCACAGTGACAGTGTCAAACTGCCCGTGCGCTCATGACGTTTGCCTCTGTCGTGTTGCACGTTGATTATTTACGATGCATTTGTGACGTTGAAACACAGATAAGCTTCTCCAACAGCCAAAGAGAAGAAGGACGTCAACAAAAACCCTGCAAATACTGCACCTGCTAAACTGAATGTACACAGTTCCACTGGACACAGTGTCGTCTTTTCTGCGCGTCTTTGCAAACACAGGACGCTGACGCTGAGTGAAATATCCATGTTTGCTAACACGTTGTTATGTAACTGGAGATGTAACTTTAGAAATCCCGTCACAGTTTCCAAGGGAAGAGGATTTCAGACGTGGCCACTAATGGGCAGATTATTCAGCCTGAAAGCCGAGTCGACGGAGAGGACGGCGAGGGTTGATCAATGGACTAATCACTTAGTAACTACATTCAGAGAGAAAAAGGGGGAAAGAGTCAGCGTGAGGTCAATCGATGTGGATTTCACGAGTGAAAAGAGACGGTGCAAACTTAATTCAATTTAAATTTAAAAATAAACGGCGGCCTTTGCTTGTTGCTCGATCCATTCTTTCAAATTGTGACTCAGTGCCAGTGTACAGTCAATGCACGGATGACACATGGAAACTGTTTTGACTGTGTGAGTTATCTGTATTATTTGTAGGTTTGTCCATAAACAACACTTAACAAAAACTACTATTATAATTATTGTGGAGCTCAGCTGACTCACCGACGATGACTTTTACCAAATGTCACTCAAATGTTCGGTTTTTCTGGAGGTAAAACGAAAATAAAAGGCAAATTTGAAAGTGCAGAACTACAGAAAAAGTGTATAAAATAGTCAACAGACATGACAAAATGACAAAAGAGGGAGGAACAATTGAGCTACAAGAGGCTGTCAGTCAGCGGAGGAATCACAAAGGAGGCCTGTCAGGAGTTATTGTGCGAGCAAACATGTCGGAGGATTTACAATAAAAGCACAAGGCAATTTTATTGAAATTATTTATTTATTGGGGCCTTTTTTTTCTTTTCTTCTCGCCGCTGCCAAAACAAAGACGCTGCCACTTCTCAGCACATTATTCTAAAGCTTTGCAATTACAACGAGTGAAAGCGCCGACGATCTGATAACAGGGCGAACTTGTATTTCTGTTGTGGAAACGCCTGCAGCACAGCAACACGTCGCTCATTAGCAGCCTGAACACTAATGCACTGACAGCTCTGTTCTAATATATTTAGGAATATGAGAGGAGACAGGAGCTTTTTTTTTTGCTTTACCCCCCCAAGACAAGACAAGACGAGACATGAAATGGGATTCCTGCAGAGACACGTCCTCCAGAGACCAGCGCTGCAGTCTTTAAACACACATCTGCACAATCTGCAAAAATCAACAGGACGTCCTTATTTATTTGGCCTTTATTGAAACAGGTTCGTCCTATGACGTTCAACGAGGTGTCAAACTGGTGGCCCGTGGACCACATGAGGCCCAGCAATAGATTACATGCAGCCCAGTACTTAATGTCTAATTCGAATGCAATTATCACAGTTAATCTTAGATGAATTCCCCTGTTTTTTTTATATTAATGGATTATTTTTGTACCAGTGATGTCTTTTCTGTAAAGTTTTATATAAAAACAAGCACTTTTACTTTGAAAAGTATGTATAATATATTCATAAATATCTTTATGATGTTATCATTTACACATACACACTCACTGACCGACAAAAACTCTGCCCACGTGAGGAATTGTATTACATTCAACTCGCTTTTGTAATGAACATGACCGACGTCTCCACCTTTCATTTGCAAAAACAAATGGTTTAAGTGAAAAGTCAGTCAAAGACAAAGGTGTTTATAGATCAATTTGCGTTTTAAGTGGTTATATGGAAATCCTGGCCCTTTTTAAGTAACAACCTCAGGACTCAGGATCTTTGAATACGTAAGTGCAATTTAATACGAGGCCACCTTTGTGATTTTGCTGCCCTCTATAGGTTAAATAGGTTATAATGAATGCAGTTTACAGTTTTACATTCGTATCCATCACAGTCAAGCACCGCCTACTCCAAGGTGGTGGGATGGTGGCCTCCTAAATCAAACTCTGATTAGGGCCCCATAAAGTCTTGGCCCGGCCCTATTCAGGGTCACTATTTGACGACCAGACTGTAAATTATTATATTATTACAAGGCTGTCTTTCCAAGTTCAGTTAGCACTTTAGGAACAATAAATAAATCTTGGTTATTAGGACTGGAGCACACAGACACGGTGTTTTCAATGGCTGAGAAAACTTAATGTAACCTTATAAACTTTCAGTCCAACTGAGGCAAAACAAAGAAAACTAAACAAAAAGATGCCAGTTTTGCATTTTCTTATTCCTGCAGCATCAGCGCTCTCTCTCTGCTTTAGCTTCCCTAAACACAAAGCCAGCAGCAGATAGTCAAACGAGCAACGAAAAACAAAGCTCTTCATCAAAGTGTTTGTTCACCATTTTTCCTCCTTCCAAACTCACTTACTGTGGCTTTTTTATCGTCATGATGTCACGGGGGGGGGGGGGGGGAGGGGATTCTCTGCAGGTGACAAATGTGTGACCTCATGGAAATCCACTCGGCGGCTTTTATGACTCACGATGGATGTCATATAAAGTCAGGGGGATTTACCAAAGTCATCATGGAACCACAAAGATCTGGAGTGGATTTTTATGACAAAACCCCCCGATGGGAGTTTGTTGCTAGCACAGAGTAAATAGAGCAAAATAAACCCCCCCCCCCTCCTCCTCTGTATCCATCCATTATGTTTACTGTCTTATTCTCCACATGAGAGAAGCCAGAGCAGCCACAAACAATAAATCCACTCATTTTCTTTATTTTTCATCTATATTCTGTTTTTTTTTTCTTTGTCGAGGTACATTTTATCTATCTGTTCTTAGAGAGTCTTCTAAGTGCGAGGCCACAACGCTCGTCATTTCAGAACCATGACCCCCATGGTAAATGGGGGCCATAAATTAATTATTTTCAATGTACTTCATGCAAACTGGATTATTTGGTTTCGTTTGATTACGCAATATCGTCCACAAAACAAAAAATAATCCAGTTTGCATGAAGTATATTGAAAATAATTTATTGTGTTTTTTTGTTGTTGACAAAACTTGGTAATTTAAGGGTTAAAAATGTGAAAATTCATTAATATTTGATATGTACGGAAAGGGCTGATGTTGGTTTAAAACAATAAAAAAAGAAACGCACATTTATTTTAGCTTCATTTTCTATGAGCACATTTTGGTGCTCTAAGTGTGTTAACGTAACTTTTTTGCAGGTGCATCCAAGGGTTAAGGGCGTTCCCATAAATGTGATGTTTCCATGGAGATATCAGACTCTTTTTTTCCACTGTGACTGTGCTCTTCTTCAGAAGAAACCCTCAGACTGTGTGTGTCAGTCCAGAGCACCAGTTGGCAGAGCCATGATTTGTTTGACTGGCAAAGCATCTCGCTGTCAACTCTGTCCTCAGGGCAGCACGCACACCGATTTGGTTTGACATCTCTGGCACGAGAGGAGCAGGAGGAGGAGGAGGAGGAGGAGGAGGAAAAACAAATGGAAAAGGACAGTGACGGGTAAAACAAAAGCGGGCGTGTGAGATCAAGAGCCGAGATGTAAATGTAAAAGGCAATGAGACAGAGGCAGGGAGTTTTATGAGCGCTGACATGCACAGACACTCCTGTCTAGTGTACACAGTCACCTGGGAATCCTTTTTCCGAGCTCGTAAATGCACACACACACACACACACACACACACACACCCCCACACACACACACACACACTGTAACAGCAGGCTGCGTTTAACACCAGTATCATCAGTTTGACACGAGCCCCACGTCACAGGTCGATCAGCAACAACCAGAACATTCACACACGCACGCGCACGCGCACACGCACACGCACACGCACACACACACACGTGTAAGTCCAGTCCAGTCCACTGAGTCCGTATTGATCTGTTTAATTAAGTGTCAACTCCCGTTACCACTGGCAACGCTCCCTCTATGCCGCATTGATAGTCGCCATGGCAACTGACAGCCAGAGGAGACGGTCTCTTTGTTCTCACTGGACGAGCCGCTCTCTGACAAGCCGCGCAGCCGTGAGCTCCCATTGGTCGGGAGCGGCGACGGCGGGTCAGAGGTCGGAGGACGGCGTCGTTGTTGTCGTCGTGGCGATTTACCCACGAGCTCATGTTTTTCTTTCTTTTGTGACGCAGAGAGGAAAAGGCCGACAGGCTGTGTCCTTGTGTCACTGTTAGCTTTTAAATGTTTGTTTATCTTTTCACATAGACAACCTAAACCATCACCATAATTCAAATATTAGATCTAAACTTAACCAGTCCCTCAGAAAATGAGGTTCTGCCTCACTAGGACCAGGTTCTGGTCTCCATGAGGACTACTGGTCCTGACAAGGTCAGTGGTTTTGTAAACACACACACACACACACAAAACAATGCAATTTCTCAGATATCAACATTCAGTTCTCTGTAATATTGAGGAAATTCACATTTGTGTGTCTCTGTGATGGACAATGTGTGTGTGTGTGTGTGTGTGTGTGTGTGTGTGTGTGTGTGTGTGTGTGTGTGTGTGTGTGTGTGTGTGTGTGTGTGTGTGTGTGTGTGTGTGTGTGTGTGTGTTACTGAGCCGTGTCTCCAGCCCCGGCGATCTGTGGTGAATAACAATTAGGATTCAGTCAACTTGTCTGATTTAAAGTGAGGGGTGAGTCACTGCTGTCGTCAGCAGACACACAGAGAGGAGAGAGCACGGTCCTGGTAAATATGTAAGTCAACTGTGCCGCTGTGACGCTGCCGCTTTGTTACTGCAAACACACGTTTGATACTGACGCACACATGACCTTCAACACACCGACGGACTCAACTGCAACAATTACAGGGCAAACTCTCAAAATCATCCGTTTTGTCTACGGGGATCTGAGCAGAATACTAAAACATGGACGACAGCAGTAAAGTTTGTGTCCCCCTGCACAGAAGCCCATAGAGAAAATCAGAGATTTATGTGTTGACCCTCTTAAAGGTGCATTATGTAACAAATCTAAAGCAACTGGCCGTCAAATCCTCCTAATATGTCACAGAGACTCAGGAATAATGTTCATATAACAAACTGAACTCACCAACAACAACAGTACATCCAAAATATTTGCATTAAAAAAAATATTTCGCAGACCTCAAATCATGTTTATATTTTAAAATCATGTTTTGGCATGTGGCGCCACCTACCGCCGTCTACCAATCATTACAGTCAGTAGAGTCTCAGCTACCGAGCAACCACGGGTTGCCAGTTACGTCAGAAAACTAAAACCTAAAAGACCTCGGTATTTTGAATTTGAATGTAGTGACCGTTTTTGGCCACATTCTTACATATGGCACCTTTAAGTTATACATTCACATAAGGTGTGTGTCAAAATTGATAAAACCACGTAGGTGTACCTTCTAAAAGAAGACTTTCTCACAGTTTCCTTGTCTAATGAGTTTATGTTCAGATTCAGGTTCAACACAACAACAACAGCTGTTCACTTTTACCTTTACTGTGCTAACATATGTTGTGACACTTGTGGTGGTGTGACACATTTGCACGCATTAAAAAAACACCCTAACATCTGACCTGATTAAGCTTTGAGTCACAGAGGCAGGAATTCCTCAGAAAAGCAGCGGTCAGAGGTCGACAATGGGGTAATTTTGCTGATAATCTATTAGTTATATGTAGATTAAAATGTCAGAAACAAGTAAAAAATGTCAATTAACAAAACATATATTTAGTTTGGTGATAAGTTAAAGACTCCAAATAATATATATATATATGCATAATATACAAAGGAATTATACTTATTTATAGAAAGTAATAGAGCAATAGTTCTGGTGAAATGAAACCTGCAGGTTCCACAGCCCACAGACCTGTTGAATGTTCCTCTACACTGTACACTCTTAGAAATAAAAGTGCTAAGTAGAACCATATACGGTTCTTTGGCTTGTCCTCATAGGAGAACCCTTTTTGGAGGGTTCCACCAAGAACCCTTTATTCAGGTAAGGGGTTTTAAATGGTTCTCTGGATCATAATAGTTCTTACTGGAACCATTATTGTTACCAAGAACCATTGAAAAACCCTTATTTCTAAGAGTGTAACAGTAATATTTCAACGTGTCTTTGACTCTTAACATTCTATAGAAGAGTGCAAGATTTAGGCAAAGACACCACACGCAGACAGCCGAGGCCTTCCCCTGTGACAGCAGCCGGTATTACTGTACAAAACCACAACAGAGAACTATCACTGCGTATATATCTGCATCTCACCTGCCCACACACACACACACACACACACACACACACACAGAAACACAAACACAGTGAATCACTCGGGCTTCCTGTGATGAAACAAACGCCTCTCATGTGTTCCAGAAAACCAGATGTGATCTCACGCTGCACCTCCAACAAATCTAACTGCCCTCCTCCGACCACAGGGTGAACTCACAGCCCTCCATAACCCAGTTAATCTCTGTGTCTGTGTCTCTTTCTCAACTCCACTTTCATAGTTAACCTCCTCCTCTGTCCTTCTTTCTCTAACAAGCTCACACTGGTTCCTGTTCTTTCAGAAAGAGAAACGCAGTCATGTGTGTGCATGTGTGTGTGGATTCTGAGGCAACACAAGTTATTCTGAAATCCCGGGCATTTACCACAGAAAAGGCTTTTGGAAATAACCCAAAACACAACTGAGCAAGTTCGCGTGCTTCAGAGAAAACGGAAGAGAGAAAAGTCCACTTGTGGCCACGATGAGGCAAATACTGACCGAAACGATGATGTTACACAAACCAGACGCACTGTAAAAAACTACTCTACGGTCCAGTGTTTAACTTTTAGGAAGGGTTTCATTTAACGGGATAAAAGTTTGTTTGTTTCCGTTCACAATTACTTATGAAAATAGAAATAAAATACTTTCTGTAGCATTAGAAGCCTTCACTGAGACTACATTCTGATTAAGACAAAACCAGCCAGAAGATGGGCTTTTATTTTGAAGCTGCAGTCCCACCATTAGACACTAGAGGCCACTGATTCTAACACACTAGACCTTTTTTTTTAAAGAAAAACTAAGGTAAAAGATGATGAAGTTAAACAATGATGGGCATAATTTGGGCATTAAATGTGCAGAAAGAGAAAAGGAATTGGGCTTGTAACTGGAGGGTTGCTGGTCAAAATCCCACGAGCAAGGCAACCAACCCTCTCGACGCAGGGATTTAGCAAATCATTTATGTGCCAAAGCGTTTTAACTTTTTTTCGTAGCATTAGAAAAAGCCTTCTCTGTATGTTTTACTGAGACTACATTCCGTCATATTAAGCTAACGGAGGAAGGATTTCAACACGCCCTTCCTCCTCCTCCTCCTCCTCCTCCTCCTCCTCCTCCTCCTCCTCCTGTCAGCCGTCTCATCAAATCGTCTCACACCCAAACACAGAAAGTCTTTGTCTGAAGGGGAACTTTGAATTTTGGCTGCACTTTCCCATGACTCACTTATACTAACTCCTGGTTATCGGGTTATAAAAGTGCGTTATAAAGAATCTTAATTTACATTAACGGTACATGCCAGATTTTGGATCGTGTACATGATGCAGTGAATGAGAAGCCGCTCTGACACCCTGGATACGCACATCGCGTTTTCCCCCGACGACAAACACGTGCAGTGTAAACAAGCGTGAACGCACACATGGATATAAGACGCAGACCCGTGACTGCTGCTCCTGCTGAAACGGACACGTTTGGACTCATTTTATCATCACTTAAACTACTTAGATATAAAGAGCTGTTACCCAACCCTCGTGTAGCGCACGGGCAGGTGCTGGAAAAACCACTCATTCCATTGAGCCTCTGCAGATCGACAGTTGGATCAAGATAAGAAGAGGATTTCGATAAATACAGAGACAAAGTGATAAGAAATGACTCGGGGCAACATCTGCATTCACACAAACATCTGACTCCGTGGCTTTGTGACAGTCTCTCTTCTCCCGTTACTCACTGGGTTTTTGTTTCTGTGTTTCACAATCGTTCATTTGTTCTTCGTCAACATCCTGTCAGAGTGATATCGCTGAGAGGGCCACGGAGTTCATTTTCACTTCTGGGACAAAAAAACACCGAGCCTCGTTTGAGGAGTTTCACATTTACGGGGCGTGATCTGCAGTCTGATAAACCAAAAGCATGACGATCGCAGGAAGTAACTAACAACGTTCACACAAACCAACGACACAGTGAAACTTAATCTAATCCCAAATTTGCTCAACAACTTTGTCACGAGGCTTTAATTAATTATCTTTGTTTGATTTGTCTCCAGATCAAGATAAACAGTTTGAGGAAGCGCAAGAGCTCATGACTGGTTTTGCATTGACCGCAAAAAGGTAAATAGATGACTCACTGGATTCATTTAGGGATTATAAATGTCTCGGGTGACATGAAATAAACCCCTGGCTGCTATAAATATACAAAAATTAGTGCTGGGAGCGTTAACGGCGGTTAGCGGCGGTTATCGGCGGTTAGAGGCGGTTAACAGTGGTTAACGGCGTCAAAGCTAGCGCGCGTTAACGCATGACGCGTTTCCATGACAACTAACCAGAAAAAGACGCGTGTGACGTCATGTTTACGTGACTCCCGATTGTTAAAATGAGTCTCTAAAGTAACGCTAAACTTTAAAAACAGAGGCACACATACGCAGTACACAGGTACGCTGGTTATTTGTAGAGCTGCTCTTTTCGTTTAATAAACAGACCGCCCCAGTTCCACTGTGGGAGCGCTAACGGCGCTAAAAGGAGCTAATGCAGCTAACGGAGCTAACTGGTAAACGGTGCCTGGACTCCGGTATCGCGGCACGTAAACATGACGTCACGTGCGTCTTTTTCCGCTCAGTCGTCATGGAAACGCGTCATGCGTTAACCTAGTGCCCAGCACTAATAAAAATCTAAAAACAGACACAGAAGAACCATTTGACACCTTGAATATCTACACTACCGTTGAAAAGTTTGGACTCACTTAGAAACGTCCTTATTTTTGAAGGAAAATCACTTTTTTCCCAATGAATATAACATTAAATGAATCAGAAATACACTCTATACATTAATAATGTGGTAAACGACTATGCTAGCTGCAGGCCCATTTCCAGTGTTCTAATGGTACATTGTGTTTGCTAATGGCGTTAGAAGGCTATTGGATGATTTGAAAACCCTTGAAAACCCTTGTGCAATGATGTTAGCACAGCTGAAAACAGTTTTACTGGTTCTTTGACACAAGCAAAGTTGAATAAAAATCATTATTTCAAATCTTTTCAATGTTGTGACTATATTTTCTATTCATTTTGCAACTCTTTTGATGAATAAAAGTGTGACTTTTAATGGAAAACACACAAAAAATGGTATAGGTGAGCCCAAACTTTTGAACGATAGTGTATATAAAGAAAAAGATGAGGGTTCTTACCCGCAGTCAGGCGCAGGGCACCATCGGCAGTCCGGGTCAGAGGCGAGGCACCTTCTCAGCAGGAACTCCTCGTACTTCTCCAGCAGGGCGGCGTCGTCCAAGATGTCGGCCACCTGGCGCGGGACCAGTCTCTCGGCGCACTCGGGGCAGCTGAGCTGCACTCGGCTCTCGGTGATCTCGATGCGGAGGTACTGGCGCAGGCAGCAGAGGCAGGAGCGGTGGCTGCAGCCCAGCAGCTCGGGGAGCTGGTCGGCGGGCTGGCACACCAGGCACAGCGGGCACTCGAGGAGGGCGGCCTCCCCGGAGGAGGGGGCTCCACCCAGCGACGGCTGGCTGGAGGAGAGTGGCTTCGGTGGGGAGCTGGAGGCAGCAGCATCCTGCGGGCTCGTAGTGGCTGTGGTGGTGGTGGTGGTGGTGGTGGTGGTGGCGGTGGTGGTGGTGGATGTGGATGTGGACGTAGCTGAAGTTGCAATGGGTGGTGGACTCAAGGCAGAAGGCAGGAGCTGTTGAGTGTGTTGTTGGTGGAGATGTGATAAAGGGGTGGCCGCTGCCCCTTTGGAGCCCCTGGTGCCCCGAGAGCCACGCTTGCTGTGGAAAAGGCTGTGGAAGGAGATGCGGCCCTGGCGTTTGCCCGGCGCTCGGCACTTAGGGTTAGGGACGCCGCTCACAGAGGAGTGCGGCGACTCTGAGTCCTTCTCTGATCCCATATCTACCAGCAGAGACACACACAGGGCGGATTATTGTCTCCTGAGACGCGCTAATGTATCGCAAAGGGACAGCGACCGAAGATGCAAACACACTCACACGCGCACAAGGGAGGACTTGTCCTCTCGTAAAAAGATAAAGTGGAATTTAAATGCCGCTCAGGCTCCTGGCAGAGACGCCACAGTTCAGCATGTTCGTTTTACCAGAAAGAAAACGTTATCAGAGAGAGACAGAGTGAGATAACAGAGAGGTAAGAACACAGATTGCGCAATTTGAACGCGAGAAGGAAAAAAAAATCCGGTTCGGCTCCCAGAGTTTCACAAATCTGGCAGTAAAGAGGTTCAGTAAAAGGAAAGAAGCAGCCGGTCGCTCATGTCTTTAGGCAGAAGTCCAGGTCAAACATTCAACACTCTCAGTGCCATCAAAAAGAGATTAATGTCTGTTTCAGTGAACGTTTCCCCTTTCTGAAAACAGACGTGGTTACAAAAAAATGTGAAGAGAAAAATCCACAGAGCAGCAGAGTTGAGCGTGAACGCCGGGATTATATTTCCTCAGTTTAGGTGTAATTCTCTCCAGCTGTCCTCAGAGCGGCTCGTCTGCTCGTCTGCCTCCTCTCGCTCTTGTTGAACATCAGCCGCTCGGCACAGTCTTTTCTATCAGGAAGAAGAAGAAGAGAGCAGGAAGTTAGCACAAAGAGCATGCTCAGTATGACACACACACACACACACACACACCTCTCCTCTTCCCTCTACTCTCACCGCCTCTCTCTGCTTCACTCTTCCTGGGTTTTGATTTAGTCATTAACTCTTGACCCTGAACTCATAATCCCTGTGTGTGTGTGTGTGTGTTCATCACATTATTATCATAAAAACACACACACACACCAGTCCAGTCATGCCATAAACATGTCCTACTGCACGTGTGTGTGTGTGTGTGTGTGTGTGTGCATC